>NC_136613.1:30958197-31443197 GCF_933228915.1 Telmatherina bonti | reverse complement strand
ATCCGTGTTGTGTTGACAGCTCAGTAATTAACCAGTGTTAAGAGGATCTGAACTTGTTACAAGCAGCTCGTCACAAACAAACATTCAAATGACAAATACGTTTCCATAGCAATTACAAACAAAAACACTTTGCTAATTCAAGTCAAAATATAAAGCTGCAATAAAATTAAACACAAAAGCAAATAAACACAATGATGTTAATCAAATAGGTAAAAATGAGGCCGCAACAAAAAAACACAGCCGGAGGGCTCTCAAGGTAAACTTGAATTAAAAGCTGGGTTAAAAAATAAAAAGTTGTAGACGGGATTTAAAGGACTGAATCTGAGGTGGTTCATAAACTTTAAGCTTCAACATGAGCTTGTGTGAACCTAGAGCACGTCTCACGTCTGAATGGTCTCAGTGACCTATGACTGGTTAAACTGGGTACCATACCATGTAAAACTTTAAAAGCAAGCAGACGATTTTTACTGATGTGAAAATGAGCAGGCTGTCAGTGTTTATCTGCTACAACGGGGTTGATGTGTCCATGCCTTCTGTGACCTATAGGGACGAGCGCTCCAGACCAAAGTATACAGAAATAAAAGAGACTAATCTAGAAGTAATGAAGGCGTGAATACGATTTAATGTCTTCTCATTTCTCTCTTTAATAAAAAAATCTTGTACAATTTGTTAGACGCTTTAAATTTCAAAACTACTGTGCATGACGGTTGAAATATGGTATCAATGCTATGTTATGGTATCAATAAAGTTATCAATGCTTTTCTGATATAAAAATATATTAACTGTATCGGTTTATTGTCTACAAGGGCTGTGGGAGACATCTCTTCTGGGACTTTGAAACAAAAAACACAGTTTGTGCACGAGACTGTCATCGTTGTTGAAGCGGTCCAGGTTCGGGCCTCGCTGTTTAAGGGGTTAAAAACGCTGACAGCTGGAGGTAAAACAAAGTGTCATCAAACCTCTACATCACCTACAGCAGATGGATAGTATCTGGAATTAATATTTGTTTAAGAAAAAGGAACAAATCCAGCAAAAGTTTTCATATTAAATATTCATTTTCAGACTTAATACAATAGAAAAAAGCATTTTTCTTGTATTTCTCTGTGTTCTTTACTGTACTGTACTTCCTGGCAGAAGGTAGCAGGAAGGGGTTGTGTAACACTTTCAGCCAGTACTGTCAGTGTCATGAGCCGACTAAAATATCTATATGTTTTGAAGTTCTGCTTTATTTTGCTGTTCAATGCAAAAGCCGTCTTGTTCCGTCTGCGTACCTTGTGTTTGTTTATTGAAAAGCTCCTGAATCTTCTGTTGTACCTGAGAGGAAACAAAGACAGAAAGGAACTGTTACTGCCACAGTTGTGTTTATGGATCTAAACAAAGATGGATCAATAAATTCATCAGTTAATAAAGTCACTTGTGTGTGTCGGTCACACACAGATAATTAGTTTACAGAAAATGGAGTTCATTGTAAACCAGTAAAAATGTTGGATTCTAAAAAGCTGAGTCTTAAAACTGTTTTATTTATCAGACCAGTTTAAGGAGCCGTTTTACAGCGTCCTGATTGGCCAGAAGAGATGAAGCAACACCATTATGGAAGAATGGTCCAACCAGCGATTTCCCAGTTTGCCTGCTGGTACCCACCTCTCCCAGTTCAATGTGTTGTTGTCTTTTTTCATTCTTCGTTGTGGTTTGGACTTCAGGGCCACCATACAATCTTTCCCAATGGTTTAAATGGTTTTTAGTCTTTTTGTCATGTTTTTCTTCCCTGACCTGTCAGCACTCATCGGTCCGCCTGAAGCTTCCTAACGCCTTCTACATCAGTCTCATCCAGTTCACGTGGTCTTCTGCCCATCTTGTCCTGACTCACAGCCTACTTAAACTCTCTCCAGTCTCTCCCTGTCTGCCAGATTATCATCAGACCAACGTCTAGTTATTGTCCAGCGGTCTATGGATTGTCTCCTGTTGCCGACCCACCTCTTCACGTCCCTGGATTCCTCTCCTTGCCTCGCCCACGACAGACACCTCTTGCCTCTTAGATTTTCTGGACACAGACCGTTGCTTTGTCTCTGGACCCCCCGAGTCTCACCTCTCGTCCTGACTCAGTACTTTATCTGCAATACAGTCTTGACCTCACGCCTCCCTCCTGACCTGGTCTCTGGAACCTGGACTCTCAGAGCTGCTCATGTCCCTGGACTGATCCTCTGCTCCTTAACCTCGTCCTTCAGTCCTCAAACTGTCTTTGTTCACAGCTCGTGTGTGTGTGTGTGTATGTGGCTGTGTGTGTGTGTGTGTGTGTGTGTGTGTTTGTGTGTGGCTGAACTTCCGGGTCCTCACAATATACCTTTCAATTCCTTTCAACATTATGTTTATTGCCGTTTGCCTGTTAATTTATTTTAATACATTTAATCTTAAGACAGAAATAAACTGAAAATACTTATTTCTTTTAGTGGATTTAGTAGTTTTAGATTTCTTTGCTATATTTTAAATATAATTTTGTTTCTCAAGTCTTTTATTGTCAGAAGGATTTTCTCCCTGTGTAAGTAACGTCTTTGTGTTTTAAGACATATTTTATGTGTACAGTAACAGTGTTGGAGTCGTTACTAAGAAGTAATTAGATACTTTGGTAAATTGTAACCCAATTACTTTGTTACCGCATTTGAAAAGTAACACAGTAACTTTACCGTTTCTTAGGTGTGTGAACCAGATCTAAATATTTGTCTCGTCTGAAACTCCGACGGACCAGAAGTGAAACTTCTGCATCCAAGCCCGCCCTGCAGGCGGAGAGGGTTAGGGTTAGCAGCAGCTAGCTTCAGGTGAACTCCCCTCACTTCACCCAGCAGCGGTGAAGCAGACACACGACTCTGCTGGAACTAGAAGAGCTGTGCGGTTTTTATTGCTAAGGCTTGTAAACTGTCCTCACTAAACAGGAAGTTGTTCGCAGCTGACTTCCTGTGTTCCTGACGGAGCTGATATGCTTCGAGCCTCTCCTCTCTTCCTGCTCAGGTCTCTTTGTCTTTACTGAGAGCACTAATATTTGTTATGAAATATCTCATAGCCATCAGCGTTCTGAGAGAGGAATGATTTCACACAGCAGCGGATCGATCAGAATGATCAGCTGATCAGAAAGAAAGGAAGGAGTTTCTTTCCTAAAGAATAAAATCTTCACTGAGTTACAAACTATTTAGTTTTATTCTATAAAGTCTAGAAATGAAGACATGAGCAGTTACCTCAGTCACATCCATCTCTATGGCAACATGTCCAGACACACACACACACACACGCACACACACACACACACACACACACACACACACACACACAGAGGAAGCGCATGCACACCACACTTAAACTGATCAGAACAGCACACACACACACACACACACACATGGCTAATACAGCGTGTGTAAAGCAGGAACATGCGTTACTTTACTTCGTTACTCCAAAAAGTAATACTGTTAGTTTGCATCTCGCCCCCCCAACACTGTACAACACTTTGTGTTTCTAAAGGAGCTGTAGATAAATAAATAAATCAGTTTGAACTGGGTTTAGAAAGTTTCCTGTTTTTATTGAATTTAAGCAGACTAATTGATCTGTTGGTATGATAACTTTCTGACAGGAGTGTGTTACCTGGATCCGGCTGCGATGGTCTGATGGATATGGAATAGTTTATATCACCATCTATGTTGGTGTTATTTATTCTGTCGCTGCATATCACACTGCTGTCACTGGCTATGGTGTTAGCCTGGAGGACACGGGCGTTCCCTACATGAAGAGAAAGGAAAAGTTAACTCGGCCACATCAACCGGTGTAAGTAGCCATGATGAATGGAGTATATGAAGATATCTGAGCCTACTCAGTGGATTTCCTCCTGGTCTGCTTTCGACTTCAACTCTCATAGAAAGAGACTTTGCAGTAGTGTTGGTGATTTCTTTGGCCATCACCATACTTCTACCATCAGCCAACACTGCAGAAACAACACAACATCACTGTTCTGCAAGCCTCACTTCAGTTAAAGTCATGTGACTTCACGGTGCTTTCAGGCACATGCAGGAATTTACAGACCTTTCAGGGTGGGGTTAAAAAACTGATGCAGATCTTGGTAGTGTCTTTCATTCTGCCTCAGAATATCCAGGAAGCTCAGACAGGTATCTTCTCCTTTGTGAATAATTATGTTCACAAGTTTCTTTGTCTTCTCTAAAGCACATGTCTGCTGTTGCACGACTTTACATTCGTTCATTAATAAAATATCCCCACACTGATCCAGGATGTGATCAGGGTCACTTGACAGCCACATACTCAACTTGTCCTGCTCTGATCTCAGCTTGTCCATGGCCTGAAAGGGGAAAGAAGACATTGGTTACCATTACAGTTGTGCTCATATGTATTCATCCCCTTTCATTAAAGAAAAGGCTGAATTTACAACAGTCACTCAAAAAACTGGAGACTTAAGAAAGGAATAACTAAAAATTTGCAAAAATATGATTGAGTAATATAAGACACTGTTTTTTCATTTAATTGAGTTGAAGAAAGACAAACAAATTGGTTCTGGACAAATGAGAGACTTTTCTGTTGAACAGTGGGACAAAATACCTGTCAACAGGTGCAGAAGTCTGACTGAGAGGAACAGAAAACACCTGACTGGAGCGGAAACATTAAAGGATTGTTCAACTAAATATTAGTTTATGACTGATGTAATATGTAATAAATTATTCTATTTGTTTGCTTTAAAAAAAATATTTCTATTGAACCAGAATTAGAAAATAATGTAATGATTTTCATAAAATTTTTATTATCACTTTAGTCAATTTCAGCTTATTTTACTGGCAGCTGTTTTTTTCCTTCTTTAATGAAAGGGTATGTATAAATATGAGCACAATTGTACATGGTGGTTTTTTAATTTGGAATTAATTCATTAACAGTATTGTCATTACATGGAAATAATTCAGTATGAATGTTTACATGAAACACGTCCTTAATTCTGCTTTAGATCAGCGGGTTGGGAAGGGCTCTGATTGGTCAGCGTTATGTACTTCCATCTACCGGACATAAATAACGTTCGCTTCTTGCTTCTCATCTTTTTGGTCATCACATGGAAAACTACATAATAAGTACTCATTTAATCTTTATTTTGATTATAATTTTGAAGCAGCAGCTTGACATGAGCATACTACATCACTACAACTTTACTACCGAAGACGGAAGGCAAAACAACGAATATGTGCCATCGTCAATATAATAATATAAATATATAATAATATATTAATATATAATATAGAATAATAATAACATATATAATGTGCGTATAGTAATGTATAATGCTTCCCTTAGGAAATATCATCAGGCAGCATGGTATAAATTTTCATTGCTATGTGGATGACACTCAGATCTACCACTCCATGAAGCCAGATGAAACCAATCAGTTTCTTAGATTACAAAGATGTCTTACAGACATCAAGACCTGGATGACTCTGAATTTTCTCCTTTTAAACTCAGACAAGACAGAGGTTGTTATCTTCGGGCCTGAAAAACTTAGAACAAAATGATCCAGTGATGTAATTAATCTGGATGGCATTAATCTGGGCTTCAGTACCACTCTGAGAAATCTTGGAGTCATTATTGACCAGAACTTGTCTTTTAGCTCACATTTAAAACAGGTTTCTCAAACTGCCTTCTTCCACCTGCGTAATATTGCAAAAATTGGGGGTCTTGTCTCAGAAAGATGCAGAAAAATTAGTCCATGCCCTTATTACTTCAAGACTGGATTACTTCAATTCCTTATTCATGGGTTGTCCCAAACGTGCCCTGAAAAGTCTCCAGCTGATCCAAAATGCTGCAAAGAGGGTTTTGATGAGGACTAGCAAGAGAGATCATATTTCACCAGCTTCAGCCTCTCTACACTGGCTCCCTGTTAAATCCAGGATAAAGTTTAAAATTCTTCTCCTCACATATAAAGCTCTCCATGACCAAGCTCCATTGTACATAAAAGATCTCATAGTTCCATATATTCCAAATAGAGCACTTCGCTCTCAGACTGCAGGTTTGCTGGTGGTTCCCAGAGTCTCAAAGAGTACTATGGGAGGAAGGGCCTTTAGCTATCAGGCTCCTCTCTTATGGAACCAGCTCCCACCGTGGGTTCGGGAGGCAGACTCCCTCCACACCTTTAAGATGGAGCTGAAAACCTTCCTTTTTCATGATTCTTATAGTTAGGATATGAGCATCTCCTGAGTTGGAGTCTGCATGTACGGGACCCAACTGTCCAGGTTATGCTCTTTGCTCTTATAGTTATGGGTAGTCTAGCCAACCTTTACTTATGTAGCAATGGGGATGTTACCTGATGCACTGAGAAGTACCTCGCTCTATTTCTCTAATGTGTTAATGTATAAATATATGACAATACTGCCGTCTCTAACTTATTTCTCCTTTTTTCCGCAGGTCTTCCTGATTATGTGCAGTTGTACATGTTGTTCTGTCTTTCCTGTCCTCTCCACCCCAACCAGTCGAGGCAGATGGCTGCCCTCCCTGAGCTGGGTTCTGCCGGAGGTTTTCTTCCTGTTAAAGGGGATAGTTGAATTGAATAGTTTATTTGGATGGGAAAGTGCTGTAATCAGTATAGAAGTAAATATACCAGCAATATTTTAATCACCTTCAGCAGTACTTCGCCAGGGGCGCAGAGGGGATTTTTGAACTGGGGGGCCAGATGTCCGCAAATGACTTCATCTCCATAAGTCATTTTTGTGTAATTTGCGTTTGGTGCTTATGCAGTTGTTTTTGTATTAGTCTATGGACAAATTAATTGCACTAAAATGTTTTTACAAGCCAGGATGTAAAGCACTGTTGTTATGTTTGAATTGGATCATAACACACGTACAACTTTTAAAAGAAAAAAGAGAGTTTGTAAACTGTAAAAACTAGTATTATTATCATTTTTTTTTTGTTAAAATCTCCGTCCTCCATTTCAAGCTGGATTTGCATAATAAGTCCTGCCATTCAGAAAAGACTCAATCAAAGTATTATCAGTTCATACCTGTGCTGTTTTTTTTGGGTTTTATTTTTAAAGATATTTTCAGAAATGACAACTATTTTTTTTCTCTAACCTTCCCCTTCCTGGCCAACCTGCAACAGGCTCAGCCCGTCTTGCTGCTTCTTCCTCCAAAGTGTAGTGTTGCCTGTATCAGACCAGATATATTTGTTTCCTGTTCCAGGTTCCTGTAGAAGTTTTTCTTACATGGAGATGTTTTGGTCATTTTGTTTCATCCTCATCAGCATTTTTTTTTTTTTTTATATACCTGTCTTTTGATTGATCTTTCCAATAACATGTTTCAGACCCTGCTCTTCCTGCTGCTCATTGATGACCTTCCATAAATACCACTTCTTTTGTATATCAGTATATTGGCTGTCCCACAGTAGTTTTTCTTGTACTAAGTGTTGTAGCTTTTTAATCTTAATATAATGAACTTATCCTGTTTGGCCCAAAGTTGTTTCTGGGAGCCGTATAATTGAGTCAGGATAAATTCATTGTCTGTAAGACAACTACAGCTTGAATTACTAACATTAGCTCTGTTGCTTGAAACTGACCAATGAAAGGAGCAAACAAATCAACTACAGTCAACTACAGTCCCAAAACATCAGGAGTCCAGCGAACAGGCCAGTTCAGCCAAGCGAGCGGTGTGCTGGTCCATTGGGCCACATACATGTCCATGGTGGACAGACTGGATCTCATGAGGGTGATTTTCTGCTTGCAAACACTGTTATTCCCTCTTAGTGCAGAAATGCCTCTTTGCCCCCCATCCTCAATAAAAAAAAAAAAAAAAAAAAATCAAAACAGTCTCAATTGTTTGTGCTGAGAAACTGTAGTTTCTGCTGCTTTAGTTTTTGAGATATGAAAACATTCTTATGGTTAATATGTGTGTATACAGCCCCCCTACTGATGTCCAAATAAACTAAAAAATATTCTTGTTGGTTTTGGTTTCCTCCCACCCTCCAAACAAATGCGTGTTATCAGCATCTCCTCTCTGCAAGACAGAGTAGGTTTTTGTTTCTGTGTTGGCCCTGCGATGGACTAGCGACCTGCCCAGGGTGGACCATGCTTCTGGACTGGTAGCTGCTTGGACAGACTCCAGACCCCCATGATCCTGATATGGAATAAGTAAGTGTAGAAAATACGGGAATGCATTATGATGGGACTTTAATGTAAATTGTGTTGTATAAATAAAACTAAAACAAATGAATCAAATTCAATTGAAATAACCTGAACATGCAGAAAATAAATAAATCTCTTTATTGTGGAATGTGTGACAGTTTCTCTCCATTTTAAGGCCAACAGTGTATGATGTAAACAACCTTACAACAACATAAATAATGAGCTGCATCCCTTCAGTTATGGTCTGTAAAAATGAACAGTTATATTAATATGACAAGGTTAATATTCTGTTAATTTAAAACTAATGCATAAATACACTTTTAAATAAAATAGGATGCAGTTTCACAGTAATGTTTAGTCTTTGTTATTCCTTGAGTGCAACAGTTAAAACCTGGACACTGTCAGTTTGCAGGGTGTAATTTGATGCCGACTGATTCCAGGATGAGAGGATTTTGTCTGAAATCTTTCCACCAGGCGTGCACGCTCAGCTTTGCATTGCTGATTTTTCTCCATGCATCTGCTGGTGGACGTGCAGCTTTTTACTGCTTTGGAGTGTGTTTGTTTTTGACAAAAGTAGCATTTCGCTCCAACGTTACAGCTCTTCTACCGGAAGAGCTCTGGTTCAGTTCGCTCATGTCCACTCCTGAGTCTAAACTGGTTTCACGACTCTCTATGGGTCTCCGTCTCCTCTGCTGATCTGACACGATGTAACGGATCTCAGCCGCAGGTTTTCCCTCCAGCGACACAAACCAGGCTCGAGGAGGCTGAGGTGAGGGGATCTTCGATAATCCTGCCAGGGTATTCACCGAGTGGCAGCTGTCCCCCATTTTATTCAGCGTCCCTGGTACTGATGCTGACTCTGGGAGACTGAAGAGACCCCTGGATGTGTTGGTGGAGCCTGCATCCACAGAACTCTCCACAACTTCCCGCTGATCCTCAGCTTCTGCTCTCTGGTTCTGGGTGGGGAGGGCAGCTTTTGGCTCGGTGGCAGCGCCGTTGGAAGAGCCCACTCGCGGGAGAGTGGCCGACTTGCTCCACTGGGTCTGATCCAGGTGATCCTCCAGCTGGAAGAAAGCGGGAGCAGGAAGAATGGCAACAGGCTGGTTGTAGAAGAAGAAGTTGTCTGTGAGAGATGCAGGAAGTCTGACTTGCTCTGAGCTCTCGTGTGAAAAGGTGACATCACTCCGGTCAGCGGTGAGCTGTCCGTTACACTCCACTGTGATGGCCACAGCACTGGAGTTGACTATTGCATTACTGTTATGTGTTGACATGAAGGAGGCATTGCGTTGATTGTCCCCCTTTTCCAACTGGTGCTGCCCATCCTGTGGATCACAGACATCCACCAGAGACGCCTCAGTGATGTCATCATCACATGTAGAGGTGGTTTGGTCTTTTCTCATCACTGGCTGGATCTTGGTTGCTTTACTTTTGCTTGACTCGCTTCTGCAGACAGACAGACAGATTAATATGAGAATAAATGAATGAACAGAAGTTTTTTTCTTTTTTTTGGACATGCGTGTTTATAAGTGCAACAGTACGCTGGAAAGCTCACATTCTTTTCATTTCATTGTACACCTCTAAATGTGACCACAGTGGGAACAAATCAATCACTTTAAAAATAGAAATTCCAGCATAAAACTCAGCCAATTTATTAGTGTTACGACTCCCGATGGAGTTTGTCCAGGGGTACAAAGGGATGGAACATTAACACAAGGAAACCAGGAAGATGCACAAAAATGAAGGCTTTATGTAGGACCCACTTGTCCTTAAAAAGTATCAGGAGTCACAGACAAAAGCCAAAACAAACCCAACAACAAAAGCATAAACCAAAGCTGGCACCAACCCACAAATAATCACAAAAATGTTCACTAAAGCACAAACACCAAACAGTCAACCTCATTCACTGACAGTGAATGAGTGGCAAGCTGTGGCCCCAAGACTCAACCAAACACATGGCGTGTGGGCGACCAATCAGCATCCAGCACATCAGTCTGAGGGCAATGCCAGGAAGAAAACCAGGTGTATCTAATCTCCCAGGTGATGATGATTTTGAATGGTGATCAGCTAGATGACAGGCCATGAGCTGTAATCATTAGGTAAAGTTAAAGTATTAATGCCCAGTTGTTTGTTAAGACTAGTTTCTAATCAGCCAATCAACGAGAAACAGTTCAGAGCATTTAGTCTTGTAGACATGACGAAGAAGGGCATTTCAGAAACGGATGAATTACTGGGATTTTCACACACAACCATCTCTAGAGCTTATAGAAAAGATCTGAAGAAAATTAAATGAGCAGCAGTTGTCTGGGCCAGAATGTCTGGTTGATGTCAGAGGTCAGTAGAGAATGGACAGACTGGGTGGACATGATCCAAAAGTGACAGGAAGTTACAGCAATCTGCCTCGGCTACAGCAGCGAGTGCCAGTCCTGAGGCTACAATTCACACAGACTCCCCAGAACTGGACAAAAGAAGATGGAAAAATGTTGCTGCTCTGATTTGTCTCCATTATAGCTGCAACATTCAGATGGTAGGATAAGAACTTGGCAGAAAAATCATGAAAACCTGGATCTATCCTGCCTTGGATCAACGCGTGAGGCTGCTGGTGGTGTAAATGATGTGCGGGAGATTCTTTTGGGACACTTTTGGCCCCTTAGTATTAACATGACATGGTTTAACCAGCACAGCCTACCTGAGTGTTGCTGCTGACAATATCCATCCCTTTACGAGCACAGTGTAGCATCTTCTGATGGAAACGTTCATCATAATGATGCACCATGTCACAAAGCTCATATCATCTCCAGAAGCTTTCTTCAACATGATGATGAGTTCACTGTACTCCAATAGTTTCCACAGACACCAGATCTCTGCCCAACAGAACAGCTTTGAGATGTGGGGGAGTGGACAAAATCTCTGAGGAACGTTTCCAACACCTTGTTAAATCTATGAAGCCAAGAATGAAGGAAGTTCTGAAGGAAAAAGGGCTCCAAAAGGGTAGTTGTAAGGTGGACCTGATAAAGTCGTTGGTGATGGTAAATCCTTCTGGTAATCCACGGATTGTAAATCTCAGACACAAGTGAAAAGATTGAGTAGACTGATTCTTTTATAAATATGTAGACATAAACATAACAACTAAGTGAAAGAAATTTAATAGAACAAACCATAAAGGTAATTTTGAGCTGTAATTCACATCTTTAAATGGAAAGATCACAGAGTGAAACCTTTACCTGCAGTAATATAGAAGCCCAGACAGAAGACAGATGATAGTAACAAGAGTTCCTCCAAAGAGAACCATCAGGAGAAAGAAATGATGGAAGATAAAGTCAACGGGGACGGCAAGATTGAAAAAACCTAAAAGGAAAAGAGAAATGAAGGGATCATTCAACATGAAACCAACCTCAGAATAAAACAACTCTATGACATCATTAGATTGATTTGTTTACTCCTAAAAAATGTTCTCTGTTGAAATTTTTTAGGTTTTGCTGAAGCTATTCTTCTTTTATATTCAAATTTTAGAGTCATTATTTGTTCCATTATTATTCAAAGGTACAAAAAAGAAAACAGGGAGAGAACTAATTACACCTATCACAATGTAAACATTGTAATGCATGGTCAAGTTGCTTGATTTGAATCATGGCGACACAGATGTCCGCAGCATTTTAACATCTTAAGGTAAACACTTGCCTCTGGTAGATGACACAGGTGCAGCGATCCAGTAACCCAGGTGTGGAGCACTGAAAGTCCACATGAGTTTTCCATTCACTGATGTCACCTTCCCAAGTCCTTTCCTCATCCAACCACCTAACACACACATCACAACAACAATAATAACATTTAAGACAGTCATGCTTGGTGCATTTAATCTATATCTTCATCTACATCTCTATGTTTTCAGCCACACCACAGCACTGAGACTGCTCTAGTTAAGGTCTGACATCTGCTTTAGCACAAACAGAGGCAACATTTCAGTCCTTGTACTGCAAAATCTCAGGGCTTCATTTGACACAATCAAGCAAGGGTTTAAAATCTATCCTGTGTATTTGCAATATTTGCCACATTTTATCCAAATAACTGTTAATTTAAGAATTTCTATTTAATTTCTTTTTCTTTTAAAAGTTTTAATGCTCTCTGTACCACATTTTAAAGTTTTGTTGTCATTTATTTTCCATAAATTTACTTAAAGATGGTACCAGAAACATCATTATTTGTTTTAATGACTGAGTTATATTGACTTCTGACATCTAATGACTCAAAATGAACACAGTTTAATCCTGCTATGATCAACTTTTTACATTATTGCGAAGTTCTGTTCTACACAATGCATTTATTCACAATTATTTGTGAAAAGTAGAAAAAAATCCGGTTCCACAAACAATGAACGTGTGTCTGTTCTGAAATTGAATCGACAGATGTTTAGAAACATTATATTTATAGTTGCATCAACATTTTAATGCATTAGACTTCTTTCAGTTTCACTGCAGCCTGTAACTCATCTGCATCAACATTTAAACACAGTCTTGATCCAGACTGGACAGTCAGATGTAGGCATAATATAGGGGTGGTTGGGAGGAGGTGGGGGCATATTGGTCCCCAGACCATTGGCTTGTTCATTGGTCCCAGCAAGGATCACTGACCCACTATGATGCACTTGGGCTTGTGGGGGGCCTTGGCCCTATGCAGCTTGTGACCACTAGTGATGGCGCCCACTGGGGCCTGTGCTCCATGGCCGTGGGTCCTCAGGCTGGGATTGTCCTCTTCCAGCTTCTGGATGGCCATGTTACCATCCCTGTGCTGAGCTGATTGGGATTCATAGTCCATGACGGCTGCTTGTTTGCCAGGCCGTGACGCCAACTTTGTCAGCTTCTGACCCTTGGAGGGGTTGCAGTAGCATTTGCAAGACTCATCACTTTCCCATCACTGAATACATCTCATTTCCTATGTCCTGCACTCACACTCACTGATGCACATGCTTGTGCTGTCACTGTGTACAGAGTTAATATCAGTTCCTACAGTTACATTGTCACATGCTGTTGTGTTTCATTGTCTCAGTATGTCTTCGGTTAGGTACTCCTGATGATCGTCTGCATTGTTTCCTTGCAGAGGTTAACTTTCTCTACAACAGTTTTTTTTTTCTGTTGTTGTTGCTAGTTGTTGACTTATATATATGTTGACTTATATCTCCTTTTTCCTTTTCTTTTCCTTACATTCCTCTTCTCTTGTTTGTCCTTATCATGCCCAGCATTGAAAAACAAGAAACAGCCTAAAAATGTACAAGAATCAAGTATAAGCCCTGTGATGGACTGGCGACCTGTCCAGGGTGTACCCTGCCTCTCGCCTACTGATTACTGGGATAGACTCCAGTGTACACACTACCCTTAAAGCTGGGGTAGGTAATCTTGCTCTGAGACATTTTTTTTACTCTGGGTGAAGGGGTTCCTCATCCTGATAGTAGTCTATGCATTCTGTAATCATGAACAAAAAGAAATATAGTTAGACCCCTCAGTTTACTGTAAATCTGTAAAAACTCTGACTAAACGTTCGGTCCGAACTGAAGTTGTTAATTTGCTATATTTCGTAAGATTCTTCATGGCTGAGAAAATGCAAGAAGGATTTCCCCAACCCGGCTCGGTTTATTTGCCTTCTCCCACTAAACAGCTGTGAAAGAGAAAATCGCTAGTGGAAAAAGCTGCTAACTAGAAAAACACTTGGAGAGCGCAAACCTCCACCAAGGCCTTTAAAAAATTCCTGGATCCAAACACCGATCTGAATCACCACCAGAGTTAAATCAGTTCCTCCTTTTTACATTTCCAACAACTCCTGAAAATTTTATTAAAATCAGTCCATAACACAGACAGACAAACGCTGGTAAAAAATATAACCTCCTTGGCAGAGGTAAAAAAAAAAAAAGCCTCGGATCATGCAGGGAGCAAAACCAGAGGAGGAGGAGCCAAGACAGGGTGCTACTTTCACATCATGATAGCTACCTAATATTACCTAACCCAGCTTTAATTGTAATACTTTAAATTGTAAATTTAAAGTTAGAAAATGTTTTTTTTTTTTTTTTTGCTCGCCTAGCTGAGAGGATTTCATGATTTCTTGTTGCTCACATGTGTGAAAAGAAGAATTCTGCATATTTTCAGTGAAACTTTTCTGTAAACAGCTGCTTTTTATTGTATCAAATATAAGTTAGGTCATGTTTCATGCCGTTCACTGGGATGTTCAGAGATTCTGATTAGGACACGTCTGATGGTGACTGACCAATAGTCCTGTTGAAGAACCACGCTGGAACAACATCCGAAGTCTGAAGTCCACGGCTATCTGGAAGCCTGAGGCTGATCTGGACGTGCCCACTTATGTTCAGTTCCATGTCCCCGGAGAAAACCTGCACGCTGACGGCCGCCACCGGATTCAGCTCCACACTGACGTGTCCTATGAAGAACCAGAACATGTTTGGATCAAGCAGAGTAATACTTGCTATGAGCATTTGTCAAAATCGGTTTTCATTTTTATTTTTAATGACTCCACGCATTTGCCAAACTGCATTAAAGGGTTTCTTGCAGTCTGCAGCATAATTTCTCATGATGAAGTTACCTGTAATATTTTATGTTTATTTGAGCCGACATGCAGTCTGGTGTTTTATGGAATTAGAAACAAACTGTACAAGACGTTTAACGTAAACAGAAGAAAAGGGTGATGACTATTTGTACATGTCTATGTTGGATTATTAACACCATGCACACTGTTTTCTCAGGTTGGATAGTCTCCTCTTGTCATTTTAAACATTAAAATATTTGTATTCAAAAAATTATTCTGGGTCTGCTTCTAACTTATCAATTGACCTATATCTTTGCGAAGCTAATGGTTTTGTTATCTACAATCAATGTCTGTACCATAGACTGTATAAAAAGAGATGATGTGACGTCACCCATAGGTTTCTGAAGAGCTGAATTGAAGCTCGGTGGGCGGTTCCTACCGTCGCCATGTTGGCAGCGTCATGTGCGTCGTCTTGCCCGGAAAATACACATATGGGTAAAGAGGTGGAGCTGAGAGGGGGGCTGTGAGCCTCATGGCGGATTATTGACATCGAGCGAACTCTGAGCTTTCTGTAGCTAAAAGCTAACCAAGCTAACCCCGAGATAACGGGAGCTAACCAGCTAACGGAGGTAAGCGGGCTAAAGCTAAGTCACGTTGTTAACCGGCTAAAAACCGCAGTACGTTCTTCTTACTTGAAGCCAGAGATTGGTACCTGTCATTAAGATTAAATTACTTTAAAATGGGCGAGTTAGAAAAAAAAAATCACTCCCCCCACAGTTGTCATGAAGGTAAACCTGACCTATTAAACCAAAAATGGATTTTTGAACCAGGCTGTAAACATGTTTATTTCTGCTGTGAAGTTGGTCTTTTTAACATGGGAGTCTATGGGGATTTGCGCTGTTTTGCAGCCCCTAGTGGATGAAGGGGGAACTGCAGTTATATTCACTTCCACATAGGCTTCACTCTTAACCGCCGGAGGTTGCTGTTTGCTCTCTACTGAATTGGGGGCAAATAAAGTATTTACAGTTATTTCCTCGAGCTGCAGCTTTTATTTCATGTATTTCATCTACTTCATTTTTTCTCTTTTCATTTAATTTAAAGTTTGTTTTAAATGCTTCCCGCAGCCCGCTGTAATGTTTTTTATGTAAAGCACTTTGAATAGTCTTATACATGAAATGTGCTTTACAAATAAACCTGCCTTACTGTAGCTATGCTGCTTCCTCTACTTGGGATAAACTGCAAAATCAGCTTAATCTAAAGAAGATTGTTCCACTTATTTTAGACTAATTTTAGTCTAAATATAAGCAGACACACGATTATCCTGCCTCCATTTAGCTGGCAGTGACTGCGCTTTTTTAAGTGTGTTGACCTTTGGATGTCTTAATTTATTATGTTTTTATAACTTATTTTTAATGATTTCTACATGTATGTTTATGTTACTGCTACATATCTTGGCCAGGACGCTGTTTAAATGAGAATTTAAATTACAAGAGATCTTATTTCTTGGTTGAATAAAGTAAAAAAGAAATAAAAATTAATGTACATTGTGCTGCAGCATGATCTTGCATTAATCTCAGAATAATGCTTCTACATAAATATGTCTACCTGATTTGGCGAGGATGATGCCCAGTGTATTCATAGAGCCGCCCTGTTCTGAGGTCAGTTCAGGAATAGTGACGTAGGCTTTAACCAAGGTGATGTTGCTGCTGTCTGTCAGGTTCAGGAGGCTCTTTGGGAACCTCACGATAGGATGAGATGAGACTAGAAATAAAAATATTCATATTCAATTTTTCAGTTCTGGGAAATATGCTTCGAAAAAGGAACAAAGAATGAAAGGAAGAAAAAACTTTACCTGCAGTTTTTCCAGAAATCAGGACTGAGTCTTCAAAGAGCCAGATGTTCCCCTGCGTGAGACTGAGCACCGACACCGTCACAGATGAAAAGACTGCACCGATAATGAAGAGTAAGGAGGAAACCTTGTTATGCAAAATCTAGTTTCTTTTTTCATTTTTTTAATTTCTTTTTCTTTTTTTTTATTATTAATGAAAAAAATTTATAAAAAAAAAATCTAGAGTTTTTCCACTAGATGACAGTGTTGCATCTTTTTTCTTCAGTTCATCCTGGGTAAGCGCTGTGCCGAATCTCAGCTGCTCTACATGCTGACCCTACCCCTCCCTTTTTTCAATTCTACAGATAGAGTAGGTCAGTTCACAGTTATTGGTCCCCAACATCCCAGTTGAAGGGTTAGATGACAACATTTCCTTGATCCCTAAAAGAAAAGAAGCACCTTACTTGTGCAGAACTGAGGGGCAAGGCCAAGGGGGGGGATTAGGATTGCTGGAAGGGGCTTATCTGAAATTCCCAGCAACAAAAGCTCGGGATTCTTTGCAATGCTGTCAGAATACTGAGCACTGCAGATGATAGTAAAGCAGCAGAAACACACATGCAAGATACATTTTAACAGATAAGGCTGGCTAATTAGCAAAGATTTAGCCTCTCTCTGAAACACCATGGCACCCAAACTGTGTCTGAGCCAATTTGATCACAAAGAATCAAACAGTATAAATGCTTTAACTTTTTCATTACGTATGGGGTGGTTTTTATAGTACAGTGTAAAGTAATGTGAGTGTGTGAGACATACTTGGTATTCTGTTGGTTTTACACGGCAGTAGTGCAGGAATGTAGCCAGCCTTGCTGGTCACGATCGTGATAGGCAGCCCTGCGTGGTAAGGTACATGAAGCAAAGCGCTGCCGTCCTCCCTGCTCAGAGCTGTGCTGTTCTTGGTGTAGTTGACGAAGACCTCTACAAGCGCCTGACTCAGTTGCTGATGACTCAGCATGTCGTTCACCTGGACCCTCAGATTAAAGGTGGAGTCTAAGGGAAAACAACACAGTCATAAGTAGGTAATTAAAGATTTATTGATTTATTAAAATCCCAAAACGCTGTAAATAACATCATCGTGGTTAAATAATATGACCAGTCATGAACAAAACTTTTCCCTCCATGCTTGTAATGGTAAGAAAATATTCAATAATAAAATAATTTACAACATAATTACATCTACTACAGCAAATAATATGACTAATAAATAAACAAGTAAATAAATAAAGCTCTCCTAATCAACAATTCAAGCTCCAGGTTAGATTATATTAAGATATTCCACGGCTTTCCTGCTGTTTCACTCTTCTGTTTTTCTGACAGAATGGAGGTGGCTGCAATTTCCAATTAACCTAGATGGGACCTTATTGACAACACAACAGGAAAACTAATTTGTGGAATCCCTCGAGGATATCAGTCAATTAATCCCAACAGAGTGTGGAGACGACATAAATGCCAACAGTAAATTGTGCAATTAGTACAGCAAAGTCTCTGGTTTGCTGTTCATACAGCTCTTTGCCACATCAGCATGCAGCCATATGAACTGCATCTTTCCAGCAGGGAGCTCCAATCATTGCATGCTTTCAGGTGGCTTCAACAGAACAACTTTGAAGGCATAATAATGATAATGCAGAACTTTGCCCAATTAGCCACTCAAAGTAAGACACCAACACCATAAGTTTAACTCATTACAACAAGGTTTTACAACTGAGATGTAAAGTGTTGCATAAAAAGGACAGAATACTCCATAATCTATCACAGCATACCTGCATGAATTAACAGTGGTGAGCAAGACAGCAGATAGCACCCATAATCAACTATGAACAGATGGAGTGATGAGCCGTTTATGAATGAGCGGCACATCACTCCATCTCATTCATTCATTCATTCATTCATTCATTCATAGAAAATGAATGAATGAATGAAAGGACTTTATTTTGATAAGCAATGGCCTCCTTTGCCTTTGATGAGGTCAATGCAATATGAGGAAAGAGTATAGTACTATGTAAAGAATAAAGTGTCTCTCATAAAACAGGGAGAGATGCCAGATTGAAATGACCTAAATAAGTGCGTAAAGAAAAGAATAAAGAAATTAACTAATTTAGAGAGTCATAATGTTAAGACTTTGGCCTGTATTTACCTTATTTGCTTGGTGTGGTTCTGTGTTTTGTTTAAAGTTTTGATGAAAATATTAAACTAAATATTTTTCTAAACAAAATAATGCACAAAAATATTATTTAAAAAATGCTCAACCACAAACAAAACCATTCATAATTGTTAAATCAGATTAAAATAACAAGACGAGGAATGCTAAATCTAGAGCCATTTGGAAAGCGAAAAAGCAGACTCTTCTAATGGAGCCGAGTCAAAATAGCGGAATCTGTCAAAAGAGCGAAACTTACCATCATTAAAAACAGGAGTTTGCAAGATATAAGGCAAAAGGTTCTTGAAACTGTTCAGTTTTTCTTTTGGTCCGTTAATTTGGCTGGATAACCTTAATTAGCACTATGTTTCCCTTTGGGGCTCGTACAGCCAGTTAAGTCTCACAGCATGTTATTGCTGTGCTGGACAGTGTAAAGTGTTGAAGTTTAACAATTAATTTGAATGAACAATAAATGTGCAGTTTACATCCCACTTAATGATGACACATGTCACACTAATGCTGCTAAATGGGATGTGGTATGTACATAGCAGAGGAGAAGGGTAGCTTATTTTTCCAGATATGGATGCAGGGTGTATATCCCCGGCTGACAGGGGAAAGCCCTGGAGTTAGCTTTACTGAAGAACGGGAGAAGAGCAGTAGACTGTGAGGATTAATCCGTGAATTTACTCAGCATGGTGTGAATAAATGCAGCCTGCATTCATATGCCACACAACAGATGAACCTGAATGGGCTTGGGGGACATTGATGCATGACATTTTGTCAACATCTTTCCAGCACACTTGACTTTTCATTATGTACCACTACTGCTGACAAAAGTTGTCACTGGATGTCTCGCAACTCTCTTCGCATTGACATTTGACATCTTTCAACTTGACTATGTGCTCATTCAATACCTGATTTGACCCCAAAGCTTAAAGGAAAGAAGTGTGGCTGGTTAGAAACCTTAAAATGACCCAAATAAGACTACTGAGCATCCCACAGTGGCTTCATTATTGCACTAGGAGGCTATGTACCTAGGCAGCTGATAGTGGCAAATGAGGGTGACTACTCTTTCCACCTGAGTCAGAGCTATTCATTAGATTGTCCCAGATATTTGTTAGCATTGGAAAGGCTAATGACTAGATTCTCTGGGCTTGTGACATGAAGTAGAAACTGCAGTCAGCTCTGTCAAACTCAGTCAAAGAATTGCTGACATTAGCATTTGAGAAGGTAGCACCTAACTTCGCTAAGTTGGGTCCCCACTGGATTTAACAATGCCGAAACTGGGTATAAGTTTGGATAAATCACTAACTCATTGAGTGCTTTTTTGACTAGCATGCTAAAGCTAACTATAGCTGCTGCGGTCACACGTCTTTTTTCTTCTATTTTAGTGTCAGATTTTTTGGAAGAAGTGGTAGTGCCGCATGACCTAATGGTCTGTGGTTCGAGTCCTGTGCCCCTATGCTGCTACAGCCCCAAATTGTTTGCTGAGGGCCGGTCCAGAAAAATGCAGAGGGTTGCATCAGGAAGGGCATCCAACATAATGGGAAGCTGATGATTTGCTGTGGCGACCCCTTCAGGGGGAAAAACAGGGAGGAAATGAACAACAGTGGCAGATTGTGTGGTACGCTGCTGCCACCTACTGTTGACTTAGCTGTTACTGCAGTTAAAGGGATATACTTTGCATAATATATTTTATGAAACACTTTAGACTGTAAATTATTACAATGGCTGCCTTGTACATTTTGCATTTGTGCACATGCTTTGCAAGCAGTACAACGGGAGTACCTGCTAGTGGCAGTGAAAGGAATTTAACAGGATGTCAGGTCAAAAATCCAAAGTAGACAAGTCAGAAGAAATGAGTAAAAAATTTTATTCATAGTTTCTGGCAGGGCAATTCATAAATGTCTGATATGGAATTAATTTTTAAGCGGAGTGTTGAGTTAGATGCATATATATTAATAATTATCCTATCTCTCAATGATAAAGAATGCCTTCAAAACATTTCTGGATCCAGATGGTGATCCGGATCACCTAAAGCATTTATGGGAATCAAAGTTTGACCAAGATCTGTTTAAAAAAGAAAAAAAAAAAAAATCTATCCAGTAGTTCTTTGCATAAATTTGCTAACAAACAAACAGATAAATGCAGATTAAAACATGACTTCCGCCATCGCCTTGGAGAACGTAGAAATAATTGGGTTTTTTACTTTGAACAAATTTACTGGCAATAGTGTGTTTTAGAAAATGTTGAAAATTTGTTATTCATGTAAATATAGTAAAGATAAAAGTGATGTTTTAACTCATGATACTGATCCATGTCATTCATTCTGTTAAGCTGCATAGTGTTTCCTCTCAGACTTTTCATTCTTGCTTCACCTTTATTATTAAACATTCTGCTTCCTTTGTCACACAACCAACCAGTCGGTTACTATTCCTTTCTGAAATCTCACTTCTACCATGTTGCTCATCCCACCACCTCCCCAACTCTGCCTTCAGCAGTTTCCCAAAATGCCATTAGGACTCTGCTTCCTTAAAGCTAACCACAGCGTCTGAACTCTGGGACGTACCTATCATTTGCCACGTCACATTGAGCCTTGATCTAGCATCAGAGCCTCGTTATTTATTCTAATTATTGTACAGAAATGGGTTTGCATGAACCTCCTATGTGATCTCTCCTTGCTGAAACAAGGATGGTGGTTTGGTCAGATCAAGCTGATATTCTGGTTTATCACACACAGTTTCAGACAAATGCAACACAAAACATTTTGAATGGGGAGCAGCTTTATTGGGAACTGCCATCTGATTATGAACTTCAACCCTCCTCTATTCTATAAATGTTTTATCTGCTGCGAGAAGTACACACAAGCCAGCAGACAAGGTGCACCCAGCCAGTGGACAAGGTAAACTAAAATCAGCTTAGAATGACACCCTTCCCCCAACCCCCTCTGGGGACACTGTTATCCCAGCTCTTGGTGTAGGACCCCCAGTGTGAGGTTTACGATGACAATCTCCTGCAGGAGGGTTATAACGTCCTTTAAGTTGTTTATTACATCAGTAGGGCTGGGCGATTTATTGGATTTAATCTCAATTACAATCTGGGTTCTCAACAATCATAAAAATAAAAGGGTGGGATTTTTCTTCTCTTTGCAGTATACTCTCATGCTGTCTTCACTTGCCAATCGAACATCACTGGCATTGAGGCGCTGTGCTGTAAACTCCTCCTACAGCCACTTTGGTTTCACTCAGCTGCCAACTTGGTGACTTTTTTTTTTTTTTTTTAAAGTGACGAGCGACAAATCTAGCAACTTTTACTGAAGACTTTTCTGGTGTTTTAGCGACTGACTAAAAGCACAGTTACTGTATTGAACCAGCAGTGGGAGCCTCTCCCCGTCCTAAAGCACTCCCAGGCGGCCATCACCGTCGGCTCCGGCTGCAGGTCAATGTAGAATAATTGCAGTACCTTGTGGAAGTTCACTACAACATAGTTTATACCATTGTCAGTGAAAACTGGCTGCATCATTTTCATACGCACATATAGTTATGCAAGTTAAGTCAATGTGATATCCCTCTGTTACGGGGCGTGACCACAGCAATGTGTTTATCAGCTGACTTAACTTGCTTGACAGCGGTTGTTTGGCATAAAACATACATCAAGCCAACATAAAATAGTTTCTATACTTCAGCATATTTAGCAAATGTTGTAAAAATTACAAATTACAAATTTCTTATAAAATGTTTTCTGTGTGGGACCATGGTATAAGCAGATTAAACAACTCGGAAATAGGGCCCGACCGATATATCGGCCGATATTATTGGCCAATATGGGGGTCCAGGGTGATACCGGCTATCGGTAAAGATTTGCCGATTTTATTTATTGATTTATTTTTGTCATATATTTGTTTCTTAGACTCCCCAGTTTAAAATGTAATTGGGCTACTTATCCAGCAGATGGAGTCCATGACACATGGACGCCATCTGCTGGATAAGTAGTGGGGGCGGGGTCATCCTTGCTCATGGCTGCCTACCGTGGAAGCCGAGACAAAGCAAACCGGACGGTGAAATAGATAGCAGCTGAGCCAAGTAAAACGAAGTCTGCTCACGAGCATTTTATATTTTGTCACTGGTAAATTGAAATGTTAAATAAACAAACACAGTTATGTTTTCCTTCTTACATTCTCTACAAACTTGTCATTTTGTGCCTTGTGGCTGTGCTGCATTTAAAGTTACGATAGTTCTTACCTTGCTAAAAGTTAAGCATGCACAAATAAAATGTGAAGCATAGCTGTCTAAGTACATAAAAGCATCATAACTGGTGTGTTTTTAGTGACATAAAGTTATCGTGTTTCTTTCTCTCACTTAAAATAAGTGTTATAGAGGCGCCCCCAAAACACCTGTAGTCATGAGGCAGGAAAGTCATAAGACTGAGGAAAACGTGATGTTTTGCAGCAAGGAATGCAGTGCTTCGTGTTTAGCCTCGTGAACGTGTGTGAAAGTTGGTGGCTGTGTGCCATTTACACAACTTCTGAATACTTATTATTATTAGTGGTGCAACGGATCATCATTGATCCGCGATCCGTTTGGATCAGTGTCTACGGTTCGGCACACACGTGATCCACGGATTGATATGAAAAAAAAAAAAGAAAGCTGCGTGCATAATTGTTCCACACAAGTACAGCGTGGTCATGGCGAGCAAAGGAACTTAAACGCCCCAGTTCATTCAAATCCCCTGTGTGGGAACACTTTGGTTTCCCTGTCAAATACGATGAAGAAGGAAAGAGATCAGCTGATAAAACGGTGACGGTGTGTCGGCACTGTGGAATAAGAAAACCGTATTTACATTTTGTAAAATCAGTGAATAATTCAGATAGTTCATGGTGTCTAACAGGTAGACATGAGTGTAAGAATGAGCTTAGAATGTAGTGTTTTAGCTTTGAGAAATACTTTTTAGATTTTTTTCCGGTGGATGGATTTATCGGCCATTATATCGGCTATCGGCCTGCTCTAACATCTTTATATCGGTATTGGTATCAAAAAATCCATGTCGGTCGGGCCCTACTCGGAACGGTACATTAGATGCTTGTTTGTTTTCTAAAAGTTGTGGAATCCTAAAGACATTGTTTAAAAGCCACTGTTTAATGTTAAATAAATTAATGTTGTTAAAGATAATCGATAATTGTGATACGTAACTGAGATCTCAATTTCAGTCAAAATAATCATGATTATAATATTTGCCATAATCAAGCAGCCGTAGATCCCTGTGATACTTTGCAAGGAGGACAGATGGTCAGATTGGCCTGAGTAGAATATTGGACCCTACAGAGGCTCACAATATCATATTTACAAGCTTTTCCCATCAGACAAAAATACTAATCAAATGTTTTTTATTGTTCAGCTATACAAAGACAGCTGTGGGTATGAGGTGTTATCGTATTCATTCATTCATTATCCTAACCACTTAATCCAATGAAGGGTCGCAGGGAAGCTGGAGCCTATCCCAGCAGTTTTTGGGCGAAAGGCATACACCCCAGACAGCCCGCCAGTCCATCGCAGGTGTTATCGAGTTGGTGCAGCACAAATAAAGTTATCACGCAACCAAGAAACACAACTCTTGAAAATATAATTGTGAACAAATGAGCACCAACCAAACTTACAAGTATCCTACAATATTCCCAGCTTAGAACTATGGACTTGTCCAAGTTTAGCTTTCCAATCAACACCAAGGATTTTTTTTATCAATCGATCTGTGTGAATGTGGCTCCAAACAGAATCAAGCAATGTTAAAAAAAAACAAAAGGGAAAAATCTACGTGCCAAGAGGCTTACTATGCAGCTGCAAAACTCTGCCAGCACCTGCTACCATCAAGCCACCAAGGTGTCTTTCTTCCACCTTCTGCCCGGATACAACCACTGTCTCCTGCTCTGTCCTGCTTCTGCGCCGCCTGGACTGAAACGTGTGTTTGGGAAGTCATAAATCTCAGCGGCCAACTTGTCATCAACTCTGTCGCTAATTTTTTTTCACGAGGAAGCTTTACAAAAACCGTTATTCTGTTTGTCCTTTTTTCTTTTTTTATCTGCTGAAGTGCTGAAGCATTGCTGTAGCAGCAATATCTCCCTTCATAATGCCATAAGCATCTTTCTATAACAGCGATAAAAAAAACCCTGACAGTAGCGGTGGCTGGATTGCTGCTCATAATCCTGCTACTAAAAAGATCTGCCAAAAGGTTTACTGAGAAGTCATGAAGCCAAAGCTAAACAACCACACCAACCCACATCATGGCCCCCTTACAGTGAAAAATGTCATGAGCTGTTGGGAGACCCTGTTTTTAACCACCAACATGACGCTAATGTTCACATATTGGCTGTGCCAGCCCACTGAGACAAACAGCCTCCTCTGTTCAATATGTGTGTGTCCTGCCTTGGAGGCCAAACATAACAGAAGGAGGTCACGAAATCTGAAGTGGAGGTGTTTTGTGCCAGATTACTATAATCTCCCCATTTGGCGAACTGAACCACACCACAAAGAGGTTTATGAAGTGGACAGAAATGGACTGCCTGAGGCCACCGTGTGTAGATGAGAGATGGACCCAATGCTGCCTCTGATGTGGGTGGAATACTATTATTATCAGGCGCGTAACAGCACTGATGTCAGATAAAAATATAATGCAGTTTCCTCTCAGCTGAAGAGTTTTTTCAATTTGCACGCAGTTGAGTTGAACGAATAGTAAAACCATAAAGCCCCCACCCTGCCACTGTGTCTGCGGCTGAAAGCTTGGACGCTGGCTTTAATGAGCAGATGCAACATTAAAATGCGATCGTCTTCTCAAAGATGATGAATAAAAATAATAGGATGCACAGGAAGGAACACAAACAGGCAGGATGGTCAGTTTGGTGAGACGACCAAGCAGCACAGACAGATGGTCCAGCAGGGATTAATCTGTTATGACTGCCCCCCCCCCACCACCACCCTTCATGTGTTGGAATTAGGCCATAACATTGTCCCAATGGAGAAAAACACAAGCGCCGCCTCTTTGATTTGCTTCTCAACAACATGTCAGCCAGAAACACATTAAAGTGACTTTTGAGCCAGGAGATGCTCCGGGCGCACCAACAAACCCCCCCTTTATTCCCATTACTAGATAATTCCTACACTCCCAAATGGGGGGAATGATTAAAGTCTGTAAATTTGTCGCTCTACTCATTAAGTAGCAGAACAATGAAGATGTTAATCTCAGCATGGAGGTGGTGACCATCTGCGTTTCTAATCTCTGTTTTTTAAGCGTTTTCATTTCTATCTGGTATGAGGGGAGGGTGGGCAGTCTTTCTGAACCGAATGGACAGAGAGGGTGGGAGGAGAGAGTTTGGCAGCACTCTGCTGCAAGCCAGCAGGAGAGGAGGAGGGGGAAGAGGGAGGAAGGGTGGAGGTGCATGTACCAGAGACAACAGCATGCTTGGCTAACGTTTCCATGAGTCGTCAGCAACAGAAGGGGGGGGTTTGTCATGTGATGGTGGATGGTAATGTACTCCTACATCAGCATGAATTAGTCATGAATTACTTGATAAGCGAACAGGGTCACAAATCCCCCTTTCAGCTCCTCGCAGCCACTCCGCTGGAAGCAAAAAAAAAGCCAGTCAGGGGAGGTTCAAGAGGGGGGCAGACATGCTTGACAGAGAAGAGGAGGGCATCTACTTTCACTTCAATTTTCTAAAAGAAAACTGCCAGCAGGAGACAAACTGAGCAGGTTTAAAGGGAGAATCACTCTGTTGAAGTGTAAATATCTGATCTGCATGAAATTAGGATGCAGATTGAGTCTTATTAACTGTCAGAGCTGCTTTCCAAGAACATATGTTTCACAGCTTTTCCTCTCCTGTTAATTTGCCATCTTCAGAAGAAAAAAATATATGATCCAACTCCCAAACCACTTTAAATGTTAATATATCATAATATTGTAAACGATGTCCATATGAAATGATAAATGTCTGCCTGATGGTGGTGATGGTGTTCAGAGAGACAGATGGAGAGGCCGTTACTCACATCTCCAACTCCTCATGAACAGATGAGTAAATCTGTGAGCAAATCTTCATACAAAAATCTATATGGACATTTTAACACTCTAATCTGACACAACCATCCTTTTAGATTGATGCCGCAGAAATAAACACAAAACGTTAATAAACGTCTTTACATCCCGCAACTTTTTAGTTTATTTCCAACATCATAGATAAACATTCTTCACCCCACGGAGAAGAAAAAGCATAGAAAGTGTTACTCGAGATCGTGCAAACCTGGCAGGGCATGCTGTCGGTGCTGAAAAGCCTCTTGTTTCATGGGATCCAGCTTTGAGAAGTTCCTGTCATCGTTATGCAGGAGGTGTCCCGCAGCCGGACTCCGCTCCCCGGTCTCCTCTCCGTTTCTGCATGAAACCAGCGCGAAGAACAAGCAGCTCCACAAAAGGAGCATGGCGTTCAGGAAGTTGATGATCAATTAATCTTTGGTCCAGTCTTCATCCACAAGTTGTTAAAGAAGTGTCGCTGACCTCAGCGCGCAGCCATCCCAACTTCTTTTCTGTCAGTCACTGCAAACTGCGAAGCAAACTCCGCCCATAAACAAGCCTCCATTACCCTATCTATCTATCTATCTATCTATCTATCTATCTATCATCAAAATGTAACTTAATGTAGTTAATCCCAGGGGCGTTACAGAATCTTCAAACACCAGGGGGACTGAGCCCATCCCAGAGAAATCTTCAAAACAATAAGTAAAAGGTTTTATTATGTACCCAGATGACATACATTGTGCTCCAGAAGTTTAAAATCCAGTCAATTAAATAAAATAAAAGCTAAAGAAAAAAAAAGTAAATAAATTAGTTAAATGAATAACTTATAAACTTCTTTGTAATGTTCAATTTGTTATTAAAAGACATTTTACAGCTTGTTGAAAATAATTTCTGCATGTTTATTTCACATTTTAGCATAGTGCATCTTCTGTTAGATGAAAAAAACAAAAAAACAAAGAAAAACCTGTAACTCTCTAACATTCTCGTTTTTCAAGGGATTTGACATACTGTAACAGATCATATAAAATAAAACAAAAAGAAAGACAAAAAAACATGAAAAAAAATTAACATGGGGACGATCATGATCTTCTTTATATTGTGCTTTTCTATATAATGTGTTTTTAGATGTGGTTTTTTTTATTTTTTTATTTTTTATTTTTTGCATCTTTATCCTTCCCCCTTTAGGTGAAGTGTAGAGATACTTCTTTTTTTTTCAACACCCACCCATCCTTCCTCATGTCATCTTTCTTCATTTATAAGGCGGCGCCGGTTTAACTGGATACAGGGCCTAAGCTTTAGTTCAGTTCTGTAAACATGTCCAATGTAAATGTCTGTATGTCTAACCTTGGAGGAGCTGGCTTGAACCTTGAATGATAAATAAAGTATCTTTGATTTTATTTGATTTTATTAAAAACCAAAGTATGAATGATCCTTCTATTTTCTAGATCTGCTTATTCCACTGCTGCATCACAGTAGAGTATAACCTATCCCAGCAGCTAGTAGGTAAAGCACAAGGTGCTCAAGTTTGCCATAAATTAGATTAATATAATGGATTTGTTGTAATTGGATTGTAAGTGGACTATGATGGGTTGGATTGAATCAAACTTTCTATGCCTTGATATTACTTTGTTATGAAGTTGTGTTCTACAAATAAAGCTGAATTTATTCAAAGGAGAGTTAATCTCTGCTTTTATGCAGAAAAGTTAATCTGACCTCTCTGAAGTCTATTTCTGTTCTAGAAAAACAAACCTCAGTCAGCTAAAAGTCAGAACTGATTCAAAAGACTCAAATTAAACATCCTCATGAAAATATCATCACTGCCGTTTCCACAGAGAGTAAATTAAATGGTTTTGGTTTGTTTTGTTTTTTAACAACAGCATCCTTGTTTAGCTTGTTGATAAGAGTATTCAGATATTTATACCAATTTAGAGTATCGATTCATCCTAAAATCATGAATATGTCTTTTCACTTTGCTCACACTGATGTCCAAAACTGATGAGCTGCGTCATTCCATGAAATCAGACACAATGGAGCCACAGTCCTCACCTGTCACTGCTGACACTATGAAACTCTAAATTCAGTTATGCAATGCCTTTTACTCTGGCTTTGACACAAGATGTGCACACAACAAAGAGCTAAAAATGGAGGAATCATTGTGATATCTAGTGGAAAACATTTGGTTACTTTGGTTAAGAGTAAGAGTAAAAGGATGACGTGTACCAGCTGCTGTTACAACATAAAACTTAAGTTTAGTTTATTTCTTTTATTCTTTATTAATCAATTATTTGCAGTTTATGTTTAATTTACCTTATTAAGTGTAACATATAAGAAATGTCCAGTTATATAAGTCTGTATTATCATGACAGACTGGCTGGATAAAGATCCCTCCTCTTCACTATCAGCTTGTTGGTAAAGCATCACCATGCTGCTGCTCCAGCTACAGCATAACAGATCTTCCTCAACTCCTCCAGCTTCACCTCGATGCCCTTGCCTCATATAAATCAATCTAACATCTTCATTCTAACACAGCAAACACGTAATTCCTGCAATTACCAGGCTGGTGCTCGCCCTTTTTTTTCCCCCCTGCCTGCTCCAATAGTCAAAATCCTTATTTGCAAGGCGCCAGCGCTCGGCGGGGCAAAGCAGCAGCCAAACACTGTTCGTCTGAAATACACAGAAATAAAACCACAGCCAACTTTAGTTTTTATGGAAACTGAGAGAAGCCAGGCTTTTTTTTTTTTTTGCCATTTGCACTTGTTTGTACATAGGAGTTTTTGTGAAAGCACACACTCAAAATTCAAACTTTGGGGGAAAAGCAAGTTTAACTTGACACTGCCCCATCTTTAATGCAGTTTTCTCATGACAACAGGATCGTTTACTTATTATCTCCAGATAAGAAGGACCGTTTTCTTAAAATGACAAACTTTGTTGTCTCCATATAAGTCTATCACAAAAGTCCAAATGAATTGTGAAAGGAAGCCAAGGGAGAACCTGCTGGGATGTTTCCCTAAGAAACATCCCAGTACAGAGCAGTTCTATACCGGACAAGATGGATCCATAGCTTAGTCCAGTGGGTCATAGGGAAGCTGGAGCCTGTCGCAGTAACCATCGGGTGAGAGACAGGGTACACCCTGCAGGACAGGTCACAAGTCCATCAGAGGGCCACATAAACAACCATTCTGCTCACATTCACTTTAGAGTAACCAATTCACCTGTTAGATTAATCAGGTGGGAGGAAGCGAAGGAGCACCCGGAGAGAACCTCTGCATACACGAAGACAACATGGAAACTCCACACAGAAAGGCCACATTTCAAAGCTCCCAAGGCTCCAACCAGCGACTATCTTGCTGTGAGGCCACAGTGCTAACCACTGATAGCCGAGGTTTAGTTGGAAAAAGTACATTACTCAGTGTAGGAACTTGTATCTAAATTGTATAAATACTTTAACAAAGTCTTGCATCTTGATTGTGAAATATGAGCCATGCTGGTGTGTTTGCCTTTTTGTTTGTTTTCTGGAAGAACGTGGGCCGGCAACAGTCACATAACAGAATGTCAGCAAGATGAATACCAGTGTCAAATAAATGTGCACCTCCAGTTAATGTCACTGCTTTGGTGGAAAAGGAAGAGCAGTGACGTTCCCTGGTAAGGTCGTTGGGAGAGTGAATGTGTCCCAGAGGTAGCTGTTGTCCTATCGCAGATGTTCTCTGAAATCCTTTCTCATGACATCCTGCTGCTGTTTACATGTTGCAGTGTGACTGAAGAAGGTATTAAAACAGGGCATCATATGTCACTGACACAGACTCAATTTCAGCTGCGAGCCACAGACATTATCCAGGATTCCCACCCAGAGGTAGCCAATCACATGTTTCTGCTGCCATCTGGGAAATAACTACGCTCTATACAGTTTATACTGACACAATAAATTACAAATATTTCATTTTCTTAAACTTTAAATTCAATGAGTAAAACATGAGGTCTGCATTGTCAGGGTCAAACTTTCCAAATCATTAAACCTAAATTCTGCAAACATTCCACTTCAGACTGAATGAAAGCACAAATTTACTTCCTTATACGAAAATTTTTGTTAAACACGACGTGAAGGAGCTTTGTGGAAAAAACAACCAGTTTCAGCTCTAAAAAAAGACAACATACTTTCCTGGTAGGAGGAAGGATGATAATATGACTATTGAGTTAAAACGGTGAAACAATTTTCCCATCAATCTGCAGGTTTGGTCTGATGGTAATTTGTGAAGTTAGTTTTTGAAGGATCACCATGATGTATTAATATGTTTGATTTTTTTTCTCCGCTATGTACCAGATGTTTGGTCTTCATTTGGATCACAACAGGGCATGCGATGGTGCGTGAGTGTGTGATGTTTAGAGACTTTTTTAAAACGATGCTTTAACAAGTTTGTTTTACATATATATATGTATATATATATATATATATATATATATATATATATATATATGTATATATATATATATATATATATATATATATATATATACATATATATATATATATATATATATATATATATATATATATATATATATATATATATATATATATATTTATATATATATATGTAAAACAAACTTGTTAAAGCATATATATATATATATATATATATATATATATATATATATATATATATATATATATATATATATATATATATATATACATATATATATATATATATATATATATATATATGTGTGTGTGTGTGTGTGTGTGTGTGTGTGTGTGTGTATGTATAAATCTCCTTTGAAAATGCAAATTTGCTCAGCATAGCACAAAAACGCCCATCATTCTGCTTGCTTTAATGCTGGACAGGGCAGGTAAAAAAATCAATATATTTTTTTTTATCATTTATCATTTATTTAATTCAATTAATGATTAAATTAATTATCACAATAAAAACATAAGCAGTATGAAGGAGAAGAGGTAGAAGAAAATCATAGTGAAAATAAGATTGTGAATCAGATAAAAGTGTGAAATCAGATCTCTGGAGGGAATTATTACCTCCTGAAACAAGACAAACAGCAGTAGTGCATTTTTCAAAAGAAAGCTGAATAAAGAAAGCTGAATACTAAAACAAGAAGATCACTGATAGCTTAAAGCAGGCAATTTCTCAGTTGATTCATGAGACTCCATCACTCTCCTGTTGAAAAGACAACTAAAACAAAACAAAACAAAACAAAACAAAACAAAACAAAAAAGAAAAAAAAGAAAACACTGGAAACCTGTTAAGAAGGTAACATTTTAAAATATTTACTTTTATCAATGTATATACTGCATAATTTCCAGAACTATTTATTAAAGTAAATAAGATGATCTTTATACAATACACAGTGAGTGATGTGCCAATTGATTAAAGGAAATTTGTAGTTTCTAAATTTTACCGCTAGATGGGAGTAAAGCAACATCAGGTCATACGCCTTTAATCCGTTATTAATGAATTAAATTAATATCTGGTTGATATTAACTGCTGCTCAACCTCAGACTCTCACCTCTTACCTTTGGGATTGGGGGATGGGGGCACGTGTGTGCATGTGTGTGTGTGGTGTGTGTGTGTGTGGGGGGGGGGGGGGGGGGGGGGGGGGTGTACACAGAGTTTCGCAAGTAAAACATGCTGTACTGAATCAGCTGGTGGAGTAGCTGAGTTGTAATAAAGACACTGCAGATTTCAGTTGGAGGAATCTTGCCGTAGGAGCTATTTATAAATTGGACTTTGCAGGGCTAATAAATGCTTCTATTAAAGATTAACAATCTGCCTCGGGACTTTTAAAAAATTCTCTTTATTCTTTATGCTTATATTTTAATTAAGAATTCAAAACCTAGCATTGCTGCACTTTGTACACCTGTGAGGAGGTTAAGAGCTGCAACTGAGCTGAAGGTGGAAATAGTTTCTGCACAATCAAGTCAAAATGAGATTTGTGCAAAAGATTTGAACCATTCCTCATTTGTTTGCATTTTGGTTCTAAGGAAACAAAGTTCTTTAATTGTTTACATACATTTTTAGCAGTGATTTTTCCACTAACCAAAGGCTTTCTTTGGTGACTGTTTTACTTGTTTTCAATCCAGTGCTTGTGCCAGACCGTTTTAGGGGTTGTTCGTTTTCTTATTTGTTTATTCAGTCACTTAACACTGACTTATGAAATATTAAAGAACATGGAAAATGCACTTAACACAATGGAAGCACCAGTACAAATTCAACACAGACATTATACCAGTGAACGGACTTTTATGGATTCTCCGTTATATTTTTTCTTCTGTCTGTAAGTTTTTTTTTTCCCCATTTTGTGGTTTTTATTTATAAAGGAACAAAAACAAACCCTGTCATCCTAAAGTTACCTTTAAACAAATTCTTTTTAAGAATAACTCCAGTTTCAGTCTTTTGATGATGGAGGTGTCATGCAGTCACTGATGTTCCGAATACAATTTCCTCTACATCAGACCTGTTAGTTACACTTGTGTCATGAATGGAGGTGCCCACGCTCACTGAATTCTCCCTTTATTTGTCACCTGGTGGTCCATGCAATGTGATGCTTACTCTGCAACTGTGGAGGTGTAAAAATTGGATTATTATACACACACCATCGATTTTGTAACCAGCCAGATGACCCTTTATCCTAGCAATTCAACAACCATTCATCACGATACCTGCTGATCAGATGGTTAGTGAACCAGTTGTTGTTTCAAAGGAGAAACATGTCTTCTACAGTATTCTACAGTAAAATTAGACTTATTAATTCCCCCATTCCTTCTCTTTCTCTTTTTTTGTTTGTCTACCAGTAAGTCCTCTATAAATTAGTCATGCCATGTTTCACTTTATTGTATCCAAACTGCTCCTGAAGGCTGGCTTTTCTCAGTGATGTCTGCCTGCGGACTTTCCGTGTCTGAAACACGAGTGAATCCTTCCTCGGCTGGCTTCTTTACCATCATAGCTCTTCTGTGACAGAGGCCTCAGAGAGGCAACGAACTGACACATTTGTCCTCCCGGCTCTATTCCCTTCTGACATAGTATAAATCGGAGTCTAAACACACATGCAGGAGGATGGATGACAGGCAGCGTCTCCAGGATCAATTTGCCACAAATTAGATACAGTGATGGTTCATTTCTCCACATAAATAGCTGCATCTATGGGGAGTATTTTGGAAATCTGCTGGCTTTCACCCTGAAAATCTGGGCCGACTATGTGCTCAATTCCTGCACTGCTTTTTCTTCTATTAATCTTATCAGGACACACATAGACATTCTCTTATTTTCCCACACAAAAGATTCAGAGTGATCAGATTCTGTTAAAAAAGATAAAAGATTGATACATACCACTAACAAGTAATGTCTTCTACTTAATATTAAACTTTGTTTATTTAATGTGTTAATGAAACTGTGTTAACCCAGAGAAAAACATTTCACTGTTTTTTTGTTTGTTTTGGACAAAAATAACAGAATAAATGTTTTTTTTTTTTAAACAAGTGGTGGAGATGTTAAAAAGAAGAATTTAATAATAATGAAACAACAGTAAATTGGTTGAAATTTGAAACAGTAATGTCATAACACTTTGTTAGGGTTATAAATTGCCAAACCAATTGGTAGATGTGGTTTAGGGAGGTTTATTTTCACATTTTAAAAATAAATTCATCAAAGTCACTAAAAATGTACCTTTACCAAATGGTAGACTGGGACTTTAAAGGGTTAACAAACTTTAAAGAGTTAAACTGCCTGAGAAATTATAGTCGGCGCTGGCTGAACATTGATAAATGTAAGCAGTGAGATCATCTAGATTTATGAGAACATCCATGTTTTGGTGAATGATGTCTTCACACTTTAATGAAAAAACACATCACAAGGTCTTACATAAGATGTTACCTCGACACACAATGGTAGATGAATCAGCTAAGCTAAATATGTGCTATCATGTAGCTAATAACATGTATCCATCCACCCATTCACCCACCCATCCATTTTCTGCCGCTTTTCTGGGGTGGGGTCATGGGGCAGCAGCCTAAGCAAGAAAGCCAGACTTTCCTCTCCCTAGTCACATTTGCCAACTTTGCCAAGCTCAAGGCGTTCCAGCAGAGAGATATAATCCCTCCAGCATGTCTTGGGTCTCTTTCCACAGGGACGTGCTGTAGCACCACATCAGGGGTTCCAGAGGGTAACCTAACCAGATATCCGAGCCACCTCAACTGGCTCCTCTTGATGTCAATATTTATTGACAGAAAAACATTTGCCAGGTAAAGCTGGGCAAGGTAATGTTGGGGAGCTAGCAAGACTTGAAAGTGGCGCCCTGTCCGGCCTCCTCAAACCCTCTGGTTTTGATCCTTGTGATCCAAGGCTTTTTTATTCACTGCTTTTTCCACCAACAATTTTTCTTTCTCGGCTGTTTAGCGGGAGGAGGCAATGAACCAAGCCGGGTTGGGGAAAATCCTTCCTGCATTTTCTAAGCCATGTTTGCCTTCCGAGTCTCCTCTTCACTACTTTGTATTTTAACCCTAACACGCAGGGTGTGGCTATAAGGTATGCGCTGTGGGAGGGGGAGGAGGGGAGCCGGGAGAAGAAGCTTACGAAATATAAGAAATGAACGACTTCAGTTTGGTCTGAAGATTTGGATTGGTCAGAGTTTTTACAGATCTACAGTAAACTGAGGGGTCGAACTATATTTCTTGTTCATGATTACAAAATGTACAGACTACTATCAGGATGAGGAACCACTTCACCTAGGGGGAAAAGAAAATGCTTCTGGATAAGATTACCTACCCCAGCTTTAATGCTAGCTAATGATCAGCATTACAGTATCAGTGTTAGCTACCATAACTACTGGTCAAAATACAAGTGACAGCTAACACTATATGATTAACATAATAGGATAAGCTAATGCTAATTACTCATTAAAGTACAAGTGTTAGCTAATAATAAACATGAAAGTGCTAGCTAACGCTAACTAATGATCAACATAAAAGTCAGCTGGGCACAACCAATAAAGTTTTCAGATCATTTCACTTTTAAAAATGTTCTAAAACCCCTGGAAGTACTAAAAGGCTGCTGTCATGTCTTGTTGCAGCACTCATGTTATGTAATTATTTCTCAGGTTTCTGCAACACCAGTCTCGATCTTAAAATACTTCAAGCTACAATGACTAATTTCCTGCTAATTAGTCTGAGCCATTTTGAAAAAGGCAACAGCTTGCCAGGTTATGACTTCAGCTGGTGGAACGGATCAAATCAGAGACTTTGCAGCTGTGCTCCTTTTTTAAAATATCCAAGCTGGACCAAAGGCAACAAGGTGACATGAGGACAGTAGACAAGAAACATGACAAAGTGATAGACAGAGTCACACAGAGAATAAGTCCTTGCCCAGAGAGACAGGTGCATGACTTGCCATTAATAATGACAACATCAGCATGGCTTTTGGGGTGTGCTGGCATGCTGTGGAATATGACTGGAAGATAATGAAGACTTGAAGAGAAGTTCAGGCAGGAAAGTCAGGTTAGTCAAGTCAGGCAGAATGCCTCTGATTGTGTTTCTCCATGCAGAGAAAGCGTTGCAGGACATTACATCAGGACTCTGTAAATCTGCACAACTCAGTGGTTTTCCGCAACATCTGCACAAGTCTTCATTTGACTTTTTACAACCTTCCAAATATTATATCCACTTCTGGGTCGATACAAGGTTTTTATGTAATTAAAGTAAAAAAGGCAGAAGGCCCCCAGCTAAAGCTTTTGAAAGACATCTGGCAATTGAAATTTGTGCGATCTGAGTATAAGAAATTTAGCAGGTAACCTGAATATGGCACCTGTTCTGCTACATTTTGCATGCATGACGGGGAGAATGAAATTTTTTTTTATTTTTTATTACAAAAATCAAACAGAGGTAAGATTTAGACTGTAGTGTTGGTTTGTGTCGTAACCTTGATGTTAATTATAAGGGAACCATTTTCTCTTGAGTTCTTATTGATAGACTGAAAGTAGTAATACTATAAATAAATACTTTCAACTACTATTGAAATGACATTTCTCTGAGGTATCTGACTAAAATTACTTTTTTTTTTTTTAATTAAATATTTATCTATGGACATGTTTAGATTCTGACTTACAGAAGGATGACAATTCACTTTTTAAAGTATATTTAAAGTATTAAAAAATGAAGATGTAAGTAGTTGCAAAGCTATTATTGGGAATCTAAATTTCACTCATCATCGGTGCATCATGGGTCATTTCCGACATGTTGAGAAATACGGTAACTTCCGATAATGTTTGGTGTGTGTGTGAATCTATGATTCTACTGTGATCGTAGTTTGTTTTAGTGACAATTTAGATCAAAAAATGTTTTTTTTTATTTTTGTATTATCAGGTTGTCTCACATAAAAGAAAAGGATAAAAGATACATTTTTTACCGCTTTCCTGCTTGGAGAAAGAGAAAAGATCTCCAAATATCAATAATAGCATTAAAAGCCTAATAAAAAAATATCAATGAGCAAAATCAGTAATCCTGTGTCATAAATGGATTATAATGTGATTGTAATATGTATAAAGTTTAAATCCAGAACTAAGAAGTGAGTAATATTTATTAATCTGTTTAATCATTCTGATTTTTGACCCTTTTGTTACATCTCCCTCACTTTATAAATTTTACCATTTAGAAATAAATGAAAATGCTTCACCACACTGCATCTTTGCATAGACTGTTTCTGCAAATGGTAGTAAAAGTTTTTTACCTATTAACGGTTAGGGCGAAAACATCACTTTTAGAAACAACGTCTGCAACAGTCTATGTAAGCTAAAGCTAGCTCCTTCCAAGTAAAGCTTTACAGTGGGTGTTTGGTGTTTTTTTCTTTAGTTTAAAGATATGCAGGTTCCACACCACCTGTTCATAAACTAGATCTGAGCTTTCAATGATATATAGTTTCTAAAGTGATCCTGCTGTGGCACCAAGCAGCAACCTCTGCTTGGTGCCACAGCAGCGGTTAAAAGTGAAGCCTACAGGGAAGTGCCCCATAATTGCAGTTCCCCCTTCATCCACTAGGGGCTCCAAAACAGAGCGAATCCCCATAGACTCCCATATTCAAAAGACCAACTTCACAGTGGAAATAAACACACTTATAGTTTGGAACAAAAAACATTTTGGGTTTAATAGGTCAGGTTTACTTTCATGACAACTGTTGAATGAATGATTTCATCTGTTTAGAGGTAATCTAATCTTGGAATTCAGCATAATTAGGGTCATGCCGTTTTGACTGACAGGGATCCAATCACCGGCTGCAAGAGGGCAGAAGATAGCAAAACCATGGACTTTAAGAGTGCAACTTAGCTTTAGCCCACCTACCTCCATTAGCTGGTTAGCCCCTAGTGTCCTCTGGATTAGCTTGGTTAGCTTTCGGCTACAGGCAGGTTGGAGTTTGATAGATGTCAGTCATCCACTTCCACACTCACAGCCCGCCTCTTTGCTTTACCTATTTGGCCATATTTGTATTTTTCTGGGAGCAATGGCAGGTGTGACGTGCTGCCAAGATGGCGACGGTGGGAACCGCCCAACGAGCTTCGGTTCAGCTTTTCAGAAACCTTCGGGTGATGTCACTAAGGCTCCGTTATACAGTCAACGGTAGGCACTCACACCACAGACCAGGTAGGCAAAGACATCACCATGGCAAGCCGTGGTAATTTGTCATGTTGCTGCTCCATGTCTTGGGTTTAATTATATGAACGTCATCATTATTTATATTGATGATTTTCTAGAGGGGCACTTCTCTAGTCTCAGGTCATGTGTCTCTCTAAATCCTTTTCCTTTATGGCTTTTCAGCATGTTTTCTGCAGTAGCACTCCCTGTCTCAACTCACGATGAATGGAATAAACTTTTGTTTACATTACAGTAGATACCAACATGGTGCACTTTCCCCATAATGTTTAGTGGCTGCCATTCCCTGTTCATTAAGTATCATTTTTGAAATGGTGGTAACAAGGAGCGGAGAGCTGCGTGAGCTTGTGCTTGCTGTCCAGCTTCCTGATGTACTGAGGCCTTTAAAATGAAAGGGGCATCCAGAAAGCAAACACCCAAGGCTTGTGTGAAAAGTTTAAAAAGAAAAGAAAAGAAGTTACCGATGGAGAAAAAAGTCTGTCGTGCCACGACAACTCTTAAAATCTTCTAAAAAAAGTTTAAATCAGTATACAAATTTTTAAATAATTTTCAATTTGACAAAATAAATTTTCATTTTATTTATATTTTTGTTTCGCAGTAATACAAAAGTTCAAATGAATGTATCTCTGCATCATTTTGATGGTCAAATGACCACTTTTTCCTCTTCAGTTTTCCTTAAGTCTCTCATTTAGTCTTTTCTTGGCTATACTAAAATCTAATATTTAATCTATTTTTACTTATTAAATCTCACTTGAGCTCTAAAATATGTTAACTCCTTTAATTGTTAGAATATTTTGTCTTGTGGCTGGTGTAGGTCCACATTCCTTTGACAAATAAATGTCTGATAATCTCATTATATCATGTTGTGTTCCATAAGGTTTCAGCACAAGTGGATTTGATTTATTTACTGATTACAAATTATAGCTGATATTAGAGTGGGCCATAAACCACTTTCCGAAGGTCAAAAAGGTTGAGAAACCCTGAACTCTGTCACCAAGAATTAAAGCAGTTCTGAAGGCAAAAGTAGGTCCATACCAGTCCTAAGAATGTGTACAAATAAAGCGACTGCTGAGTATGGCAGAAAAAGAAACAACGCATTTTGCAGAACCATTTCTTAGATAAAGTTGAAAGGTCTTTATAAGTGATACTTACCATTAACTACTATAAAAATGTCATTTTAGTAACTCAGGTTTATGATGCTGGCAGTTCCCAACAAACCTGCTCCAGGCTTTAATTCCACCCTTTATTTCTCTTTTCTATCTGAAACTACTAAGACACAAATCTGTGACAGCCGCTGCTGTCATATTACCATGTGCCGATGGCTCCAAAGTGTGCGCGAGCTGTCTTTAACTCGGCATCCTGAAGTCCACGTCAGACCATGGATGTGCATCAAGCAGAGCTCTCCTGACACGGCAATTAAGCTGCCAGGGAAGCGCTGTTATCGTATTTGTGAAAATGAGTTCCTCCGGCTAAACTATCATCACTTCCTGCTCCAGAACAAAATCGTGACGTGACTTTTGAACCCAGGCTGACTCAAGGGAGCGCTCCACGGAACGGAGCGGAAGTTGGATCCTTTCTTCCCCCCACATAATCCTGTGACTTAATCTATAATTCACTCCTTTAATGCAGGACGGATTGAAGCATTTTGGCTAAATAGTCACTTTCTTTTCGGTAGGTTCTTTGCAATAAAGTCCTGGTTAGTAGTTAATGAGCTAAACTTAGAGATCACCGCACATGTTTAGACATTTCTCCCCTGCAGAACATGGAGAAGTCTAACTTTAGCATCTCCTCTCTCACTATTTTCTCCAATATGCCTGAATCCTGTCAGGATTTTAGCAGATGCATTATAAACTACCCAGTCCCACTTCCCCTTAAAAATGTCCTGATTAAAATGATTGTTGACTGTGTAACAGTGTGTTCCCCAGAGGACGGGCTGCATCCTAAATCATTTACACACGGTTTGATCTCTGAAATAAACTGATTTGGAGATTAAGAGGAAAAACAAAGACAAGAAAGAACATTAATTGGTTCAGTTAATTTATTAATGCTGCAGCTTTGTCGGCCCGTCTGCATCAGTGTTAATACTGACCCCCTGCAATCTCAGCAAGCCTTCAAACAGATATTTGGGAATGAGCAGAGGTGATGAGGCGTCCCTCCAGGTTGGTACGGTGTAAGAAGAGGCTGCAACTGCAGCTGACTTCCTCAGAGGGCAAGCAGAAACACATTTAGCTGCATTGTCAAGGACACTTACTTTGTTTCTATTTAGACTTTGAGACAAAGTCAGGGTGAGTTTCTTCACATGGTGCCTTTTTTTTTTTTTGTTATAACTAACACAATACTATTTTCAAATAGCATTTTTCTATCTGGCTATGTCAGGGCTGCTTAGTTTGGTCACTGAGGCCTGCAGCCTGGCAGGTTTTCAATGTGTTTCTGTTCCAACGCAGCTGACTGAAATGAATGAGTTATTGTGTACAACTACATAGGCTGTTGGATCCATTTACTTTGACTCAGGTGTGTTGAAGCAGGGACATATTGAAAGTGTGCAGAACTGCAGCCCTTGTAGGACTGGACTGAGTCACCCTGGTTACGGTAGGTTGTTAGTTTCATCTTTCCAGCTTGTAATTTGTCTTAATCTGGATGTTAAAGGCTTTTCAGTTCTACTTTAACCAGCTGAAATGACACCTGCTGATTAAGATGGGTTTGTGCATATCTTTATGTTCATAATTACTTTTTTGTAGGTCACAACAGTGAAAAATTGGATTGAAAATTTCAACTCAGTCTCACAGCAAACTGCTCCCCCGGCTCAGTCACTGGAAGCCCTCTGCTATCTAACAAATATGAAGATGAGTAACACAGAAGCTAATTTCCCAATCAAAACTGTTTAAGTAAAAGTAATTCATTATTATCTTTTTTTTTTTTTTTTTTTATAATATCAGCTGTTGAAAAAAGAAATTGTAACGTGACTGCAGAAGATCCAAAGAAGCCATGTATATTTTTGTTTACGCATTATTTTAGGAGTCTGAGTAATTCTCTCTTTTTTTGTCTTTTTCACAAAATGCTTGGTAGTGATTTTACAGGTAACGAAACAACATTTGATCCCATCGCACATTTTATAGAAAATTAAAGATTCTGATTGATTCAGATTTTTAAAAGCAGATTTCCCTTTAAAAACCATGTCATGTCAATGCTTTGCATTCAGTAAACTATCTCAAACGTCGTGCACGAGCAGCCAGTGGTCACGTGTTCCTGTAGACCTTCTGTATGTCCAGAAAGGGCTTTTTCTCCACCTACCAGGATACCCAGGACAGGCTTATAGACTGTGGTCTTCTGTTTTCATAGCATTGGTTCTGCCTGCTGCCGATGGTACCTTCCTTTAGCCTGTGGCCTCCTGCAAGCCTTGCTATCTGGAACATGTGACTGTCTGACCAGCCTGACCCCTGCCAACTGCTGGCTGCTGAGGACACTTTGCTGCCACGCTTTACCTGGAGATCTAACATGATTCTGCTACTCTCATGATGTTTACACTGTTGTTTTGTTTTAGTGTTAGTTGTAAATTATGTCTTTTCTTTCTTTAAATATCCTCGAGACATTTTGTATAAGGTTGCTTTTAATCCCATGTTTCTGCATTCCTGTGTGAATTTAGACTTTTGCTCCACTGTGTCACAGGCTTTGCTGATGTGACCTCTTGGACCTAGAGGGTAGTGCTGGAGTTGTTTATCATTGCTGCGCATCTAACCGTCCATCTGTTCTTTTCTTAGCAGTGCTTTTGAGTGTTTTACTCCAGGACGTGTTTTGTATCCTCAGTCTATGGCCTTCTTTAACCATTCTTTACCTTACCTTTGATAAGAGTTACTGCTTCTGTTCATCAGAAAATGAAATCCTCGATCCATCCATCCATTTTCTATCCTTGTTTATTCAAATGTATTCCAGGATACACCCTAGACAGGCCACCACAGGGCCACTAAGGATGGTGAAACCAAAGCCTCATGAAATACTGAGTCATGTTGACATGGCAGCCATGAAATCGAGTCAGTGTGTCGAAACATATGTCTAGAAAGAACTCAATCTGCTGGTTTTGTGTGTGTGTGTGTGTATGTGTGTGTTTGATGCATTTGAGGAGAAACATTGTCAAGACTTCATCCTCTCATTACTGTCATGTAGGCTCCATGTCTCATCTTTGAACAGTATTTAATACAGACTTGTTCTCAATCCTGCATTCCTGTTTTCATCTGTCAGTATTTAAATCAGAGCTGAAGTGTCAAAATCAGTGTTTTAAACTGGAAAAAAGGGATGATTATGCAACAGCGATAGTGATAGGGATAGTGTTACGGTATTTATAAAGTTGTATTAAAATAAAAACTGAGACAAATACTTGAGCAACTTTGGAAACTCTATTATAATCTTAATGTTGTTGCGTAGATTTTTGGAGAAGCTTTGCCTCAGTCTGCTCCCCTCTGGTACACTACCTTTCCAGGTTCGGAGAGGTTGCACCTGAAAAAACCTGAAAAAGATTTAGAAGACAATCAACCAAAGTCATTACAAATGAATGCTGTGATTAGAGGCTAATACAGTAGCAATGCAACCATCTAGATCATTGGTTTCCAAACTGGGGGACAGGCCCCCCAGGGGGGGCCCAAAGTTATCACAAGGGGGCCGTCGCAAGGCTAAATAAAACCTGGGAGTTTTGGCACTGGACAAATTTAAAGAAGTGCTCATAGGAAATTATGATAAACTAACCAGAGACACTTCAAGAAACAAAAAAAAAAAAAAAAAGAACAAACTATGATGGAGCATATCTGTCCCTGCTTACAACACCACTTGGGTACTTTTCATCCTGAACACAAAGAAAATCCTTCAGGTTGCTATCCAACTATCATATATAGCAGAGTTTTTTAACTAAAGCAACATCATCTCATGGAAAACTCCACTCACCTAAAGTAGTTTGCAGAGATTCTTGGATTAAAATGTTTCACACTGAAGCAGAAGATTGGAAAATAATACCGACACGGTTTTAATTATAGTTACCTCCAATACAGCCACTAAAACTAAAGACACACTTCTTAGTATGTTTCTTTGGTTCATGAGACCTTATCATTATTGTCGTTGAGGAAAAGGGGGCCCTGCAGAAAAAGTTTGTAAATCACTGATCTAGACGATCAAAAGTTGTGGTCCTCTGCTGCAGCTGCAGACCCCGATGTTTTCCTTTGATGCCTCCTGATAAGGTTTATACAGCTGACTTCTGAAGAATTGCACAGCTATATAAATATAATATATATATATATATATATATATATATATATAATATTATACATATATATACATATATATATATATATATATATATATATATATATATATATATATATATATATATATATATATATATATTATATTATATATATTTGCATGAATAAGATCTACACAATATATAAGCAAAGGGAAATATAGCCTAGTTGTGATGCTAAAGGCACTGCCGTCAACATTTTCATATTTCAGGCACATTCAGTTGTTACCTTGGCAACAGCATCCTGCACAGATGTTTGATTTCCTAAAAGCCTTTGCCTTGAATTGAGAATCGAGTATTGAGAATCGAGTATTGTCAGTGTCACCAGGATTTAAACATTTCAAAACTGACATCGTGTCTTTAGAAAGGCTTTGAGATCTTGGGTCAGTTCACTGGCTGTGGGATTTTCTAGTCCTGATGATTTCGTTGCAAATGGTGAATCATACAAACCATTGGAATTACTTTTAATGACTATATAGTCTTCTCAGATGAAATGTCTGCTGAACACTAAATTGTTCCAACACTCACTAACTGGCATAAAAAGTGCTTTTGAGGGTCAGGATATCAGTGAAAGATGCAGCCGCTGCTCCACCTGGTTCACGTTGCTCATGTTTGTACTGCAGCATTAAGCTGTGGGACCCAACCTGACATCAGCCTCTTGAACTAATTTATGTGGTGGTTTCTGGAGCTCCCACACACAGTCTTCCACACAAACTCTTTTAACTTGTTACTCAGGTTTTAGAGACAATAACTAACCTAACATGCTTGTTTTTGGAGTGTGGGAGAGTATCTGATGCAACCACTCATACAAAGAACAAGGAAACCCCACAAAGAAAAGCTAGAAAACCACCACGCCAGTCAAGACCCAGACCAGAAACCTTATAACTGTGAGGGAACACAAACTGGTCCTCAGGTCAATTTAAATGAACTCCAGCATGTGGGAGAGAAAGATTTAACCCTATAAAGCCAAACATATTATATTTGATGCACAAAGTTTCTGAGATGTTTTGCATCACTTTACAGTAAAAACTTTGCTCGAAATCCTTTTGAACACGATCTGATACTTGTATGCTGCCCCATAACTGATTGCAGAAAGCAGAAGATTACATTATAAATGGTAAATATTTCCTCAAAAAATGAATTTTTTTGTTACATTCGTTAAAAGAGTCAAGTTCAGACGTCTTGTTAAAAAATTGGACTTTTCATACTATATTATTTTATGGGTTGGGCTTGAAAGGGTTAATGATACACGCTATTTTTCACCTCTACCAAGGGTACTGCCCTGAGCTTTTATCTTGTTATTTAATGTGTTAACACTACAGCTGCTCCCTTTCCCAACCACATTTCCTGCGATGACAGGGCGCTTGTTAGGTTAATGTGGACTGTCAGGACAACATGACATGTTGTAGTAAGAAAACGCCTTGATGCATTTTTTCCCCCTCTCTCTTGATATACTGTCCAGTTATGCACTAATGGCAAATATTGCAGAGGTACTGTGGCTCTCTGTCTCTGCCGTCAGAATGTTGGGATGAAGCAAAGAGGAACATCAACGTAAAAGTGACCCACGTCTGAATGATGGAATGCCGTCTCCTCAACAGATTGATGAAGCTATTAATGCAACACATCTCAGGTCTGGAAAGGGTTTTAATGGTCTCCAGTCTGCATGGTCATTCAATGTCACTGCTCTAAATCATGTTATAGCTCTTATTCATACAAAATTCATACAATTTTAATAAGTAGAGTAAAATACATGTTTAGCAGTTATAGGCCTGTGGAAACTCTATTTTACTCTTTAATGAACTGGCACCTAAACATGACACAATTAGATATTACTTTCTTAGAGGTTGTTGTAGTAATCCAAAATCAGGAAATGGTATGCAATATGGCAGGGATACCCAACCCTGGTCCTTGAGGACTGATGTCCTGCAGATTTTCCAAGTGTCCCTCCTGCAACACACCTGACTCAGATTCACACAAGCTCTGCACATGTTATCTTAATACACATTGATTTGAATCAGTTGTGTTGCAGAGGGGACACTTGGAAAACCTGCAGGACACCGGTCCTCGAGGACCAGGATTTGGGATCACTGCAATATGGTGCAAATACTTTGGGTCCTTCTGATATTTAGAAAACTACCAAGAAGGTTCCAAGTTCAGTCTGAAATATGACAAAATCCCTAAATAAGGAGAACAAGGAGGTCTGAAACAGATGTGTGGTCCGAGCAGATTTTATAATCATTCAGAGGACTGTTGGAGAAATTATTATGGGTTTTGTTTGTATTAAGTATTAGACATATATGTATTGATTTGCTGTGATCCTGCTGTGTTTTGTGTCTGTGCACAAAGCTTTCTTTAAGTCATATGATCCTTGTCTGGAATGAGCTGATGAAGTCTGAGACAGGAAGCTTTTCCTGCAGAACGTCTGTCTTTGTCAGCTGCCTGCTGACCAGTTGCTTAAGGTTAAAGGTCAGGAAGAGAATGATTGTTTTCTGTGGTCTGCCCAGCAACTAGGAGGAGTTAAGCATGGTTTATAATCAGGTGTTACTTCAGCATCTGCAGAGAGAGTTCTCTCTACAAGCTCCAGCGTGTGCTTGAATTAGTTTATAATAAAATGTTCATTGTAAGAAGACAGTTGACTCTTAGATGTATTACAACTTCTCAAGACCAGAGTATTTCCACCACAGGACCTGAAGGTCGACAACAAGGGTGTCCAACTCTGGTCCTCAAGAGCTGCACTGCTGCAGATTTCCTCACTGAGCCAACACACCTGATTCATCCCAAATGACGCTCCTCAACAGCTTGTTGTCAAGTTAAACCTAGTCATGTTGACCCTTTAATCTGCATTAGATCTGCAGGACAGCAATGCTGGAGGACCGACTCTGGACACATCTGGTCTACAGGATACTTGGAACAACCCACCAGAAAGAGTGTGTTTTAATTTGTAGCACTTACCCTGAAGTTGCTAGATAAATCACAACGGATGATTAGTCATTACGTTGAACATGACAGGACCCCCAATTCATCACCTAAAAGATTTACACCGTACTGTGTTTTATTTATCCTTAAAACTCCACAAGCGCTATTCCTCATATTGTCAACATGTTCTCAGGAATGGGAGTCCGTAACTGTGGAGTAAATTGTGATCAATAGCTTTCCATTTAGGTGATCTATGTGTGTTTTCCAGGCGTTTATAACCCATCCAAGAGGTTTACAACCCAGCCGTGAAATGTATTTATTCAAGCTGGGGTAGATAATGTTGGGGAGCTAGCAAGATGTGAAAGTAGCATCCTGTTTTGGCTCCTCCCCCTCTGGTTTTGCTCCTTGCGTGATCCGAGGCTTTTTTCTTACCTCTGCCAAGGAGGTTATGTTTTTAAAAGTGTTTATCTGTTTGTGTTCAAGATAACTCAAAACGATATGGACGGATTTTATTAAAATTTTTGCAAGTTGTTGAAAATGTGAAAAGAAAGAACAGGTTTAATTTTGGTGGTGATCCAGATCACCGTTTGGATCCAGGAATTTTTTAAATGCCATGGTGGAGGTTCGTGCTTTTCTAGTTTGCAGATTTTTCCACCAACGATTGTCTCTTACTCGGCTGTTTAGCGGGGGGAGGCACACCGAGCGGAGTCTGGGAAAATCATTTCTGCATTTTCTCAGCCATGAAGAATTACAATGCCATGAAGTAATGAACAATTTCAATTCAGCCCGAATGTTTGGTCATAGTTTTTACAGATTCACAATAAACTGAATTTTCACATTTTCTTAGTGTTTATGATTTAAAAATGTATAGACTACTATCAAGAGGAGGAACCACTTCACCCAGAGTAATAAAAATGTTTCTAAGCAAGACTACCTACCCCAGCTTTCAGGCAATCTTGATGGGAAATACAAAATGACTGATTTAACATGATTATTTATCTCATTTTTAAAAATCAGACTATGTTGCTCAGAGAGCTTTACTTTGACCGATAATGAAGCCACCTCCTGTGAAGTCTTTGCCCAATCAGAGAGCTTCAATTTGTAGTATCAGGGAAAACTACAAATATACAAGCAAACAGAGAGTTTTCTGTCTGTCTGAAAAAAAACAAAAAACAAAACAAAACAACAACAATAATTGTCTTCTAAGGCTGAAATAAAGCCAAGAAAGTGTTTTTGGCATCAAAAACCAGCTGGCTTTGTTGAAGATAGGTAAATAGTAACATAAATGAACATATTTAGGTTGAGGAAAGAGTTTACTGTATATAAATAATTCCTGTTGTGTTTGGTGCCAATACGTCACTTTTGCATCATGATCTGACAACTGAGGCTGTTCTGAAAAAAATGCCTTCATGTTGACTGGGAATAACAATGTTAAGCTACTTTTGTTTTGCTTATAAAAAACAATAAAAATATTTTTAAAATGCACTAAAAACAAGGGTTGACACAAACAACAACAACAACAATGGTTTAGAGTTTTAGGAGTTAATAAATACATATCAATAAATCAAATGATCCAAATCAACCCAGTCAGGCTGAACCCTTCAGGCCAAACACAGGCACCTGAGGAGAACTGACTGTTTTGACTGCACTGTTGCGAGTTTGACATTTGTCAGATTGCATGTTTCCCTGTGAGAAGATGGGAAGGCTTGTGCCTCTCATGACCCCGAGCAGGATAAGAGGCTTTTTGCAGAATGGATGAATGCAACGTTTCAAAAGAAATCTTTTAAAGTCTAGCTTCTCTTAGCCTCCTTTCTAAAATAGCGCATCGCTCTATGTTCTCATTCAGCAGTTATTTGTAGAGCACTTATGTGGAAACCAAGTGATGATCCTCTGCTCTGTGATCAGTCACTGGAAGCAGAGAGTGCAGCTCCAGAAACCTGCTAGATGTGGCTGTTGGAATGAACAAGTTTGCATAAAGGTCAAAGATCTATTGACCTTTTCAATCAGATCATGCAAGAAATATTTATATTCTTTTCAAGTAAGCAAATGCATTTTTTCAGCATATCTTTGACCTGTTGGCCATGCACGTTGCTATGAGGTAAAGTGTTGCGATGTGCAATGTTGACTTGAACGCGGAAGGCACTCATGTGGAAAAGAGCATAAACATGAGGTTGGAGGTAAACCCGATCGCAGACAGTTTTGAAGAACGCCTCTCGGACCTTGTTGGCAATGACCAGCAGTTTTGTAACTCTTCCTCCCTGTTACAAGACAGGGCAGTGACAAGAAATCCCACCTAACAGGTAGCAACAGATAAACTGTTGTAAACTGTAGTTTAGAATATCATGGAGGAAGCAGAGAAAGTTTCCTGACCCAGAGATGGCTGTGGGTGAGGAGAGGAGATCCATGAGGTTAGGAAATGCCACCTGAAGACAAGCTGGGTCTGACCAAACGTTGCTGGGTCGTATGGGAGTGTCTGATGTCAAAAGACCCGAAGCAGCCGCGCTAATATCTCGTTCTAAACCACACGACAATGGAAAAAAACTCCTCACAATTCAGATGAATTTCAACAACTATTTGCACAATAGTTTCCCAATGTATGAAAAATAAAAATAAAATAAAATAAAGTGAAATGGGGGGTGGGGGGTGGGGGGGGATGTCTCATCAGGTGGGAACCGTCACCGTCGTCCTAGCATGGCAGAAAAAAAAACAACAACTTATAAACAAATCATTTTAGAGTCACTGTCCTCTCTGAAGTAACCTCTTTTATGTTCTTTGATCTTTTAGATCAATTCAAATTGCACATATTTTAAATATATAAGAAAAATGATCATGAAATCTTTATCTTAATAACTTAAACTAGTATTTACCAAAAAATTGCATTTTGTCTCCAGCACCTCTCGAAACAAGCGTTGGGTAACGTATCAACATTATGATGGAGAAAGGTTCTGGTTGCCAAGGGTAACAAACAAGAATAATTTTGTCTTTGGGATGATGTCCAGTCCATCGCCCGGCGATGGACTGGACACCTGCCCAGGTGTACCTGCCTCTCACCTGTTGATTGCTGGAATAGGCTCCAGCTTCCTGTGACCCTTAAAAGGACAAAGCAGTATCGAAAATGAATGAATGAATGAATGAATGAATACTATGTAATCATCATCTCTATTTAAGCACTGTAGTGAAAGGCAGCTACAACAGGGCATGCTACTGTACTTGTTAGAGATCCAGAGTTTAGTTTGTAATCGTCAACCTGCAGAAACATTTGTTCCACTGCTGAGACTTTTAGCCTGGCTTCTGCTCAGGTGAAACGACCTGCAAGCAACAAGTTCAGTTTTGTTAAGAAATACAAACTATTTATCTGGATATTTTCCTTTCGCTGGGATAAATGGTCTTTCATTACATTTAGTTATAGCTTTATTTACTTTCACAAATTTTGATTTCAGATTCAGCAGGAATGGAGTGGGACACAAACAAAGCTCTAGTACCATGGGGATACTACTTTTTGCTTTGCTGCTGCCTGGGAGAAGAACATCAGGCTTGCTTGTGCAGGGATTTCTTTGCATTCCAGCAGTGCTTCTTCAACTCATTTTTCATCCTTATCTGCACTACTGGTTCAAAATTCTGCATTGAAGTAACCTTTACATTTATAAAATATCTAAATATATATTTTTGTATAATCTTTTGCATTTTAATCTGGCTTTTATTCACTTAAAAGGGTCAGAAGGAATAATAATAGATTCGGATAAAGTGAAGCCATTGCTGTCATATGTCTGGTTCGATCAGGCCATCGGATAACCGAGGCTGGAAGCCATGGAGCCAGCGCCATCGCTATAAATAATTCCACTTGCAGATCGGACTGTTTATAGCACGGCTTTCACCATTAGGTAACTAGGACAAGCATCTTTGTATACTTTTCCAGGGCACACACAAAAGCAACCATAAGTTTCCCCAGACTGTATTTATAGAAGTTTTATGCGTTTTCATATAAGGCGCATTGCTCTCACAGTTCACAGTGATTACTGTAATATGTTCACCTTATTTGGAAATAGATGTGTCTCGGCTTCCCTCCTAAACCTGTGCAGTGGAAAGAGGCTTACCCATGGCAACAATAAGACACTGGAGAGTTCTTTTGCACATATTTTTTTCAGTATTTTATTTTTCTACTGCTATATAATGGAGGCAAAGTCAAACACTGTTGGCGTGATTGATTCTACTTTGTGCAAAACAATCTCCACAGACCCAGTAGGGGCTCATAGCTGACATATGCAGGTATCACAAGCCCAGAGGGGAAACAGGGCAGTGCAGATATATCTCCCTTTTTTTTTTCGCCTGTGTTCTTCATTGTTTAGAAGTCGGCACTGGATAAGTGTCCTTCCGTCTGTTTATCACTTCAAGGTTGAGGGGCAGGCCTGATAAATCCTCCCAGGTGTATTATAAGACCTGATATTCCTCCTATCAGGAAACACCACAGCAGTTTTGTTGTGACACAGATATCTTGGTTTTTCTTATTTGAGAGAATAGGCGATATGCCAAATGGGGCAGAGAAACAGGTCAGCTGCAGGTGCTTGTCTGCATGGAATCGTTCCAAACTGATGAACCCTTCGCTTGCTTTAATTAGATGGAGAAATAAGATGCAGGCTGTCAGTAAAACGTGTTGTCATGCTGACAAAAGGGTGTTACATTAAATCAGTGTGTGACAGCTGACCATGACATACAATACTTACACTAATCAACCATCAAAGGCCCCTTTTGTTCTGGTTTGCCAGTACAGATGGCGTAGATACACTCACTCCGCTCCCAGTATCTGTTTAGAAGATTCCCCTGACTCTGGATGAGAGGAAGAGTCCATGATTCGACAGTAAGGAATGTTATTCACAAGTGGAAAGCATTTAGGACCATTGCCAATATTCCCAAGAGTGGACTTCCAAGTAATTTTCCAGCAATCAGACCATGTAATGCTCACAAAAATGTCATCGCAGACTCTGCAGGGCTCAAATGAATGCACCCTAAATGTTAAAATCCATCACGGCACAGCTGGAAAAAACCCTAGTCATATCAATTCATCAGAATGTGTGTCTATTAAGGCCGTCTGGTGACACTGACAGAAAGTAAATACCATCCCATTACGACGACGTTGGTGGCAACACATTACAAATACGTGGAAACAAGGTCATTTCTTGTGGTAAATGATCTTCTTAAAACCTAGACAGTGTTCTCTTATTCCCCAAAATGTTAAAATCCCACAAAAAGCCTGCCTAGACAAAAGTAGCTCAAAGAGGAGGAGGAGGCATGACGGTTTGGGTATTGAATCATTAAGTGGCCAAATTGTTGTTGTTTTTTTGTTTTTTTTATGTAATTCTATGAGAAATATACTTCTCAAATGTGTTTCAATCTGTGTAGTCAGTTGGGGCTAAAAGGCTACATGTGGTAGCAGATTGGGACAAAAAAACATCCATCTTGGAAAATCTTGCTAGACCAACCCATCTACAATCATGCACAACACAAATCTTTGTGCTCCTTTAAATATAATAAATGCAACTCCTTTAAATCACCTGTCTCATGCAGTGAACGGGAATCAGTGAGATTAAACACATTAAATACTTCCAAAAAGTTTAATATTCTAATAAAATATCCGTACTCCAGTGCCATGAACATATATGTATGTAATTATTAAACATGAATATTTTCCAGGTAAATGTAAAAATGAAAAAGACAACAGACCTAAAAAAAAGAATTAAATTAAAATTGTTTCGAGAAATTATTCTGAGTCTGATGCTTGCTCTCCTCTTCCTCACTAAGTCTTTCCTCTTCTGGCGATGTCATTTCAACCAGTTACAAGAAAAAATTGGATGGAGATTTTGATAAAGAATTCTTTGATAAAGAGACAAACAGTTGCACCAGTATGGGCGTAAATATAAATAAATAAATAAACAATCTCTGTATATTGTCCAAAAAAAGATACACAGAAGCTGCCTCTGATGCATCCTGACCCAAAGGTATCCAACTATCAGCCCACAACCAATAACAAACAGGCTAATAAAGAAATAAAGAGATGCTGAATCACTGTTAATGTTGATAAATGATAGTTAAAAAATTTATGTTCCAATTTTCAATAAGAGGATTATTTTGAGAAGAAAATCAAAGATGTGCCAACAAGTGAACATCAATGGTTAACCAGCTGGAGGAAACACAGACACCGTCACTTATGACAAATGTGGCTGAAAAGGAAACTGTTGGTGGGTTTACATCTGCGCTATCATGCATATTCAAAGCAAGAGTATATGTTTCCAAAGAGGGATCCCAACCATCTTTATCAACTATCAAACACTCGTGCTACTTTTCATACATGTATAAAACATAAGAGCACCTTTTTCTTTTGCAACAAAACAGTCTTCACTGGTGATGGTATTCTTGCTATGTACTCTTATTATTTTTTCATGAATCTCATCTCAAGACACTGCACCACTCTAATATTTTTCTCCATGCGTTTATGATTACAACAACTGCATATAACCTAGAACACATCTTAGATTTGGCAACACAGATTCTCCTTTGGTGTTGACCTCATTGTATCAGTCCAGTTTTGTCCCCAGGAGGCCCCAGTGAGAACTGTGAGGTGACGATACACAACATCTGAGGTAGCTACAAAATTTATTTATCATTTTATTTATTTTAAACCAAACTCCTGCTCAGATTAGTCTGGCATCATGTGATTTTACTGCTGCACTGGTTGGAATCAGCCACTGACTCAGCAGCTCCTCCTGAAACAACAACTTTAAGAAGTAAACTTAAAAAACAATAGGAAAGTGAGGAAATTAAAGAGCTTAAAAGAAGTTGCAGAACAGCAGGGAGGGAATTCAGAAAAATCAAACTAATAATTCATAATGAAATTTTACATGAACATCTAAGTCAAACAGGCAAAAACACTTTATTTCTCAATCTTCATCACAGAAACAAAAACAATCCCAAATTTCTTTTAAAACTACTGATCTCTTAAGAAATGTTGAGTTGAACAAGTCCTCCATGCCACCATCACATGCTGCATGTGAGGACTTTGCAAACATCTCATACTGTTAGATTTTATATAGAAAATATTGATTTGACTTGCGTGAACTGCTGCTTTTACCTGATGAAACACTGGAGAGTTTTGTCCTGGTTGATCAAACACGCTCTGGTGAATTTTCTCCCCACTAAACCCAACAACCAGCCCTTTAGACCCAATTCCCACTTCGCTTTTGAAAACATTTCAAGGTTTCTTCGAGCTTGAGCTTTAAATATTGTAAACTGCTCTATTTAGACAGGCATATTCCCCACTGGCTTTAAAATGGCCGAGGTGGGTCCCTTTCTAAAAAAAAATAACGTAGACACCTCCCTCCAATGTACTGGTTTATGTAAAATCATGGAATAAGGTATTTTTATTCTGGTAAATGTGTTTTAGAATAAAAATAATATCTTGGAAAAATGATCAGTCTGGTTTGAGGACAAACCACAGTCCTGAGACGGTCCTGTTAAAGACTGATAAAGACCTCAGGTGCCTCTTGGTCTGGTTATTGCCCCCCAGTTTTAATTGCAAGGAACACAGACTTCATAATCATTCACGAGCGGGGAGGGGGTTAGGGTTTTGTGGGTGTTTGGGGTGTGTGTTTGGCTTTGGTCTGTACTGTACTACTTCCTGGCTCCCCTCTGAGCTTTATGTAGGCGGGGTCACATTGGCATGATCACACTTCTGTGAACACGTTTCACTCCGTGTGTTCTGCATGATGACACAGTCGCTGAGTCGTCCTGCAGGTTTTCTCAATAAAAGACATTTTCCGATAGTTCTTTTTTGGGGGTGTTTCTGGATTTGTTCATTTCTTGTGCTCCTCCCAGTTGCTGACTTTGTCTTTCTGTGGAGGGGACGTGAGATGGCCACTTTACGTTGTTGTACAGGTGTAGCAGTGTTCACCATGTTGTGTATTTCTCTCTCCTGTTTGTCCTCTGTTTATTGTCCTTTAACCTTCTGTTTTCATTCTAAATAAATGCAAATTAAACAAAATAAAATATGTATATATGTACATATATATATATATATATATATATATATATAAAGTCAAATTATCAGAGGGATCTTTATATGTATAAATTCTCTCTTGAAAAAGCACTTCACAGCTACCAGATCATCATTCTGCTTGGTTTAATAATGCTGGACAGGACAAATAAAAATAAAAAAAATCTAGTCCAACTGATGAGATTTTATAAAACTTCAGACTTATGTGTGAAACACTGTTAATGGAAACACCTGTAAGTCACAATTGTTGTTTGTCACTTTCAGTTTGCAAAAAAAACATCTAATGGAAATGAAGCTACAGTTATGCAGATGATACTCAGTTATGTGTTTCTTTTAATAACTTCTCCAATTTTCTGTCCTATTACACTTCAGGAAGTCTATCAACTTTCCTAAAGGCTGATGAAACTCATGTCCTTGTCACTGCTCCATCTGCTTTGGTTTCAGGTAAAACAGAAAAACTTGATTGTTTTATCTTCTGCTGTAAACCCTCCTTGAGTCAGGGTTTGAGTCGGGACGAACATGCATGGGTCTGGCTGAGACCTACGAGAGGGCTCTGACTATCAAGCTCAGTTTGGACCGTTCTGGTGCAGTCAAAAGTTGTTTCAAATGTTTTTCTTATATAGTTGTTGATAACTTGGAGACCCAAAGGCCCCTTTTTACAACATGTTTTTAAAAAAAGAATCATTACATCTTTCACTTTTACATCAACATTTGCCATATTAATTTCATTCTCATTTCTTTCCAAACTTTTTTTGATTTAGAAGTATAACAATATTTGAAGAATCAATAAAAATAGCTTTCCTTCTGAGCTGAAAATTTAGACACATCTGGATCCATTTCTGTAGAGATTTTAATTTGTGGGACTGAAAACTCAAACACAATGTGGCGCGCTGTGTTGGAGGTTACTGCTTATGGAGTGCAGTCACTACATGATGTGAGCAACATCTAATTACCTTGAAGCTTGTCCTTTGCTCCAGTGAGACAAATAGAACATTTGACTGTCATATTTCCATTTGATATGGCCGTGTTGCAATTTTTTTTAAAAAAAGAAGGAAAGTACTAATTAAAATCAGTTCAGATTGTCAAGTGCATATTTCCTGAGAACACCAACAACTTGTTGCACTTTCTGTCAATGTGACAACCAAGTCATATTTTTCTCCCCATTTAGATTTTTCTTTTTGAAAAGTGAGACATTAAAGTTAAATGTTTTGATCATATTTCATTAAAAAGATATCTGTGAGGAGTTTCAAAGAAAAGCATATTGGTCTCACAAATGTAAAACACAAAGACCTGCATGATGAATCTCACAGTAAATCAATACCTCTGTCACAGCAGCACTTAGGACTGATCACCACAATCTCTGCCAGGCAGGAAGACCAAAATCATCCATGTTTTTCTGCTGAGAATTGTCATCATCCTCTTTAGGCAGTTTGTTGATAATGTGTAGCCTAAAGAGCATGTACAGAAGTGTGAGTTTTCATTTATTGAGGTAATAACAACAATATTTGAGAACACTGTGTTAATCACATCTTTGTATTCTTTCTATAGAAGTGAAAAACATGATTATGCGGGGTATAATTGATCCATGACTGTCCATCAACTGTATAGATACAGTTATGAAAAATAGAATTACAGTCTGTAACCTTCTGTTAAATTTAATTTAATCAAATTTAGCATTATTGAATAGCACCAATTCACCACAAAATCATCTCAAAGAACTTTACAGATGTATTCAGTTCTAGCCAATTCATTGTTATCCAATTAAACTCGATCCATTTTATTTCAATTTATAATAATTGGGCATATGAGCCATTTCATAAAAGATAATTGTTATCTATGGACAACATCAAATCTAGTGTTTAATTCCATCCCATATCCTAAGCATTCACAGTGATAGCAGGCGGGTGTGCAACAGTACAAACAAACAAAAAAAAGACTCCCTATAAAGGGGAAGGAAAAGCGTCCGACAGAATACGGTTCAGGGAGGGTGGCCATCTGCCTGGACCAGTTGGAGATGGAGAGGACAGGAGGGGTCAACAAGCACCACAACTTTTAGCCAGACAGACCTGCTGGGAGAGAGAAGAGAAATACAAGTTAATGGCACCAAGACTGTCACGACTTTGTACACGGAAAATACAGTGCAGATGAAACAGGAAGGAAGGAAGCTATGAGAAAAGTTTACATGACTTAGCACATGCATAAATATGGGGTGTTTGCATGCTTTTTTCTGTGTGAGAAAATGTAAGTATATAAATTTAGCACCAGCAATGTGATCTATCAAACCTGAGAGCAATTTTGCTGATATAAACTGCAGCTATTTTTAATACGTTTCAAAATAACGTGCAAATAGTCTGTATGCGTACATGGCTGCAGTTATTGTGGCAACAAGGAGATACAAAAGTGATGCAAAGAGATGCAGAGAACACACTTTTCACTCTTGTGAATATTTTTAGGATGAACAGGTAGACAAAATAAAAAAATACATCACTTAGCTTTTCAGAGTTGTTGGGGAACTTAGGATAGATTTAGAGCCACAAAGAGGAGCCATGCAATGCCTGCAATGCAGAGGTGTATAAGGTGGAAGTAGAAAGTAGAAGACCTGTCCGGCAGTTCTTTCCAACCAGTCACTAAACCAGCTGAATTTAATTTAATTATTTCAACTCCACTGCAGGTAGATGAGCCAGTCAGTGAAAACACCGGTTCCAAATGCATTGGTAGATCCAAAAACATGGCAGGACTTCTACTTTATTTTTACTTCTACTTCTACTTTTATACACCTCTGCTGCAATGACACAACTGCTCACAAGTCTGCACTTTTTGCATCTAGGTCCTACCAGCGTATGGTAGCTGTCTCCCAATCCTGTTTTTCAGATGTGCTGTCCACGTCCTAAATGCCATGTATTGATGGACAACCAGTCATACCTTTCAATCCACTCTGATTAAATTACATCAAACCAGTTTTGGTTTTGCAGACCTGGATTTCCCAGATTGATAAGGGCAGGTGACTACACCTATGTGCAGGTTATGGCCCCCACTGACACTGATAATGCATACTGAAATTATAAACATGGATTCACATGTGCAATGCGTCTGGGATGCCAACGGAATAATTATTAACATTGTAGCAAAATATCTTTGGGCAGTGCATGATTCATCTATTTATTTTATTTTTGTCTTTGAAAAATAGTTTTTGTACTTCAATTTGTGAGTTGGCGAGTTTAAGATGGCGGCTTGTAGGAGGGTCAGTTTATATATATATATATATATATATATATATACACATGTATATCCCTCTATCCCCAGGCAACAAATCACTATTTTGGCCCACACACCGCCCCTCTAAATTTTTTAAATCAAAACATCACATGAAAAGGCTCATGATAAGTTTGAGACCAATGAAATTTGAACTGGCTGGGGCTTTAACCTTTCCTCTTGGGGTGAAACAGTCCATTTTGGGAACATAGTAGACTTGGACACACTGCTAGAAAAAGGTAAGATAAATCTAACTTTTTAACATGTTTAAATTTAAACAACTTTGTATAAATAATTTCTGTGATGTGCATAAATAGGTGAAGAAGCATATTTGATTCATTAAAGATACTTTTTGTCTAAATTTATTTACTAAAATGGCAGTTTTTCATTCGTTGCCTCAAGGCAACATTGTACAGTTAGACCACTTTTGTGTGAACTACAGTTATAGTGGGATGCATAGTTATCAACATAATCAATTTTTTGCTTTATTGTCTACTATTACTCACAGGAAATGGAAGCACGAATATTTTATGGATATAAAGAACATGATGAAGAAGAGTGGACTCCAGAATCAGGTTTGAGGGAGAGTTAGGAAATCAGGATTCAGTCAGTAGACAAACATACATTATGGAATGAACATGTGTCTGTATGTATGTGCGTGCGTGTGTGCATCAGTGGGTGAAGAGAGGTCTATGAAATGAAAAATACTTTATTAATCCCCAAAGGGAAATTCAATACACACACACACACACACACACACACACACACACACACACACACATATATATATACATATATATATATATATATATATATATATATATATATATATATATATATATATATATATATATATATATATATATATATATATATATATATACATATATATATATATAATACCAACAAAGTTCTCACTGCACTGCCGAGATTCTCCATTAATTTTCAGTTATCTAGTTTGATGGCAGCGACCCATTTGTCCTGACGCTCAGGGTCAGCAGGCAGCCTGGAAAATGAAATCCCATCATTGGAATGTCGACTTAAATATCCAAAGGCCCAGCACACATGCAACATTATTTTTACTATACATGTAAAGCTAACTGTTTGCTATCCATGCACATCCCCAACATGCAAGTCACATGATTACTGATGAAAGCTAAAAAGAGTCTATGTTTACACAGGAAGTTATACCTGAAATGCAATCAATTCTCCATCTGGAAAAAGCATGCCATTGGCCCTTTAAACACAGCTCCCATAGATCTAATGCTGAACAGTTATGATAGAGAGGCTACAGATGAAGCATACAAATACCTTCAAATCAGCTGTGACAGAGGGAGTACAGAGATAAAAAAAAAAAACCAAGAACCTAGCTTTAAGGATTCAGTCCGATGTCTTCCAAGCACATGCAGATGGTCATATGGGAAGTTGTGGAAGGACAGCTCTAAAGACATAGACACAGATTGTTGCAGGAGATAGGTCCAGTGACCTTGCTTTTTACAGTTAAACCAATTATAGCTTCAGTCTGATTTACATTAAAAGATTGGCACCATGATGAAGGATGATTTGCAAGTGACTATTTATTATCTGTGCATGAAAAGTGACCTGGCCTGATGATGTTGCATGACATCTATAGCAGACGTGAAATAAATGACTCATGACATGCCTTCATGCATACAAAGAGATTCTCTCTGATTTGCTCAAACATAATATATGATAAAGGGAAATATGACTTTATAAACAGAAATGTAGAAAATAAAAACAGAATTTGAAAAAAAAAATCTTCTGGTCTCACAAGAATATTAAGCGAATGCAAATCTCGATAAAGTGCAACACATGCCGTGTGTCATTCATTACTGTTTAAAACAATTCAGCAGTGTATGAACATCATCAGTCAGCAGGTTGGAGGAGCAACTTTAGTAGCAACAACTTGATGTAACTATTTTCTGTGTGACACTATCAGTGTCTTTTATTGTTGTGGAGCAAGTTTGGGCATTTACAATGTTGCTGTGGTTGACTGAGGCTTGTAAGAGTTTGTATTGATCAGTATTTCAGGCAAAAACAAGGTTAAACCTGGGCTTTACCAGCGTTGCTACACCTTTGGTTTTCTTTTCAGTCACTCTGTTGTAGTAGTTGCCGTAATCACTGTCTTGATTCATGACCTATTTTAAGCTGTCAGACAGATAACAGACTTGGGGCCACACATAACTACTGCATGGCCACAACTAGCGATGGGTGTATCGTTAACCTGGAGTCAACCCTTTGATATCTCTCAATACTTTGATACTTACTTGAATATCAACACTGCAAAAAAGTATACAAACATGAGGTAAATGTTGCTTAGAATACGATAAATTTTCTGCCAACAGAACAAACAAATTTGGTTTGTCAATACTTCCCAAAACAAGTAAAAATACTCTTAAAATAAGAGGAATTCTCTGGCATAAAAGCTAAGAATTATCTTACCTTTAAATAAATAAGCATATGTGTACTCAATTTAAGATTTTTAATCTTACTTAGATTTCAGTTTTTGCAGTGAAGATACCACTCTGCTGATAGAAAACATGCCATTTGGTTTTACTTCTGAGAGTTTGAGGCAATATGAGAAGATTGCTGGTGTCTTTGCTCCTTGGCCTTGTGTTGACACACACCTGAAAGCCCACCAAGCATCAACCTGCCAGAACGTTGCTGCTCTCACCGAGGCACTCACATTGATTGATGATCAAATTATATAGAATAATTGATCAGCAGCACCTGGCAGCTGCTTACAATCTTAATTCTTATGACAGCAGCAGTGACCTCAGATTTTCAGACTCTGCTTATACATCTTGACTAACATCATCATTTAGTTGATGTAGTTTTATTTACCTCATTTTATGGCATGGTAAAATGCAAAGGATTATATTTATTCTTCGCTCTTCACTTATTGATAAATTTATGTATCTGTGCATTCAGAAACAAACATGTCAACATGAGGCAAGGACCAGCAACACACACTGAAAGACTTCGCTGATCTATTGTTTAAAAACGATGTGTAATTTTGCACATTTCTAACTCATTAATTGGTACAAAACAGACCTGGATTGTGTTGTTATTTCAAACTTTTTCCATTTCTTGTTGTTTTTATCTCCCTGAGCCGTCACCTTATCGTGGTGGAGGGGTTTGTGCGTCCCGAAGATCCTAGCAGCTATGTTGTCGGGGGCTTTATGCCCCTGGTAGGGTCACCCATGGCAAACAGGTGTCTAGGGGAGGGACCAGACTAAGCACGGCTCATAGACCCCTATGATGACGACCAACCTGGGCATGAATGTTCCCTTGCCCGGACGCGGGTTACCGGGACCCCCCTCTGGAGCCAGGCCTGGAGGCGGGGTACGAGAGCGAGCGTCTGGTGGCCGGGCCTTCGCCCATGGGGCCCGGTCGGGCTCAGCCCGAAAGGGTTACGTGGGCCCCGCCTCCCGTGGGCTCACCATCTGCGGGAGGAGCCGTAGGGGTCGGGTGCAATGTGAGCTGGGCGGCAGCGAGGGGCGGGGACCCTGGCGGTCTGATCCCCGGCTGCAGAAGCTGGCTCTAGGGACGTGGAACGTCACCTCTCTGGTGGGGAAGGAGCCTGAGCTTGTGCGCGAGGTTGAGCGGTTCCGACTAGATATAGTTGGACTCACCTCGACGCATGGCTTGGGCTCTGGAACCAGTACCCTCGAGAGGGGCTGGACCTTCTTCCACTCTGGAGTTGCTCATGGTGAGAGGCGCCGAGCAGGTGTGGGCATTCTCATCAGCCCCCAGCTTGGTGCCTGCACGTTGGGGTTTACCCCGGTGGAAGAAAGGGTAGTTTCCCTCCGCCTCCGGGTGGGGGGACGGGTCCTGACTGTTGTCTGTGCTTATGCACCGAACAGCAGTTCAGAGTACCCACCCTTTCTGGGGTCCTTGGAGGGAGTGCTGGAGGGTGCTCCTTCTGGGGACTCCATTGTTCTGCTGGGGGACTTCAATGCTCACGTGGGCAATGACAGTGAAACCTGGAGGGGAGTGATTGGGAGGCATGGTCCCCCCCCTCTGAACCCAAATGGTGTTTTGTTATTGGACTTCTGTGCTCGTCATGGATTGTCTATAACGAACACCATGTTCCAGCATAAGAGTGTCCATATGTACACCTGGCATCAGGATTCCCTGAGCCGCAGTTCAATGATCGACTTTGTAGTCGTATCGTCGGACCTGCGGCCACATGCCTCGGACACTCGGGTGAAGAGGGGGGCGGAGCTGTCAACTGATCACCACCTGGTGGTGAGTTGGCTCAGATGGTGGGGGAGGAAGCTGGTCAGGGCTGGCAGGCCCAAACGTGTTGTGAGGGTCTGCTGGGAACGTCTGGCTGAGTCCCCTGTCAGAGCGAGCTTCAACTCCCACCTTCAGCAGAGCTTCGAACATGTCCCGGGTGAGGCGGGGGACATTGAGTCCGAATGGGCTGTGTTCCGGGCCTCTATTGCTGAGGCGGCCAGCCGGAGCTGTGGCTGCAAGGTCGTTGGTGCCTGTTGTGGCGGTAATCCCAGGACTCGTTGGTGGACACCAGCAGTGAGGGATGCCGTCAAGCTGAAGAAGGAGTCCTATCGGGCCTTCTTGGCCTGTGGGACTCTGGAGGCAGCTGATGGGTACCAGCGGGCTAAGCGGCATGCGGCTTCGGCCGTTGCCGAGGCAAAAACTCGGGCATGGGAGGAGTTCGGCGAGGCCATGGAGAAAGACTTCCGGACGGCTTTGAGGAGATTCTGGTCCACCATCCGGCAGCTCAGGGGGGGGAAGCAGTGCTCCATCAACACTGTGTACAGTGGAGATGGGGTGCTGCTGACCTCAACTCGGGACGTTGTGGGTCGGTGGAGGGAATACTTCGAAGACCTCCTCAATCCTACCAACACGTCTTCCCATGAGGGAGCAGAGCTGGTGGACTCAGGGGTGGACTCTCCTATCTCTGGGACTGAAGTCGCTGAGGTGGTCAAAAAGCTCCTTGGCGGCAAGGCCCCGGGGGTGGATGAGATCCGCCCGGAGTTCCTTAAGGCTCTGGATGCTATGGGGCTGTCCTGGCTGACACGCCTCTGCAGCATCGTGTGGACATCGGGGGCAGTACCGCTGGATTGGCAGACTGGGGTGGTGGTCCCCCTTTTTAAGAAGGGGGACCGGAGGGTGTGTTCCAATTACAGGGGAATCACACTCCTCTGCCTCCCTGGTAAGGTCTATTCAGGGGTCCTGGAGAGGAGGGTCCGCCGGATAGTCGAATCCCGGATTGAGGAGGAGCAGTGTGGTTTTCGTCCTGGTCGCGGAACAGTGGACCAGCTCTATACCCTCTCTGGGTTCCTGGGGGGGGGCAAGGGAGTTTGCCCAACCAGTCTACATGTGCTTTGTGGACCTGGAGAAGGCATTCGACCGTGTCCCCCGGGGGCTCCTGTGGGGGGTACTCCGGGGGTATGGGGTACCGGACCCCCTTGTACGAGCTGTCCGGTCCCTGTACGACAGGTGTCAGAGCTTGGTCCGCATTGCCGGTAGTAAGTCGGATTCGTTTCCGGTGAGGGTTGGACTCCGCCAAGGCTGCCCTTTATCACCGATTCTGTTCATAACTTATATGGACAGAATTTCTAGGCGCAGCCGAGGGGTTGAGGGGATCCGACTTGGTGGCCTCAGGATTGGGTCCCTGCTTTTTGCGGATGACGTGGTCCTGTTGGCTTCATCTGGTCGTGATCTCCAGCTCTCGCTTGAGCGATTCGCGGCCGAGTGTGAAGCGGCTGGGATGAGAATCAGCACCTCAAAATCTGAGACCATGGTCCTCAGCCGGAATAGGGTGGATTGCCCTCTCCGGGTCGGGAGTCAGGTCCTGCCTCAAGTGGAGGAGTTTAAATATCTCGGGGTCTTGTTCACGAGTGAGGGAAGGATGGAGCGTGAGATCGACAGACGGATCGGTGCGGCGTCTGCAGTAATGCGGGCTCTGCGCCGGTCTGTCGTGGTGAAGAAGGAGCTGAGCCAGAAGGCGAAGCTCTCGATTTATCAGTCGATCTACGTTCCTACCCTCACCTATGGTCATGAGCTGTGGGTCGTGACCGAAAGAACGAGATCTCGTATACAGGCGGCTGTATGGCAGGGTGGCCGGGCTCTCCCTTAGAGATAGGGTGAGGAGCTCAGTCATCCGGGAGGGGCTCAGAGTAGAGCCGCTGCTCCTTCGCATCGAGAGGAACCAGTTGAGGTGGCTCGGGCATCTGGTCAGGATGCCTCCTGGACGCCTCCCTGGTGAGGTGTTCCAGGCACGTCCCTCGGGGAGGAGACCCCGGGGAAGACCCAGGACACGCTGGAGGGATTACATCTCTCGGCTGGCCTGGGAACGCCTCGGGATCCCCCCCCGCAGAGTTGGCAAATGTGGCTGGGGAGAGGGAAGTCTGGGCTTCCCTGCATAGGCTGCTGCCCCCGCGACCCGACAGAAGATGGATGGATGGATGGATGGATGTTGTTTTTTTCCAGTAATCCCAGAAAAAAAGATGAATGTCTGTATATTTCTACCAAAACTGTAGAAATGGCTATGTTTAGAACACATTAAATTCCCAGTACATAAATAAAAAAAAAAAAACTTGAAACACACCCAGTTTGACAGAAATAACTGCAATATGGAAAGTATTATTCATTCTAAGGCATGAAAGAACCTAAAAATATCCCTTGGATCCACTTTATTGCGATGGAAAAGCTGTTCTTCAGCAGTAATAGACTTTAAAGTTAATGTGTTGAGACAGCAATGTCTGAGATACAAAGACGGTTCAGACTAGCAAAATAACAAATGGCTTTGGGATGCATGAACACCAATATTTTTATAACCGAGGAAGAAGCCACAGCCTGTTTGCTTTGTCATGTAGAGAATATGAATGTGCAGCTTGAAAAACACTGAATCTGGTCAAAGCGTGGTCAACCTGTATCTCATCTCTTAGACAAGGAATTTTTGTTTTAGTAAAAAGAGAAGTAAAAATTAATTAAATCAGTTGGTGTTGTTACTTTGTGGTGTATGTCACCATATTTTTTGCAGACAAACCTGGGAATTAATGTAACACACTGTATATGAGGCAGCTAAGGTGAAATGATCGATGCTCCTTCAGTCACAACATCCTGTACTTTGATTTTAACAAACACACATCTCCCCACAGAATCTAACGCAGCTCTGGATGTCCCCGTTTTAAAAATCCATTAACTAAACGTTGCAGTGAAGCAGGTCACCTCCTCTTTGGCTTCGGTGAAAATCTGATTTACTGCGCTGCGCAGCTTGTCACTTTCTGACATCATGTTATTGAAACTCAGGTATTGATTTAAGTCCAATGCCCTCCAAAATCTGCACTCATGTATGGCTAACATTTACACATTCTTAATAGACTGCTATTAATCACTGCAGGGTGAAAGTGACTGCTTGGAGCCAGAGGACTGCATGAGATTAGTTTGTTTTAACTGCATGCTTTCTTTACTGTTTCTTTGCATTTTTCCATGATTTTCTTTGCATGTCGAAGAGCCTGCACGCACAAATCAGAGCATGTTATGAAAGTGTAAAATATGAACTACTCCAAATCTATCACTATTAAGGAACAGCAGCATCCATCTTCATAAAATTGGATGTAATTAAATCAGGGAGAAGCAACTGAGGCCCTGTTTACTGATAAAAACAAGCCCCCGCAGAGGGCGAAATCATGCGGAATGGGGATGACCGCTTCAGCCTGAGCTGAAACTGAAGCACGAGAGCTCACTGTGCCAGCAGATGCTGGTGAAATATAGCAGGGGGCTAATTGAACGCTTTCTCCTATCAGCACCTGTGGAGAGGAGGTGGTGATTACAGTTGTCAAAGAAAGCATTATGATGAAGTGCTCTTGATCTGGTGGGAAAGCAAAGTCCCTTCTCATCAGAGTGAGATTAATGAAAACAATGCAGAGACACCTCATTCAGGGGCCCTGTGCAAAGAGCCTGCTGGGAGGCGTGGCTCTGAAAAAGCTTATTAAACAGAAGGCTGATATTGTTTAAGTTTGGAATTAACAATTGCTTCATTTTTCTGTACAGCACCCGTGTCTAAGAGAAGGTGGTTATTACAGATCATATTGCTGTTCTAAAAAGGCAGGAGAGAGAAATAAAACTCTCTTTCACACTTTTAGGGTTTACAAATAAACATTCTGCCAAAGAGCTGGGACAAGCTTTCGAAATGACAAATCTCTTGGTTTTTTCACGCTGTACTTGGTCCTTTTTTTAAATTCACAAGCTTGCATAGTTCTTCTTTTGAATATAGATTGCTACAATGGATGAGGCAGCAGAGGCGTCTACCACCATTCAGCATATCAATATCCATGACATTAGATAGATTTTTACGTGTGGCTGCATGTCACCATGTTCAAGGACGCGTTGATGTGGCTGGACACATTCACAATTGCAGGGAATCAAACTGTGACCCTCCTTGGCAGGCTCTCTGCCACCTGCTACCCACGTCCTCCAAGCGGCCTAAACTGTCCAGATCTGTGATGCTGGAGAGTTTTGGGTTGGTTAACTGTAGGTGAGGTCAGAGGGAAAAATGTGGATTTGTGATGACCCAAACTGTCATATATAAATGCTGGTGTCATTTAAGGCCATAATAAACTAAAGTAACATTAATGTTCTTAAGCAACTCAAGTCAGTTTGTTTGGAGTCTAAAGCAGCTCTACAAGATCATTTTATCTATTGAAAAGGGAAGAATAGCAACAAAAAAAAAAAAAGTCCTTTATTAGACATCTTTGACTTCACAGAATTAACACCCAACAGGAATCATACTTGTCTTTCAGATTTGCAATCCAAATATGTCATTAGAGAGATATTTCTTCTGATTATGCCATGTCTTGCATGTTGTAAACACAATTCTGTTAAAAGAAAACTGCAAAGGTAAAGAATTTTTGCTCTTTTGTCAGTGACCTGTCGACTGTCAGCCGCTAATCCAGCATCCGTCTTGCATCCTGCACAAGTAGAAACCTCATGCAGTTAAAAGTGAAGCCTATACAGAAGTGCAAAAAGAAACAGTTCACATATCATCCACTAGGGCACAGGTGTCAAACTCCAGTCCTGGAGGGCCGCTATCCTGCAGGTTTTTGTTGTCTCCATGCGTCGATCCGCCTGACTGAAATTCAAAAATTGGTTGACAAGAAGCTGCTGGATCTATTTGATTTGAATCAGCTGTGTTGGTAAAGGGAAACAACAAAAACCTGCCTGATACCGGCCCTCCAGGACTGTAGTTTGACCCCCCTGCACAAGGGCATGGGTAGGCAACTCCGGTCCTCGAGTGCCACAGTCCTGCAAATATTAGGAGTTTCCCTGCTGCAACACACCTGATTCAAATCAATGGCTAATTAGCAGACCTGTGCAGAGTTTGATGTCAAGCTCTGCACCAGTCTGCTTTAGATTTGATGTGTGCCAGGTGTGTTGCAGCAGAGAAACACCTAACAGTTGCAGGAATGTGGCACTCGAGGACCGGAGTTGCCTACCCATGCCCTAGGGGCTCCAAAACAGAGAGAATTCTAAGTTGCATGTTAAAATGGCCTTCATAGCAGCTGTGGGGGGAGTGAATTTTTCCTATAAGTAAGCTTTTCAGAACCAATTTCATCTTAAAATTTGGCATAATTGGGGGCGTGTCATTTTAATTGACAGGCTATGATGGCCCAACACACAGATAACCATACACACTCATAGTCACTGTTTTTATGTCGATGTAGAATCACTGTTTAACAATTTATGCATGTTTTTGGATTATTAGAAGATACCTCATGAGTGCCTGGACAGAAACAGATGGTGCATTGAAAACAAACAGGAACCCCGACTTGCAGAAAAATAAACAAAAAGAAAGAAGAATATCCAGACAAAATTTAGGTTTTCTAGCTAAGATTTCAGACATTAAACAATGTGCAGGTTATGTAAGGAGGAGCCGTGCATTACATGGTTTTACTGCACGACGCAGAGTCTAGAGCACCGTGATAGGCAGTGCATTTAAACCTTGTAATGCACTAATTGTGTTTATACCGTGGTTCCACACAGTAAACATTTCATAACAAATGTTTATTTCTTTTTTTTTTTTTACAAAACCTGATAAATTTGCTAAAGTAAAGGAACTATTTTATGTTGGTCGTGATTAACTTTTTAAGCTGAACAACCTTGTCAAGCTGCAGCGTTTCTCTCAGCGATTTAACTTGCTGAACTTCATGTGCCGATACGGAAATAATGCGCACCAGTTGGAATTAGAATTAGAAACAGACTGTGGCATAATACTGGCTAGCTTCCCTTTTGAGCTTCATAACGTACAAAATAGTAAAACCATGAGTTTAGATGTCCCAGTTATGAGTTTTAGAAAAAGCAGCAAAGTTTTAGGTGGAAACTTGATGGAGGAAAAAATGGAGACTTGAGTTGTTAATGTTGATATGTAACCTTTTTAATCCTTTTTAAGGATTTTGTATCTCTCTGGGTTTTTAGTGTACTGTAAATAGACAGTAAAGGGGATAAAAAGCATGATTTGCAACAACAAGCTAAGGCTGGGAATCAAACCTGGGCCAGCTGTGTTGAGGCGCTATGGCCTCTGTAGACGGGGGAGCTCCTCTGCCGGGTAAGCTAGACCTGTTCAGGTACAATAAAAGGATTTTGTGTTGTACTTTTGTCTGGTCTTTTGGCTCCACAAGAGTAACATGCATGAAGAAAACGAGCCGCCATCGTGCTTGTAGATCTGTGGTGAATCAGCTTAATGTCACATAACATGCATTTGATTTCCATGTGCAGTTAAGTGAAATATTGCCATGTTTTCCTTTGTTTGGTTGCTGTTTCCAGCATCTCAGGTCTGTTGTTTCTGCTAACTCCAGCTAAAACAGAACTGAAAGTAGTTCTGAGCACCCTCATCCCCCCTCCCCACAAAAGAAAAAAAAAGCTGACCCTGAGAAGTAGAAGTACACTGTGTGATTTTCATCCTAAATGATGATGCTAGCACGTCCCAATGGAGACTGAATAACTCTACTCTGACATGGTACTGTGGCATGGCTTTGACTTAAAAATCTGAATAATCTTGAATGACATATTTTCAGTAAAGTTAGAATGTGAAAAAAGTGAGTCGTATTCGTACAAAAGTGCACATCTTCTGAAGGTTTTCTCTCTATTTTTTAAAGAATAAAAATAGCAAAACCAGTAAATTTACATTGAAACCTTTATTGACAGATATTTTTTGTTACTCAGTCTTTTCATTTCCATGTTATTAAAAAGAGAATTAATAACTGAGTGATTTGTATTCCTGGATAATTAAGCAGCACGTCGACCATGATGACATACCAACTGCTACTGAAGACTTTTAAATCAAGAGGCTCAAATGAGGATGAATCTGCAGCTTACACAAGTCAGATCTTCAGTGAGAAGTCATGTGACAGTTTGCCTCGCTGTGACAAACAACAGATTTGTAACAGGCCGACGCTGGAATTCGCACCACATAGTAAAGATGTGTTATTTAACTCGGAGGCATTTAAAGTGAGAGGTAGACCTCCTCAGGGAGGACTGTCGCTTCAGGGCCGACCTCATGGAAGACATGAAATACATCATCAGCTATCACATTAGTTATTAACAAGACAGCACATAGAATAATCTTTTGAAAAATGTATTTATTTTATTTAGTTTTTAGAATAATCTACATGAATGCATTATGAATAAAATGTTGGTTTAAAAAAGTGTCAAATGTTAATGACAAAAAATGCATTATTAATTAAAAATGTTTCTACTTGTATGTTATCATTTTAATAAAATCTCTTTTGTTTTTCTATTCTCATATAAGGAGCAATTTAAATCTGTTTGTCATGGGTCTACAAGGATGGCAACTGCCATATTTATGCCATTTATTTTACCAAAGCATCACTGAACACCATTACTCAGTTTGGCTCCTCCGCCTCTTAGCCATCATGTTAAAGTATTTCACTCAAAGAATGTTTTTTTTTCTTTTAAGTCAAGTCAAGCCTGAATTTGAGTATTTTTAAACACTCAAACTGCTGGAAGAACTGAAAGTAGTTCCATCTCCATCGTGGAGTGTGAGTGTTTTTTAAACGCTCATGTCAGAACTAGCTCTGATGTTAGAGCTGTGACAGAGTAGAAGATTTATATCTTCATATCGATGCAATATGACCTTTGTAAAAATATTATACTCACAGTATGTGTATACACACATACACACCTAACCCCTTTTACACATGCTGTCTCTCTCACACTTCTGACAGCCTCACCTTCCTTTCGAAACAAACATAAATGGGAGTAAATATCCCGCAGGGCTCCAGCAATGTTTCCAGTTTCTCCACTTTATCCAGATTAACTGCTGAATGGTTTCTGCTTGTAGAATTATCGGGGCGTCTCTGCTGGAAGCTCCATCGTGCACCGTCTTCAGAGGAGCAGGGCTCAATGAATCATCTGTGTGCTGCACAGCAGGCGGCATTTGAGACATGACGTACAACGATCGTAGCTCATTTCACATTCACAGCAGACAAAAATGACCTTAGTCATGTCCACAGAATCATCTTGCAGCTTTAAAGGTGGAGTATGTAAGATTTTCAATATTGTCTAAATAAATTAACTAATAAAATAACTACAATGATAATTAGATAGTTTTTTGAACATGTAGGTTCCAGTCTGTCCATATTTGATGCGTTATTAAATTACAAGTTTAATTAATGACAAATGACAAAAAGCTTTTTTTTTTTTTTTTTACTGGTAGGCAAACATTTAAGAAGGGTCTTTGTCTTATATTTGATGTGTAATTTAATTACACATCAAATATGGACAGACTGGAACCTACATGTTTAAAAAACTATCTAATTATGATTGTAGTTATTTTTTTAATTAATTTATTTTGAAAATATTGAAAATCTTACATACTCCACCTTTAAAGGTGAACTTTTCATGTAAAAGTGCTCTCTGTGTACATTTCTGCTTCAGAACCAAAACCATTTTTATGCATCACTTCCTGAAACTGGACGTTTGTCCCCACATTAACCAAACAAAAACAAACAAGGAAGTTTTCATTAGGGCATGGATGGATGGGTGGGTGGATGGGGTGGTGGAAAGCGCTTACCAACAGTGCATGTGAAACTTCAGGACGTTCCAGCCATTCCAAACACTGATCTTTGATGAAAATCATCCACAACATTTAGAAAAAGATGACTCTAAGTCATAATTGTAAATTGTAAACTGAAACATGAATATATATGGATTTATTCTATTTAGTTTTTCAAATGCATAATATTTGGTGTGAACAATGAGGATGTAACTTCTTTATGTTGTATTACGTCCCGTTATAAAAAGCAGGTGCAGAACTGAGGGAAACCCAGTGTCAACAGTAGACCAGGCATGGTTTCATTGTCCAGTGATGTTCATTATATGTTTAGGAAAAACTTTCCTAAACATATAATTCCTAATTCCTAATTTTCCTATTCCTAATTTCCTAAAATATGTTTTCTTGTCTGTCATTTGAAACATAAAACATCCCTGAAATGATCACATACATGAGGAAACATTATCCTTCTATTTTTTTAAGGATGTTAAAAGAATGGTTTATACAAGGCTGTCACCACACATAGCGGAACCTTGCGGTGCATTTATTATTGCCATTTGGTTTTGCATATTAACAAATACATGAGTAATTAATCAAGTTAAGAGAAAAACCCTTATCACATTGGGGAGACCCATTGAGGGACCACTTAGAGCCTGAAGTGCCAGGGCTAGTTGCCAACTTTGCCCACTCTTAATCCAAAAAGGTTCAGCTCATCCAACGTCCAATTTTCTGATTCAGTGTTCCTCTAGTGGTGTGTAGTCTTGCATATAGTTTTAATTTTGGTTTGTTTATTTTGTACAGAGCACTGAAGAATAACCTGTTGAAGAAAACCCTGGATGATAATACTTAATATGATGATATTTTTATTTTTTATTTTTTTCTTTTACAGTGGACTCTTTTTCTTCTCTTTTCTGTAACAACTATGTTGAAACATTTCAAGCCACATGCCTTTAGTTCCATTTTAACACTGTTTTTACATACATGTAACTTTCTTATCTGACATGGGCACGAAGTGAAACTTAATCTTTGCAAAATTGTGCTAAATTCTGCAGAAGCAATGCACATTAAAGCTTCAATTTACTACAATGGATTAGGAAAAGACTGAATAATTTGCCCTCCTCACTGAGGGGCCTGTACATGAGGAAGACTGACATCAGCTTCTTCCTGCTTCGCTCGTAGGAAGAGTTATCGTCTTTGATTAAAATGTTAATGATATTTTCATGAGCAGATGGCCCAAAGGGCAAACAGCCAGACCGTACAAGCAGGAGCCGGCAAACGAACGGGTCACATTCCAGCTAAGGGCATTGTTCCACATGTTAATTATGAGGGTGACATATCATTATGCTCTTCCTAGAGGTGACAAACAAAAATAATCAGGGAGAGAATTGAAGACACCTGAAATGCTGAATGTCACAAAGCACACTTGGTTTTGTCCCAGCTCTGGGCAAGTGCGAAATGTCAATCAAATGTGGACCGAATCTGAGACCAAAAGCTGTAAGATTGGGAGGATGGCAATAAACCTCAAAGAAGTTTCCTACACCAGGGGTCACCAAAACGGGACCCCTCTTAATTCCACTGCTGGGAAGTTCTTCCCCCCCCCCCTCGCTTGTGGAAGTTGGATCTAATGTCAGCAAACATCTCCATTGTTTCTTTTAATGGGCAGGATTTTATTTTGATAATAACACTATGTGACCAATCACAAGTGAGGAAAGATCAGGACCATACCATTATGAAAAAGGTGGAACAGGTCAGATATACAGGCACTAAACAAGGTGAGAAGCTGGGTTTAAGTACAAGTGCATCTGTCAGGGTGGCGGTGAAGGTGTGGACCCTAATGCAGGAGACGGGAAGCCAGGATGCAGGAATCATGCGAGATTTTAATTCCAGTAACAAAGGTGATGGCAAAACTCAAGACAAAAACTGAGGGGTATAAATACACAGAACACAACGAGACACAGGTGAAACTAATGAACAGGAACCTGGACATCAGAGAACTAAACAAGGAAACCTACAAACCAATACAGGAAACCAGAACTAAGGAGAAACACAAAATAACACATCATGACTGCATCTGGAAACAAATAAAGAAATTAGTCAAAATAAAGTGATTAAAAAGTTGTTGGTTTTTTTTTGGCTTTTGTCTTTTATCCCACTGCAATTAGTTCCCAGCTGGCAAAATGCCTTTTTCATTCCAACTTTAGTCTTTATATGATTTCTAAGATCAGACTCTTCTAAGGGAGAGTTAAAGAACCTGAACCTTTTAAAAGAACTGCACTTTCCAATATGTCAACTTTCAAATTGTAAAAATATTTAAAGTACATCAAGAACAGAAATGACAGAAACACTAAATAATACAAGAGCCAAAACAAAGTACATTAGTTAAAATTATGAAATGAAATGCTAAACAAAACATTTATCAATATACAATTTTGCATATGTGAATGTTGTTTATTTATAACAATTATCTGTTTATGTCATTTTCATAGTAACAACTGGTGTTTTAAGGCCCATTTATGCTCCTTGACATATAAGAAATGGAAATGTCTTTTACAGATGCTGTCATACGTCACTGCCCTTGCATCTCTTGTGTTACTGTAGTTATCAAGTCATTTCATCCACTAGTGGGCAGTGCAGAGTTCAGAGGTCACTTCTGTGTTTTGACACCGGTTGCTGGTGGTAACGCACTGCTATAAAGTTGTTTATAACCATCGCAACATCAGAAGAATTAGAAGAACAAAACCACAAAGTTTTTTGTTCTCTTTTTGTGCTTCTTTGGGAGCTGTTTGTTTGGCTTTTCTCTATTTTTTTGCGTCATCTTTATCCTGCTACTCTTTTTCTTCTCAGGCTTCTTCCTTTTACTGGTTGTCAACTATACAACTCAACATTGTGCCCATGATATTCGGTAGTATTACATGGTTTTATGCATCTAGTAAAGAATAGCTAAGCCCATGGAAAACTGACCAAATTATCTGCATAACCGGTACAAACAAAATAAGAATTCTGATGATCAAGTAGATCTTTACAAGGTTCCTCTTGGCAAGGGAATTTTCTCAGCACGATACAGCAGCCAGAGCATCATTCTACTGCATTAATGCTGGACAAGACAAGTTAAGAAGAAAAAAAAAAAGAAAGCAAAGACATTTTTTGGCCAGTCAAACCAGTGTCTCGTGTGCTTCTTCTTTATTTCTCTATAGTAGGGAGGTGTGGTGTCAAAATAAGAAAAACAGTGCAGCTTTCCACCTCGGAGGTAAATAGTGAGAGCAGACTACTGAAACACCCAGAACTGACGTTGCGGTAACGTATTGTGTCATTTCCTGTTTGCCTAGCGTGTGTCACTGCGGATTGCTATGAGCCGTTGGCTCCTTTAACTTCTTTCTAACTTCTATCTATTGTTTTTAAACAACCACTCACTTAAGCGCACAATATCTTCCCAAGCCACTGTTCTATATTGCATTTATTTTCTGGATCTTTGGCTTTCTGTTTACTTGACTTAAACAGCTCAAGCACTCGGTTTTAGCATGGCTGCTAGCTCTCTTCCCACACCCCGGTCCCCTGCCTTTTCTTGCTCGGTGTGTCTGATGTTTAGCGACTCCTCCGCCTCCTTTAGTGATAACGGTAGGTGTATTAGGTGTAGCAGCTTGGCAGCTTTGGAGGCGAGGCTCTGTGAGTTAGAAGCCCAGCTCCGTACTCAGTTAGGGAAGCAGATAGCTAGCAAGCCCCCATTAGCCAGTGCGGAGCTACCAGCCAGGGCAGCTAACCCTAGTGGTTCCTCAGCAGTTTCCACGCAGCCGGGAGCCGAGGCGGGCTGGACGACGGTCAGGCGGAAGCGTAGCCCCAAACCAAAACCCACTGGCCACCACCGACCTGTTAATGTTTCTAACAGATTTTCCCCGCTCGGCGACACACCCGCTGAGGCAGAAACCCTGATTATAGGTAGTTCCATAGTCAGAAACATGGCACTAGAGACACCGGGGACCATAGTCAAATGCATTCCTGGGGCCAGAGCGGGCGGCGTCGAATCGTATTTGAAACTGCTGGCTAAGGCTAAACATAAATACCGTAAGATTGTAATTCATGTCGGCGGTAACGACACCAGGTTACCCCAATCGGAGGTCACTAAAATTAATGTTGCTTCGGTGTGTAACTTTGCCAAGAACATGTTGGACTCCGTAGTTTTCTCTGGTCCCTTGCCAAATTTAATCAGCGATGACATGTTTAGCCGCATGTCATCCTTCAACCGCTGGTTGTCTAGGTGGTGTCCCGATAACAATGTGGGTTTTATAGATAATTGGAGCGCTTTTTGGGGAAAGCCTGGTCTTATTAGGGGAGATGGCATCCATCCCACGTTGGATGGAGCCGCTCTCTTATCTAGCAATATGGACTCTTTTATTAGTCAGCTAAATTGACAACTCAGGGTTGGGACCAGGAGGCAGAATTGTAGTCCTACACACTTTTCTGCAGCTTCCCACCTGCCGCCGCCCACCCAAAACCCCATTCCGACCTTATACAACACAAAAACACTTTTGGAGTTACTCGTGAAAACCTCATAAAATTAAAAACAATAGATCTAATAAAATCTGAAAATAAGACAATAAAGTGTGGCCTACTGAATATCAGATCCCTCCCAAATAAGTCTTTATCAGTCAATGACTTGATAGTGATCACCACATTGTTTTATTCTGTCTTACGGAAACCTGGTTACAGCACGAGGATTATGTTAGTATTAATGAAGCTACGCCAGCTAACTATTAAAACTTTCACATTCCTAGAACTACAGGCAGAGGAGGAGGTGTTGCAGCTATTTTTCAGTCAGAATTTTTAATTATTCCTAAGCACAAAACTAACTATAAATCCTTTGAATTTCTGACATTAAATTTATCTCATCCAAAATGGAATTCAGAGAAACCGCTCCTTTTAGCATTAGTGTATCGCCCACCTGGACCTTACTCCGAGTTTCTGACCGAATTCTCTGATCTCTTGTCTGAGTTAGTGCCGACTACTGATAAAGTCATTGTACTAGGTGATTTTAATATTCATGTTGACGATGAAAATGATAGTTTAAACATTTCCTTTAGCTCTATTCTAAACTCAATTGGGTTTTCACAAAATGTTAGTGGTGCCACTCACTCTCATGGTCATACTCTTGATCTTGTTCTAACATATGGTATTGAGACTGATAAGCTCAAAGTATTTCCTCAAAACCCTGTCTTGTCCGATCACTTCTTATTAACCTTTGAATTCACTTTATTTGATTACTCACTAACCAAAAATAAATTCTACTATAGTAGATGTTTATCAGACAATAATATTACAAAATTTAAACAATCAATTGAATCAATTTTTTCACCTCTACCATGTGTTAGCATGACTGAGAGTCCCCCTTTAAACCTTACTCCTGCTCAGATTGATCAACATGCTGATACTATAACAGCTTCAATGCGTACAACCTTGGATAATGTTACCCCCTAAACAAGAAGAAATTAGGTAAGATTATGAAAGCTCCCTGGTTTAATTCCCAGCTTCGAGCTCTAAAACAGGCGTCAAGGCATTTGGAAAACAGATGGCGATCATCAGGACTAGAGGAGTCTCGCTTAACCTGGAAAGAAAGTTTAATTGTATACAAAAAAGCCTTACGTATGGCAAGAACAGCTTATTATTCATCATTGATAGAGGAAAACAAAAACAACCCTTGGTTTCTTTTCAGCACTGTAGCCAGGCTTACTAGGAGCTGGAGTGCTGTTGAGCCATGTATTACTTTCTCACTTAGCTGTGATGATTTCATGTATTTTTTCAGGAATAAAATTGATACTATTAGAGATCAAATTCACAATACTCTTCCTTCTACCTATAATGTTGAGCCTGTTGTGGTCTCCGAAGCATCCTTAGAATCAGGATATGACTTGTGTCTAAATAGTTTCTGTCCTGTCCAACCCTCTGAATTAACTAAAATAATAGCTTCATCTAAACCATCCACCTGTATCTTAGACCCTCTCCCAACGAGCCTCTTTAAGGACATTTTCCCTTTAATTAATACATCCCTATTAAATATTATCAATATGTCTTTAGTGACAGGATATGTACCCCGATCATTTAAAACTGCTGTAATCAAGCCTTTACTTAAAAAGCAATCTCTGGATCCAGAGGTGATAGCAAATTATATACCTATATCTAACCTCCCGTTTATGTCCAAAATTCTGGAGAAAATAGTTTCAGCTCAGCTACATGCCCACCTGAGCAGAAAGAATTTATGCGAGGAGTTTCAGTCAGGATTTAGAGCTCATCATAGCACTGAGACAGCATTGGTGAAAGTTACTAATGACCTTCCTATGGCCTCAGACAAAGGACTTCTGTCCGTACTTATCTTGCTTGATTTTAGTGCTGCATTTGATAGTCGATCATAACATTCTGTTACAAAGAATAGAACAGGTGATTGGAATTACAGGTACAGCGTTTGTTACAGTGGCAGCGGGAGGTGGACCCAAATGCAGGAGTCGGGGCGCCAACAGAATGGCAATTAACAGAATGGCAATTAACAGAATGGCAATTAACAGAATGGCAATTAACAGAATGGCAATGAACCAACAAACACAACTGAAACCGAGGGGTATAAATACACAGAAAAACCAAACAAGAAACAGGTGAAGCAAATTAACTAAGTGAACGCAGGTGAACTCAATGACCGGGAAATCAATAAAGCTAAACAAACAAACAAGGGAACCAAACAGGAAATACTACCAAAATAAAACAGGAACCCAGAACCAAGGAAAAAGCAAACCACCACATCATAACAGTACCACATCATAACAGTACCCCCCCCTCAAGGGCCAGCCACCGGATGGCCCCAAAAACGTCCAGAGTCCCGAGACGGGCGGGAGGAGGGGGCCCGGAGGAGGGACCAGGGGAAAAAACAAAGTCCAGGGGCACAGGGCCGGGGAAAGAGTACAAAGGGCCTAGCTCTGGAGGGCGGCCGGGAGGCCGAGACGACGAAGGCAGGCCAGGCTCTGGAGGACGGCCGGGAGGCTGAGACGACGAAGGCAGGCCAGGCTCTGGAGGACGGCCGGGAGGCCGAGACGACGAAGGCAGGCCAGGCTCTGGAGGACGGCCGGGAGGCCGAGACGACGAAGGCAGGCCAGGCTCTGGAGGACGGCCGGGAGGCCGAGACGACGGGGGCAGCCTCGGCTCTGGATCCCTCACGTTGGACACCGGAGGCAGAGGAGGAGGAGCGACCTCCTCGCCGGACACTGGAGACGGAGGAGGAGGAGCGACCTCCTCGCCGGACACTGGAGACGGAAGAGGAGGAGCGACCTCCTCGCCGGACACTGGAGACGGAGGAGGAGGAGCGACCTCCTCGCCGGACACTGGAGACGGAGGAGGAGGAGCGACCTCCTCGCCGGACACTGGAGACGGAGGAGGAGGAGCGACCTCCTCGCCGGACACTGGAGACGGAGGAGGAGGAGCGACCTCCTCGCCGGACACTGGAGACGGAGGAGGAGGAGCGACCTCCTCGCCGGACACTGGAGACGGAGGAGGAGGAGCGACCTCCTCGCCGGACACTGGAGACGGAGGAGGAGGAGCGACCTCCTCGCCGGACACTGGAGACGGAGGAGGAGGAGCGACCTCCTCGCCGGACACTGGAGACGGAGGAGGAGGAGCGACCTCCTCGCCGGACACTGGAGACGGAGGAGGAGGAGCGACCTCCTCGCCGGACACTGGAGACGGAGGAGAAGGAGCGACCTCCTCGCCGGACACTGGAGACGGAGGAGAAGGAGCGACCTCCTCGCCGGACACTGGAGACGGAGGAGAAGGAGCGACCTCCTCGCCGGACACCGGGGCTGGCGCTGGGGCCGGTGGGGGAGAATCCCAACCTGGGACCCCCTCAGGAACTCGGGACAGAGGAGGAGCGTCCCAACCTGGGACCCCCTCGGGAACTCGGGACAGAGGGGGAGCGTCCCGACCTGGGACCCCCTCGGGAACATGGAGCAGGGGAGGAGCGTCCCGTCCTGGGACCCCCTCGGGAACATGGAGCAGGGGAGGAGCGTCCCGTCCTGGGACCCCCTCGGGAACATGGAGCAGGGGAGGAGCGTCCCGTCCTGGGACCCCCTCGGGAACATGGAGCAAGGGAGGAGCGTCCCGACCCGGGACCCCCTCGGGAACATGGAGCAGGGGAGGAGCGTCCCGTCCTGGGACCCCCTCGGGAACATGGAACAAGGGAGGAGCGTCCCGTCCTGGGACCCCCCCGGGAACATGGAGCAAGGGATGCGGACGAGCCCTGGGCGCTGGCGTGGGAGCCCGCAGCGCCGGACGGGTTCTGGGCGCTGGCGTGGGAGCCTGCAGCGCCGGAGACGTGGGTCTGGGCTGGGACGCGGGCGGCGTAGACCGTGGACCAGGCGGGGATACTGGATACGTGGACCGTGGAGCTGGTGGCTTGATAGCCAATCTGGTTCCCCAGAACCGCGACTGGACCTCAGTGTCGACTGGTTCCGGTTCTTCGTCCAGCCCCAGCAGCATTCCCACCAGTTCGTCACTCGTCATGCTCACTGGGGGTTTTTGCTTACGGCGCCTGGAGTGTCTCTTTCGTCGCGAGGTCCAGAGAGGGTCTGGGTCCAGAGGCTCGTAGGTCGGGAGGTGTTTGGCTGCCTCCCGACGAAGAAATTCAAAGAGAGTGATCATCTCCGCTGGGTCCTCGTTTGGTTGGTTCATTCTGTTACAGTGGCAGCGGGAGGTGGACCCAAATGCAGGAGTCGGGGCGCCAGTCTACAGAACTCAGGTTTATTCCCAGGGCAGAGCAACAAAATGACAACTAACAGAATGACAATTTAACAGAATGGCAATTAACAGAGTGGCAATTAACAGAATGGCAATTAACAGAATGGCAATGAACCAACAAACACAACTGAATCCGAGGGGTATAAATACACAGAAAAACCAAACAAGAAACAGGTGAAGCAAATTAACTAAGTGAACGCAGGTGAACTCAATGACCGGGAAATCAATAAAGCTAAACAAACAAACAAGGGAACCAAACAGGAAATACTACCAAAATAAAACAGGAACCCAGAACCAAGGAAAAAGCAAACCACCACATCATAACAGTACCACATCATAACAGCGTTAAGCTGGTTTAAATCATATTTATCTGATAGACTTCAGTTTGTTCATGTAAATGACAAGTCCTCCTCACAAACTACAATAAGTCATGGAGTTCCTCAAGGTTTTGTACTTGGACCAGTACTCTTCACGCTATTTATGCTCCCTTCAGGCAAAACTATTAGACAGCATGGAATAAACTTTCATTGTTATGCAGATGATACTCAAATATACTTATCCTTTAAACCAGATGAAACAAATCAGCCCAATAGGCTACAAAATTGTCTCATAGACATAAAGACTTGGATGTCTAGAAATTTTCTTCTCTTAAACTCAGATAAGACTGAAGTAATTTTCGTTGGATCTGAAAAACTCAGAGCTAAATTTTCCACTTTTGTAATGAACCTGGATGGCATTACTTTAACTTCCAGTGCTACAGTGAGAAACCTTGGAGTAATATTTGACTCGGACCTGTCCTTTGGCCCACATATTAAGCAGGTTACTAAAACAGCCTTCTTTCAATTATGTAATATAGCCAAAATTATGGACATTCTGTCTCAGAGTGATGCAGAAAAACTGGTTCACGCTTTTGTTACTTCGAGACTAGATTACTGTAACTCTCTATTACTGGGCTGTCCTAATTATGCCCTGAAAAGCCTTCAGCTGATCCAGAATTCTGCAGCCAGAGTCCTGACCAGAACCAGCATGAGAGATCATATTTCTCCAGTTTTAGCCTCTCTTCATTGGCTGCCTGTTGAATCTAGAATAGAATTTAAAATCCTTCTCCTTACATATAAAGCCCTCCACAGCCAGGCACCACTATATATCAAAGACCTCATAGTTCCTTATATACCAACCAGAGTACTTCTTTCGCAGACTGCAGGCTTACTTGTGGTTCCTAGAGTCTCAAAGAGCCGAGCAGGAGGCAGAGCCTTTGGCCCCTCTCTTATGGAATAAGCTCCCAGTTAGTGTTAGGGAAGCAGACACCCTCCCCACCTTTAAGACTAGACTGAAGACTTATGCTGCTATAGGTTTAGACTGCTGAGGGACATTTCCTCATACACTGAGCTTCTTTCTTTTTCTCTTTATCTCTGTTGAAACTGTTGTGTTGAAGCAGAAAAACACTGAAAACCTGGAGAATTGTGGGACTTGAAGGCAGAAATTGAACACGTCCGTAGTCATTATTAAGTGGCATAACTGCACAACTCTGCAAATAAACAATTCAGTTGGCAGGTCACACTTGTTATATTATTGCTTTTAAGTTTGCCTACCTTGTTTCAGACCCTGATAAAAAAAAAATAAAAAAAACTCAAACAGTCCGGTCATTAAAAACTGACAGCCAGTATTTATATTTTACAATCATTTGCACCAATTAGGAAAACTTTAAAAAGATAAAATAAAAGTTTTGTTTGTGTTTTACTTTAAAAAAAAAAAACCCCAAAAAGTCCGTAAAGTTTAGGAGACTTAGATACAGATACAGAGCTCTGTGGACGAAGGACCTTTGGAAAGCAATGCAGCGCAGGTACACACTTCTCTCTGTAATGAGTCTCATATCGATTTCTGCCCTGTGTACTCAAAGTACCAACTGGATAGGGCAAAAGTTGACTTGCTCACAAGACAGCAGGTTTCTGAGCTGCAACTGTGTCCAAGATTAAAAATCTTTTTTCTTTTCTTTTTGGCTTAATGGCAAAAAGTACCATGTTCTTGTGTTCTTTTATTTCCATTTCTGTTCTTCCTTTTATATATATATATATATATATATATATATATATATATATATATATATATATATATATATATATATATATACATATATATATACATATATATATATATATATATATATATATATATATATATATATATATATATATATATATATATATATATATTATATATACATATATATATATATATATGCAAAGACTTGCCCTTTAGAAAATCCAATAAAAAGTTGCTGTAAATATCAATTTCAAGCTTCAGTTGGCAGGTTGAATCAGGATCTCTCATGCAGAAGGGGGGAGGGGGGTTAAGAAGAGGTGAGTAAACTGATAAAAAAAATAAAATAAAATGGTAGGCGTGTGATTGATGTTTTTGACAGACTGTACTTAAACTATAACTCTGTCTAATTTGTACAGACAATTCTGTGATCTGAATGTGTCGGAGCACCAAACTACCAGCTGATGACAATAAGAACATTTTATGTGTGACTGATATTCATACACTATAGAATCTGACTTGTTGGGCATACTCAAAAAACATGCAAAGAAAACATGTAAGCAAAGAAAAAGAAGAAAACTGAGTGACTGAGGACATTTAACTGATTTTATTTTAATCTCTAACAAACTCAATAACTCCTAGTTGTTAGTGCAGGAAGTAGTAAAAGAATCTTTGTGACAATTTCCACATAAATCAGGTGCAATTCACAAAACTTGGTTTTATTTTCAAAGGACATGATGATTTCAAATTTGCCTTACAAGAAGTAAGTGGATTGAATTTCATTTTAATCTAGTTGTAAGTAGAAAATATTAATAAGTCATATGACCTTTAGAGGACATGGTGAATAAATTAGCGTATTCAAGTTTAATCATTGTAATCAAGATGAAAATTCACTGTATGAAAGTTTGCATGTTAACTTTTATTTAAGCAGCTTAGTATTAAACAAGTACTTTTCTACAGTACCTTTTCATGTTTTTATTTTTTTATGTGGTTGATCAGTAATATAATGAACTGGTAACATGTCCAGGGTGTACCATGGCTCCAGTTACCAGTGACCCTTAATTGGACTAGTAAGAAATTAATAAATGAACAGTTACTCACAAATTTGATTGACACAAAATGGTGTCCATTGATTTCAGAAAGAGGTAAAATAGTAAAAATTAAAAAAAAAAAAAACTTGCCAAGTTAAAATGTCTCACAGTTTCTCTTTAGTTTTCTTTGTATTATTTTTCCAAAAGAATATGTATATATATATATATATATATATATATATATATATATATATATATTCATTCATTCATTCATTCATTCACTTTCTGGAAACATATGATTGCTACTTCCTTTTAGAGCTATACTCACACCTTTTCCAGCAAGCTCCGAAACAGTCATAGCAGTGGTATGGGTCAACTATTACCTGGATGCTTACAAGGATGTGGGAAGGGGCGGACCATCACAGCTGCACCAGAACACAAAGCTTTAGATTCACCAACTCAATATTGTATTAAGACCATCCTCACTTCAGTACACTGTAATAACGTATCAGAGCATATTAACATAATATACAATAAGTTAGATAATAAACATCTATATAAGCAATATTTACCCACGTGTAGAAAAGAACAAAAAAAATAGAAAATTGGATGTGTAAATACACACACACACACACACACACACACACACACACACACACACCTATATATATATATTAAGATCAGAAAAAATACTTAAAACAAGTGATATTCTCCAATATTAAAACACAGAGGAAACATAATTTTTTATGTTGCATTGACAGAAGACATTTTATCTTAGATGTCAGTTTTTGCTGTGTTCCAGAGCCATGGTACTGCACAGGTTGTACTCTCAGCTACAAGTAAGCAATGCTAACATTGTACCAAGACTGTAATTAGATGGACTGTAGAATACTCCAATCAGATGTGCTGTTTCACATTCAGGCCTGAACCCTTCTCAGCCACAACTTCACTGTGAGTGGATATGAATACGGATTCATTGTCATTGTATCAACCTGTTGGTGCAAACCTTGCCAAGTAGGTGGAAACTGTTCCTGTGGACATTAACCAGAGGCTGTTGGTAAAACAGCCAAACATAGGAGTAGCCGACCCGAACACTGCAACTGTGAAAGATGTCGCAACACCAGCATTGAGGTGAGGAGCATCAAGACTGAGAAGTACCGGGCAAAAAGAAAAGCTTTTACTCCTTTTGTCATAGGTATTCATAGTTTTTACAGCTTTTCCTCCTGATGATGTTTAATACGTTTCTTAGAAACTTTTGAAACTTCTTTACAGGCGTAGAAAATGTTCAGTTAGTCTGCTGAGGATTTGTTGCAGTTGCTGCAGCTTGTTTTCCACTTTTTGTTTTCTTCTCCCCTTTTCTCCTTTTTTTTCTTCCATTTTTTTCTTTTACCACCCTTTCACTCCATTGTCCATGTCCGCCGGTTATAAGTAGAAAAAAAGCAAGTTTATGATATAAATTATACAATAGAGAAAAAATGTAAGAATCAAAGGGAGGCTCAGATCCAAAAGGCTCCACTTGGCAGAAATTTTATCAGCACAACGCGGTAGCCAGACCATCATTCTGCTGTAAGGCTGCTGGACAAGACAGGTTTTTGAAAAAAGAAGTAAATGTGATATATATTATATGAAAAGAAAACATTTTTTAGATGACATTTTCAGCATTGACAGGCGCATGAAGAACTATGACCACTAAAAACACCACAAGTTGTCCAGGCAGAAATACTTTTCATTTGTGAAATTTTTATCTATTTTGTTGAATTTTCATCTAGAAGTGAGAAAAGCAGCTATACAACAAAGTAATTCATATGTTTAATTTTTATTCTGCATAAAAATTGAGTTAAATCATGAATGTGTTGACTGAATACCAAACTGATGAGAATCTGAAAAATTAAATCACATAATAAAAAAAAAAAATCAACATGTTCAGTTTACTGTTATGATGCAAAGACTTGGCCTTTAGAAAGATCAATAAAAAGCTGCTGTAAATATCAATTTTAAGCCAAGGTTGGCAGGTTGAATTAGGATCTCTCATGCAGAAGGGTGGGGGTTTTGGGGGGTACATGGGTTGCCAGAGGTGTGTAAATCACCCTACAACCGAGACAAAAAACTATTCATAGACATAGTGGTAGACATGTGATTGATATCTTTTGACAGACTGTACATAAGCTATAACTCTGTCTAATTTGTACTGACAATTCTGTGATCTGAATGTGTCAGAGCACAAAACCACCAGCTGATGACAATAAGAGTGTTATATGTGGAATATTCACACACAGAGGTGAGGATGTGAGCCAACCCCCAAAAGACTACAGATTTTTTTAATCACATTAAGAAGTTGTTAATTAAAATAAAATAAATAAATAAGTACATATTAGTGATGACAGTGCTATGAATTGTTGTTATTCTCAAAATTGTTTTAATTTGCTTTATTGCTCTGTTTAATTTTATTGATCCACTATTATGCATTTTTTCTTTTTTTTAATTTTACTTCACTTGCAGTTGTGTATCTTTGCAGCATATGTTGTCTGCAACTTCCTTCCCGATCATCTTTATTCTCTATACTCCTGTGTTCTTTGGTGCAGATGTTGGATGTTTAATGCACTGCCTGGCATCCAGCCGCCTGCTGGATTTGTCTTAGGAAATAGTTGAGCCTCTGATGATGAGGCCTACTGAATGGGCGATTAGTTTTCAGATGGCAATAATCTCCGCAAACTGATGCAATGAGTATCTTCTCAAACAACCATGTGTAGAGACACATCCTGTGTGTTTGTTTTAGAAGAGTCAAATCATTGGCATCAAACAGAAAAAACATCTAAAGAGATGCAGAAACTACTAAAAAAAAAGAACTGCCCAATGCATTATTAAAACCTGGAAGGACAGTGGAGAGCCATCGTCTTCCAGGAAGATATGTCAACAGAAAAAATTTCTGGATGATGATGAATGATCACTTAAACGTGTGGTAAAATCAAAAGGAAGAAAAACAACAGCAGAACTCAAGGTTATGTTTAATCGTGAAAGTAAGAACATTTTCAGGTGAACGCTTGAATATTGTGACAGAAACTCAGGGATTAGGACTGAACAGCTGTGTAGCCATAAGAAAACCACTTAACAGTAAAGGGTAATCAAAACTTTCAGTTTGCTAGAAAGCATAAAGATTAGATCTGGAGCTGGAAGAAGGTCATGTGGTCAGATGCGTCCATATTGACCCAGTTCCAGAGTGATGGGAGATCAGGGTGAGAATAGTGGCAGATCCGTCATCATCCCCAGCGCCTACCGTACAAGCTTGTGAGGGCAGTCTGTGAAATGGGGTTGCTGCAGCTGATCAGGTCTATGTTCAGCCTAAATATGTGTCCAGCGAATGAGGTCAGTTGATACCTGAATATACTGAATGAGCAGGTTATTCCATCTTCCCTGATGGCAGGTCCATATTCTACAATGACAACGCCGGGATTCATAAGGCTCCAATTGTGAAAGAGTGGTTCAGGGAACAGGAGACATCATTCCTACACATGGACTGGTCACCATACAGTCCAGACCTGAAACCCACTGAGAATCTTTTGGATGGGCTGAAGAAGGATTTGGACAGTGGGACATCTCACCCAACATCAATAAAAGACCTTAGTGATCTTTACAAGATCAACAATATAGTAGGGTGGGTAACTTTTCTTTCTTGTTTTGGTCAGGAAGTTTATGTAATCTTCGTGGTGGTGATTTGCTCTCACTTTTCCATTCTGTTACTTTTCCATTGCTAACAATTACAATTTTTGCTGAATAAAAGCAATATTTGTAAGTTTCAACAAAACAACAATTGCAATTTGCAGGTGTTTCCATTTCACAGAGTGTAGCACATAAGCCTCAGTTCATAAAATCTCATCCAGTTGACAAGATTTTCCAAGAATTGCGGCTTTTGCAAGGCATGGCGTTGTTTTGGGGTTTTCTACTTGCTGTGGAGAATTTGCTCCATGTTTTCTTTTCTCCCTCCTTTTTTTTCTATAACTAAGACATTTGCTGTTGTTTGTTTTACACCGCAACGTCTTTACCTGAAATGAACTAGTCACGACCCTCCACGTCACATCCGGGGACACGTAAATGCAAATAAAGTGGTTCCATTACACTTTTGTGATATATTTCTCTATCAAAACGTCTGAAAAATCACCTCATGAGAACATAAAAACCTTTTAGCGATATGTCAGTCTTTTTTTGGAATTTAGGTGTTTCCATTTTCTGCGTTATTTTTTGCGATTGTTACAGTTTGGACACTTCAAGGTGGATTTTAGATGCGGTCATCCTCAAAATCTCTCAGAATGTCAAAAGTATTAAATTTATTCATAACCTCCAGTAATTTTCTATGCTAGTTGTAAGCACTCACAGATGACTCCCTTTTCTGGGTTCTCTGCAATCAGAGAATTCTTTCTCAGTATAATCTTGTTGTCAGAAGAAGATAAATAATTACAACCTATTTAGCATTATAGTGAGAGTAAAGCTAACTGAGAGGTGCCAAAGATTAAGCAAAGAGAGAATTATCATGTTGAGCAAACTTTAAACGAAGGAATTCAGCTTGTTTACCATGCATGAAACTTCTCTGCTGTTTGGAGCTGCTTTCAGCACCTTTCCAAGTAATCAAAGTGAAAGCTCTATGTGGTGGTGGTGGATTGGGGCCAAGGGTGGGTGTTGCCATGTGGAATAAGTCTTTCCTACTCGGAAATATTTCTATCACAAAGTTGACTTTGGGTTCATAGCAACGGCTGAATGAATACACCCAATTAAATATATCATTACATGCATGTTATTTCTCAACATATTACATTCATACTGTTTACACAGTTGTTTTAATAATAGTAAAAAAAATAATGGCCAGATACACTTTTTAGCGCTGTGTGTTTATCCACAAACCCTGGTTAACAAACCATAGTCTCCTACTAATTAGTTAAAGCAATGAATCAATTCCCATGTGTTTTCCAGCCATTGTTGTGTCTTAATCCTCCTGCTTGCAGTGTTTTTTGAATGGACCAGTGAAGACACAAATGGCCACTTGTTAAATAGCTGCTTGATCAATAAAAATGCTAAAACAAACTTGAAGAAGGTTTGAGATCCTGTTTTATCCATCAAAATAATGTTGTATTTATTTATTTATTTGTCCATTCCTGATGAGAAGTCCTTCAGGTGGACAAGGCATTTCTATCACTATCAAAAACCAAGGCGTGGACATTGTTCTGTGTAGATGTACTGGGATCATAAAATCAATGGCCAGTGTGGTTAATAGTTCAGACAGTTAATCATGCTGATATTGTGAGTGCATGCAGAGGATTTCATTTCATCTGGGCCAGGCAGAAAGGGCTGTGGATATGGAAATGATATTTTCTACAACTGAGTTGATATGTTATACATACAAGGTTTTTGTTATTTACATGTGATCGGCATTTAGGCAAATCCCGAAGAGCAGTCTTTGCTTTTTACTCTGTAAATGTATATGCAGACGAGCTTAATTTGTCAGTTTCCATATCATCTTTTTCCTGGTCTCTTCTTCTTCTCTGGCTTGTATCTCTTACTGGTTGTGTGTCAGCTATGTCATGTTTTTGCCACCCTGATCTCCTGGCGCTCATCATTGGTAACTCGATCCACCTGCTGGCTTCCTAATTGCCTCTGCTACCTCATTCAGTTCACCTGGTTTCCTTTTCTCTCACTGCCTACTTAAGCTCCCTCCAATCCCTCCTTTTCTGCCAGATAATAATCAGACCTATGTCTAGTTTTGTTCCAGCGTTCTACGGATTGTTCCTCAGTTGCCGACCCTCTGCTTCATGCCCCTGGATTACCCTCCTTGCCTTGCCCTCGACGGATACCGCTACCTTTCGGATCTTCTGGTTACCGACCCTGCCTGTCTTTGGATCTCTGAGCCTTGTCTTTGCCTGGATGAGTATTTTGCCATCCTGTTTACCTCCCAGCTGTTGCCTGGTTTCTTCTGCAGACCACTCCCCTGGACTGATCTTTTGTTCATACTCCTCCACCAATAAACTGGTCATTTGTCCAGAACTCCCTGTGTGTGGCTGAATTACGGATCCTCAGGGTAACTCATTACAAGCTACACAACTCAACATCACCCCATCACCACCTTCTTCCCTCACTGGTTAGCTAGTCAGTAAAGGAGTTACAGATGAAAGAACAATGACGTTGCACCATTCCTCACCTGATCTAAAACTTATTGAGAATTAATTGAATGAATGTACCTTAGTAATGGCAGATTTATAAAAAGAAAGTAGTCAATCATTTTTTGAACAGCATCTGGGAAGCTGTAGTTGACTTTATGAAAAGAAAGGGTGTTACATTGGTAGCTGATATTATACACTGATAAAAAAAATTAAGGTAACACTTAAACAACACAATGTAACTCCAAGTCAACCACACTTCTGTGAAATGGAACTGTCCACTTTGGAAGCAACACTGATTGACAATCAATTTCACACGCTGTTGTGCAAATGGAATAGACAACAGGTGGAAATTATAGGCAATTGGCAAGACACACCCAATAAAGGAGTGGTTCTGCAGGTGGTGACCACAGACCACTTCTCAGTTCCAATGCTTTCCGGTTTGATGTTTTGGTCACTTTTGAATGCTGGTGGCGCTTTCACTCTAGTGGTAGCATGAGACGGAGTCTACAACCCACACATGTGGCTCAGGTAGTGCAGCTCATCCAGGATGGTAAATCAATGCGAGCTGTGGCAAGAAGGCTTGCTGTGTCTGTCAGCGTAGTGTCCAGAGCATGGAGGCGCTACCAGGAGACAGGCCAGTACATCAGGAGATGTGGAGGAGGCCGTAGGAGGGCAACAACCCAGCAGCACGACCGCTACCTCCTTCTTTGTGCAAGGAGGAACAGGAGGAGCACTGCCAGAGCCCTGCAAAATGAGCTCCAGCAGGCCACAAATGTGCATGTGTCTGCTCAAACAGTCAGAAACAGACTCCATGAGGGTGGTATGAGGGCCTGACGTCCACAGGTGGGGGTTGTGCTTACAGCCCAACACTGTGCAGGACATTTGGCATTTGCCAGAGAACATCGAGATTGGCAAATTTGCCACTGGCGCCCTGTGCTCTTCACAGATGAAAGCAGGTTCACACTGAGCACATGTAACAGACATCACAGAGTCTGGAGACGCCGTGGAGAACGTTCTGCTGCCTGCAACATCCTCCAGCATGACCGGTTTGGCAGTGGGTCAGTAATTGGTGTAGGGTGGCATTTCTTTGGAGGGCCGCACAGCCCTCCATGTGCTCACCAGAGGTAGCCTGACTGCCATTCGGTACCGAGATGAGATCCTCAGATCCCTTGTGGGACCATATGCTGGTGCGGTTGGCCCTGGGTTCCTCCTAATGCAAGACAATGCTAGACCTCATGTGGCTGGAGTGTGTCAGCAGTTCCTGCAACATGAAGGCATTGATGTTATGGACCGGCCCGCCCGTTCCCCAGACCTGAATCCAGTTGAACACATCTGGGACATCATGTCTTGCTCCATCCACCAACGCCAAGTTGCACAACAGACTATCCAGGAGTTGGTGGATGCTTTACTCCAGGTCTGGGAGGAGATCCCTCAGGAGAACATCCGCCGCCTCATCAGGAGCATGCCCAGGTGTTGTAGGGAGGTCATACAGACATGTGGAGGCCACACCCACTACTGAGCCTCATTTTGACTTGTTTAAAGAACATTACATCAAAGTTGGATCAGCCTATAGTGTGTTTTTCCACTTTCATTTTGAGAATATCTCCAAATCCAGACCTCCATGGGTTGATATATTTGATTTTCATTGACAATTTTTTTTGTGAGATTTTGTTGTCATCACATTCAACTATGGAAAGAACAAAGTATTTAATAAAAAAAATATTTTATTCATTCAGATCTACGTGTTACTTTAGTGTTCCCTTTATTTTTTTGAGTAGTGTATTCTTTAATATTAGAAATATTTATTAACAAAAGAGATGGAAAAATTGTACTTTTTCATTTAGTCACAAGATAATTCTGTGCATTATTAGTTTTGCAGATATTCTCCTCAGACAAGGCAAGTTTATCACTTCTTAGACTGCACAAGTGGCAAACCTACTCATATTCTGTACTTAAGTAATACAGTTACTTGTGTGAAGAAATACAATTGTAAAAGTACATGTACTGGTTCAAAAGTAAAAGTAAAAAAAAATACCATTTACAACTGTGCCAAAATACAAACGTAAAAACTGTTTTTTACTGTCAAAGAAACATTATTTTTGATTTAACTTCTCAAAATCATAAGTTATAGACACACAAAATAAAATGGTTTTCCTGTGTTAAAAACCTTTACAGTGTCGGTCCAGAGCTCAGAGTCCCTGCTTATTCTGATCCTCAACTCAACTTCTTTGAACTCAAATTGAATCGCAGGCACTTTATACTGAAAAACAAACAGGTTTTGACAATCTGGCTTCACTCCAACAGACATGAATTTTCCATTTCAGCAACATTCAGTCATTCATTTATTCATTTTCTTAACCACTTAGTCCACTTCAGGGTCTTGGGGAGGCTGGAGTTTATCCCAGCAATCAGGAGGCAGGGAAACCCAGACAAGTCGCCAGTCCATCACAGCATTTCAGCAACACACATTTTATATTATAATCAGCATAAAAACTTAAAGGCAAGGGGACTGGCGATAAAAATTAGCCTCTCAGGTAACTTGGGTGCATTTGCTGGTTTGGTTTAGTTGTCAAAAAATACCTTTTAGTTAAAGTATAGATATCTTAAAAAAAAAAAAGATGCACAATAACAAAGTAATTGGAATTTGTTACTTCCTATCTCTGTTAGACAGCCAAAACTTCAACATTGCCTTCATAAATATTCAGATTTGAGGTTTATTAACAAGTTAGATTTTAAAAAATACAACTTGTCAGCATCCTCTACAAACTCTGGGATGTAGGCAGTGTTTCTACAATAATTACCCACTTCATTATGTCCATAACATTTCTGTTGAATAAAGAGCACTGATCTGTCTGTTTTTCCCTGCTTTAACGTCTCTTCTGTAGAAATATTTGTGTGCTTTGCTCACTGTCTGGCTGCATGACCCACTTTCTCTTGAGACTGTGAAGACATACAGCACCAGTCAAAGGTTTGGACACACCTCCCTTCTCCTTTTGAATGAAGAGGTAACTTCAGAACTTTGACAGGTGTTGCATTTCCTGACACTCTACTTAAAATTCACAGATGTATTCCAGGATTCATCGTTGCATCAATGATGGAAAGACATCCTGGCCCAGATGCAGCTAAAACCTCTCCATACTCAAATACTTTCATTGTTATTCTCAGTCATATTCTCAGCTTTTAATATGAACTCTCTGTACTTTTCTCAAGAATTAATGTTCACGTTTAAATTTTTGCTCTCTTTACTCAATGACTTCTGATCACAAATGGACAGCTGTTTACTTTTTGGTTTGCATTTGCTTTCCTTTTGTGATCCTTCTATAGAAAACATTCATTGTTCACCTGACGTTGGACTTTTTGAAGATTAACATTGCAGAATGTGTGAGACATTTAGTAGGCTTCTTCATGGACCTCACTGACTATAAGTAGTGTTTTTAAAAAATTGATACTCAGATATTCATCGATATTATCTAGTTGGATATTAATCAACACAGGTATCAATACTCTATCCATTTTGAACAGGCACTGTAGCGGGCAGCCCTCTCTCGACATCAGCTATCTGGTGGACTCATTATTTACACAGGAGATGCACTTCCAAATGACAACAGCCAAAATCAGCTTGTGCCTGTAAAAATACTGAAAAGTAGGATCGTTGTTTGGTCGTTGAAGCGATGCTTCACCTGATTTGTGCGTCGAGATGAATCCAAACTGAACATCATCATCTACGGAAGTGTACCAGAGTCGTTCTGAACCGGACCAAATCGTCACTCTAGATTACATGCATCATCAGTATCAGGTGAGCAAGTTCCTGTTCAAATAGAAGATGAACATAGAGTTTCCACTGTCCAGCATAACCATTAGCAAAAGTTTCCTATCTGCCATTTTCACTCACAATCACTCCTTGGGACAATAAAGTAAACCATTACCTAACATGCATCCAGATGTCATTTACAGTGAATTTTACTACATGCTCAACCTTTAAAGCAAGAACGACAATATTGGGTAACAATGGGCTTGAATTTTCTCATCAACGATCCTTCTAGCTATTGATTGTTGGGGTCAAAATAGCAAAGTATTGATTTTACAAAACCTCACTTAAGTCTTAACTTGCATGGATTACTGACTGATTAAAAGATGGGATTGTAAATCCAGTATCCTTAGGGGTTAATTTTGCCTGGAAAGGATAAGTTAACCTGGGCAATTGTACTTTCTTTTTCCTTAGTTTCCCTTTTTTTATAGTGAAAAAAATCTGATGACATTTTAGGTAATGTTTTTAAATGCAGAAATGCAGAAAACTCACAAACCAACATGTACCACTTGACATCTACACGTGGGAGTATGTAGCTGCATCAGAGGCCAAAATACAGAAACTTCATTGGTCGTTGAACTGTACTGGGCAAGAAAATTTTATTTCCAAATGCTGGTAAAGTGTCCATCATTACTCAGAAACAAAACAAACACAGGACTTACTAAAACGGATAGAAAAACTGATATGATTATCCCAACCTTATTGGAACCCTTTCATTTCCATCACAGAATTACACAGCTCGTGGACTAACCCCTCTACGGATTAAGGAGAAACTAAACAGTCACAATTACACTTCAACAGGGTTTAGTCAAAGACATATCTTACAAAGTACCAACACAGATGGCATGTGCATTCATTCTGAAAACTGTAAAAATTATTTTACACACTGGCCAGCACAAACATTGTTATATGACAGGTCAAAACTGCACACACAGACAGTAACAAAGACACCTACAAGTATATATACATATATGAAGAAAAGAAAATTTTCTCAAATACAATATTCAAAATAAAATACAAGTCTCTACTAAGAGTAAGTTTGTTGCAAATGACTTTGTTTAGTTTGACCTCCATGAACAACTAGATGAGTTTAAATCACCACATAAGGACAGACACTGGAAGTCGTCAACCACAGAAAAACACGTAACGTTAAAGTTTATAATCAGGTTTGTCTCGTCAATGGCTACGGCGGACAGGAAGAGGGCTTCAAACTCACTTGTCCAACATAGTGCACAGTGCTGTGGTGTAGAAATCCCAGAGAATAGGCACTTGGACACAATCAACTCCTGACCAACGAGGTAACTACAAAAAAAAAAAAAAAAAAAAAAATCAAGCCAAATAAAGAAAAACAAAATAACTTGCACAAACTGTTAAACTCTGCTATGCTACCATCAAATTAAAGGTGCAAGCCTTGGTCAAACTCATTGAGGTTTCTGTTCGTTGCTGTAGCAAAAATATCAAAGACATAACACGGTGTTTGACATAAGTACATTCATAGATAAACCCCTCCTCCCTACTCCAAAAAAAACTACCTGCAAAGCTACATTAATTCATATTTCTTTTCATATTACAGTTATTTATGATGGCTTGTTCTTTAACCTGTGCTATAAATGACTCCCTCCATGATATATTGCAATACTCAGCAGAACCTAGATTCTGTTTGTGGTGTGCAGGGGGGCACACTGGTGCAACATTTTAATAAAAGTCAGTAAGCAGTATCACAACATAGTACCCTGTATGCTGCTGCAAGTGTTTCCCAAATCTCCTTGAAATTATTCATAACCCCCTGATGTGAGCTCTGGCCCACCATCCAGGACATCGATGCTTTGTCAGGTTAACGCATTGTGATGAAACCTTGAATAAGGATGATGTGAAATATGGAAGGGGGTCACTTACAGTGTTACCAAAGGAGAGTTAACACTCAACTGAAAGGTCCCCACCCCCACCAGTAATTGGTTTGGTCTACAAATGCATGTATGGAGACAAGTTTGAGATTTTTGCATTCATTTCATCTTGATTTTGAAACCACCAACTGACAAGAGCTGACATGCCAAAATCAATTAACTTGATATATGTACCCACATGACATACTGCTGCGATTGGGGAGGTGAAAACATCCATCCCTCTGTATGCCTCTGTATGCAGTTGGTCATTAACAACATGCCCGTATGCATTTGTTTCCTTAGATATTTACCTGTAACGTCATGTGAAGATACTTATCATAAACAATTAAAGATAAAAAAAAAACATCTGGTTTTTACTTGGAATCACTACTTAGATACTGCCAATCAAATATATTATTTTTATGTGAGACTAGTTCTATTATAGCAGTTGTTTATGCAAGATTGTTAATCTGGAGAATTTCAGGGTCACAACACAAAAACCAAGTGGAAACCACTGGCACCCTGTGCTCTTCACAGCCATTGGTGCACATTGTACTTGGAAGGGTTTTAAGGTCATTTTGAAACCACATGGAGTCCATCATTCTCCAGTGAGAATGTGTAGCAAACATTCAGGACAGCTGGCAATTTTCCCAGGAGTGGATATACCAAGAAGGTCAGCCCAAGGTCACGCCATAAAGTACTCCTAAGAAGACTAAGAACTATATCTTGGGGCACAATCACACTAGGACAGTTCAGGGGAATTGTTTCAATTGGGAAGGAAAATGTGATACATTTTTTTGGCTTCCTTCAGTGTACCAAATCACCACAACATAATGCAGTAACTACAACAGCTCATTTGGGGCACTACTGTCCAAAACAACCACTGACCGAGAAGAATTACACTCACTTTTTGGCCAGAACTGAAAATGGTTTGTGCAGAATGAAGCTACAACAACGTTTATGGATTCTTAGGGTTTTTGTTTTTACCTGTGTTCAAACCTAAACGTTATTTTAACAAGTGATTTGCGGGTGTTTCTATTCAACAGAGTTTAGCACATCAGCCTCAAGTCTCATAAAATCTAATTTCTATCACAAGTTTTTACAAAAATTTCGGCTTATGCGAGGTAGCTACGTAGCATTACTTTGGGGTTTCCTACTTCCTATGACTTTTCTAAGCTTTTCTCCTCCTTTTCTTTTCTAAAACTCTGAAATTCGCTGTTGTTTGTTCCACACCATGCCATTTTTACTGGAAATGAACTGGTCATCACCCGCACCTCACGTCCCGAGACACGTAAATGCAAAAAAAGTGTTTCCATTACACTTTTGTGATATGTTTCTATACAAAAACATCTGAAAATCCACATCATGAGAGCATAAAAACCCTTTAGCGATATTTGGGACATTTTTCCAAGATATGGGTATAGGTGTTTCCATGTCCGTTTTTTTTTGGTTTTTTTTGCGATGTTTAGTTTTTGCTAAACTAAATATATGAATAGTAACTGTATGTCCTACCAAATTTCTTAGTTTTTTCTAAATTCTAAGTGTAATGGAAACGCTCCTACTGAGTTGACTAGGAACTCCTCTGCATACCGATATCGTCTCGAGTTAAATGTGAAAGGAAGGGAAATGATGTGCAGAAACAAACCCCTTTAAATCTGAATAAACTGAAGCCATTTTACACAAAAGACTCTCTGCAACAATGTCATACAGAAAATAGTTACTGAAAGTTATTGCAGCTTAAAGTGGTTCTACAAAGTACTGAATAATGGTGAACTTTCTTTTCATGTTGTGCTTCTGCTTTATGGCTTGCTTTCTGATAAATGAATGGTAACTGCATATCCTACCAAATGTCTCTGTTTAGCCAAGGTTTCAGTTACCAAACACCACATGCTATTTTAATGATCTGATATGACAACTAGGATTGTAAGCAGGTGTACGTCCTCTCTGATGTCACGGCGTTATCAAAGAGGAATAACTTAAGCCTGATTGTACAGTTTGGTTTTGCTACTCTCATTAACGGCCACCATGAGAAAGGGGCATCTAGAAAGTCCTTTTTGAGTTACTGAATCCACAATGCTGTCACAAAAATATGTGCAGTATAACCGATGGGGTAAACTAAATTTTAAAGAGTTGGAGGAGACTAAAAACAGAATAAGAGAGAAAAACTTGGTTTATAATCATAAAATCCAGAGGAACATAGCATAAAAAAGAGTGATATTTTCTGTCAAGGGTGGACGTCAGGAATATCTTTGCCATTAAGTTATGCATGATGTTCAAAGATTTATACATATTTGCAGCTGCAGGATTTAAGCGGGTTTAGTATATGTGGATATTAAAGGCTGCAGCCTTGTATCCGAGACTGTAAAAAATATGTATGTCAAATCTGAGCCTGTTATGTTTGAAAGACATTTCGGGCAGACCTTCGAGGAATTTAAAGGACTAGAGTCCTTACATAACCCTGGAATGGGATGCATAAGTCTTGGGTTATTGCCAGCCTGAAGAGAAAAAGCAAAAGCTATGGTATCTTTACTTTGTTTGGATCCTTCTGTTTGTTTGACCTGGCTGCACAGAAAGAAAAGAAAAAAGCAGTTTTCTGAACCAACAGCTTCAGGCTTACTGGAGTCTGTGCTATTTAGCCTGATATGCAAACTAAATGAAAGCATCTTGACTGAGGTCATATTTTAACTGAGGCCTCATAAAACAGCCTTCATCTCGACAGTATGACTTAAATAACATAAATCATTCAGTTCAAGATCACCGGGAGACGCCGTCATCCTCCCTGCTCATCTCAGTCCAGATTCAATCCTACTGAGGATGGACATCCACCAGGATTTATACCTCATCGTAAATTTATCATCTCTTATGGAAATGTTGCTGTTAGCTGTACCTTATTACTCTGTGTCATCACAGTTGCCCCCTGTGCAACATTAAAGTCACATTTCACAAAACTAAAGCAAAATATGATTAAATAATACAAAATTGATCATTTCTTGGGAAACGTAAAGACAAAGATGTCTGATTTTATTCACTCAAACAGTCCCATTTATGTGCTTGAAAACATGTGATTTATGTGTCGAAACAGCTTTTTAGTCACTCTGTTCAAAACCACACATTTATTCAGGTATTTACAGACACACACACTCAAACACACCACAGCTCCTGAGTCACACAGCCCTGCTAGAGAACCGTGCTGATGGTGTCAAAGTCTTTGCTGATCTGAGAGTTGCTTGGCAGTGACTTTAGGTACTCCAGGTGCCTCCTGGCATCCTCCTGATTGTGTCTGACATAGTAAATGACATACGCTATCACCATGGTGAACCACCCAAACATAGTGACGAACATGGCTACATCTGTGGTCTTGTGGTGAAAATTGCAGAAGTTGATCCCTGAGTCCAGCACCTGGATCACCGGTTTGCCCGCGTACTCCTCCTGCACGGCCGTGTGGCAGATCACCTCGTTCACCGTCTCGGGGTCCAGCCGCAGCTCCCTCAGGACCTCCTGCAGCGTACACTCACAGTGCCAGGGGTTGTTGGAGAGGCTGATTTTAGCTCGCAGACGGGCAAACGCCTCTTTGGGGACACTTTGGATGTGATTGTTTGATAAATCCAGCACAAGCAAGCTGTCAAAGACACCTTGAAACGCTCCCACATCCACAGTCTCAATGTCGTTGTTGGACAGATCCAGCTCCTGAAGGTAGTGCAGTTCTTTGAAGGCATGGTTGGGGATGTGGGTGATGTGGTTTGCTGCCAAAAGCAGGATAGCAGTATCTCTAGGGAGATCAGGAGGGATCTTTTCCAAGTTGCGAGACATACACTGGACTACTGTCAAGCCATTCTTCTCGATGCAGTGGCAGCTTGACGGACAAGCCATGACTAAAGCGTTTGTAAGAAATATTCCAAAGAGCAAGCCACATAACAGGGCAGGGCTGTTGCACGTCAGGAGCTTCCTAGGCATACCAAGTCCTCCTGAGTCCTGCATATTCAGCAGTGACCTTCCACAAGTCCTGTCAGGCAAAACTACTCATAGTTTCGTCTGTTGGTTGGCATTAAAAGGTAATAGGCGATGCTTCATTAGAGTTCAAAATGGCCAAATGATCAGTTTATTCAAGGGAACATGCGGGCTTTTCTTGAGATAATCCATTACAAGTGATTTGAAAGAGTTTTACATAATCCTTTGAACATCTGTGAATAGACCCCATCCACAGACGGCGCTCCTTGCTGAACATATTCCAGCTGCAAGCTGGAATTTCAAGGTTTCTTATGAAACACGGGAATCCACTAGTCATGTCATGTACTGAAAGAAGAAAGCAAAAGAAAATAGTGTTAGTCTTTTAACTCAAATTACTGGTGCTTAAAAGCAGCGTGCACATGCATACACAATGTCCACGAAAAGAATCAAACCAGACGAGTCATTTTCTAAAAGCAATGACCTTTGTCTTTCCAAAACGAGCACAGTAAATGGTATCCCTGCAATGTTTACAAAATATGTAATGTGATTACTGGGGGGGGGGAATCTATTTCACCTCAGCAAATCTCATGAAGCAGCAGGCGCACTTACATACAGGTCATCTCCAGGATTTTCTCATTCAATTAGGCAAAGCTTAATCTTGCTCTTGATCTTGTGGCGTTGCGCAAATTAATCCTAATTATAGGATTTCACAGCTGGACCAAAGAGGAAGAAACAAACATGAAAACAGCTCTTCTCCAACAATGAGCTTTTCGTCTTCCCCCATCTTCTTCTCTGTGTATAGCACCCTAATTTTAAGGACTACTGTCTCCCACTCACAGCCCCCATGACAAGAATAGCCATCGACTCCAAAATTACTCCATCTGTCCTGCAGGAGCGTCATTATTTCAGTGCTCAGCACCCTCTGGTGGGCTAAACGGATCACACAATAAACCCCTTGCTGTGCTCCAGGTCAGCTGTGTCTTCTCATTTCTCTTTTCTTCTTTCCTTTCTTTGGGAAGGGCAGCACAGCTTCAGGCCACATATCAGCGTCGTTCTCGTTTTTCTTTTCTTTTGTTTCTTTAAAATGAAAAAAAAAAATGGGGAAAAAAAAGGGCCCAAGCATTCAGTCTGCTCAGCAGGAAGTATAGAAAAGGCGTGACACACACACACACACACACACACACCAGAGACCAAGAGCAGCTAAACACCCAGCAGTCTGGCTGCACAGCTGCATTTAACTAAAACTGAATCAGGGATTATGAATGCAGAGCATAGGACTAGGCTTGTCCCAGCTCCGTTTCCACCATATTTTAGGTAGAAAATCTATTGAAATGAAATGTGAAATTGCCCCTTTTTTGGCAACTGCACGTAGCCCACAGTCTATCTGCCTTTAATAAGGATAAAATGTGCCAATTCACGGCTCGAAAACTGTAGAAAGTGGTTGAGTTGGAAGAATAGGAACGTTCTGGAATGTGAGATATATAATCTTACAAGCATTTGATTATATAGTCAGGGCGAAGGAAAAAGGTAGAAAAACAGCCATGAAAAGCTTTTCTGGTTGTAGAAGGACTTACCAACAAAGAGTCAATGTTCTCCTCTGAAGTTCAGCGTCACGTCTTAGCAGTTTCTGGACCTTTCCTAAAAACTAAAACATTTTTCTTTCTTCTTCTTTTTGTGAAGAAAGTAGTTTAGTTCAACACGTGCGCGTTTCCTGCGCGTAGTGAAGTTCCTGCCACGGCGCGCGGGAAGTTCCACAGAAACAATTTCTCCTTCTTTCTTTCTGACGACACACAACGCCGCGGTCACTTGTTGAAGATCAAAGTGGTGTCTGTGTCCGAGCAGGTGCACGAGACACACCGCTGCTCCGTTTCATCTCGCGCCTTTTCTCACCCTCTCTCTCTTTCTCCCCCTAAGCACCGCGCGCGCATCCCGAGCCAGAAGGAGTCCCGGCTGCGCGTGGATTGGACTGCTGTTCTGTTGGCTGCTCTCCTCGTCCTGCAGTGTGTCGGTACCCCCCGTCCCCCAACACACACACACACACACACCACCTCCACCGCTGCCTCACTGACTGACTGACTGTCTGACTGTCTGTCTGTCTGACTGACTGTTTGTCTATCTGTCTGTCTGTCTCTCTGTCTGTGTGTCTAACAGACTGTCTGACTGACTGTTTGTCTATCTGTCTGTCTGTCTCTCTGTCTGTGTGTCTGAAAGACTGTCTGTCTGTCTGTCTGACTGTCTGTCTGTGTGTCTGAAAGACTGTCTGTCTGTCTGACTGTCTATCTCTCTGTCTGTGTGTCTAACAGACTGTCTGACTGTCTGACTGACTGTTTGTCTATCTGTCTGTCTGTCTCTCTGTCTGTGTGTCTGAAAGACCGTCTGTCTGTCTGACTGTCTCTCTGTCTGTGTGTCTGACAGACTGTCTGTCTGTCATGCTGCACCGCCTGTTCTCTGCCCCAGCGTCTCCTCTAAGTAAATTATTAAAAAGGGGAAAAAGAGGAAACCTTGGTTCGGAGAACTGCTCCGGGCGAGGAACAGTTATCAAGAGGTTCTTTGGTGATAACTTTTGAAGTGACTGTTTTGTCTTTAAAAATGACCATCGGCAGAGATTACTCGAGGCTCTTTGCTGTGGTAGACTATTGATTATTCTGCCTACCCCGAGGGACTTAGGCTGTTCACAAAGCAATGGATCAAGATTTCAGCGTCCGAGGTCTGCACTATACCCTGTTACTAAGTGCCTTATTTAAACAGTGGAGGCTTATCACACACTCGTAACTCCTAAATAAAGAGCGTACTCGACTTTACTGGTTTGCCTTTCAGTTTAATGGTACATGAATTTTTACAACTATATCAAACTGTGTGCATCTTAAGGCAGCAAGGTGACTCTTTAATCAGTGTCAGCACTGAGCCCCATCATTATATTTAATGGTTTAATTAAAAATAATGTCCCGAGAGTTTTATGTGAAGCTAATTGGACAACACAATAGTTTTTTCTCTCTTTAAAAAAAAAAAAAGCATCACATTGAGTGTAATTTGTGTTCACGCTGTAAATAAGGTCACATTCCGTTTGACCTTTACAGGCTGATGATGGCCCTGTGTTTGCATAGAAAATGAAGCAACAAACATTGCTTTTGTTTTTATCTTTTTATTTTTATTTTGTTTTCCTGGAAGCACTGCACAAAGCTAAAAACCAACCACTACGCTGCTCCCTGTTGTTACTATTTTGAGAAGGTGATAGAAATGACCTTCACAGGAGGAAAAGGAAATAAATAAGAAGAGAAAATGATCGATGTAAGCTGGACCAAGTGTTTAAATTCTGCTTGCGCCACCACTCCCCCATGTGATTCTGATGTAGGTCAGCTGGTCCCAGTATTCCAGGTGTCATTTCAACTATAAAGGGAGTGGAAGCCTTTCATGGGGCCAGTCCAGCTCCAGTCTTAAACAGCTGGCATGATGGATTGCACCTCTGGTTTAAGGACTGCACTTAGACGTTGCGCTTCTCAAGGCTTTGGAAGCACAGGGTGCTACTCGCATCCTATTTTACAATAGAGGATTTTTAAGCATTAAAATAAATCGCTATGTTGCCTGAGCGGTTGTCTTAGAAGGGCCTCATAGTGAATTATAAGAGCTCTGGCAATCAACGGCACAAAAGTCGATCTAATCCATATTTTTACCCAAGCAATGGATCATTGTGTGCAGTGTGAAAGGGGTCACTATTATTAATAAACCCACATGAGAATTATTACCAGTTCTCTCAGTTCCTCTCAGCATGTGATATCTGTCCCACTTTTACTGGTGATTTAGTGGATAAAGCTCTTAAAGCGCTTCTCTTTCTATGATGTAGTCCAGCGTAACATTAGTTGTTGTACTCTTATAGGCTACTTTTGTAGGTAAACACTGCTACTATCAGGTTGGACCTCTGATCCGTCACACCTGCCAGGATTCTTGGTGTCATAGATTCAAAAAAGCTCTGGGAATATTTGCTCCACATTGACATGAAGCATCACACAGTTGCTACAGATTTGTTGGCCGTACATCCACAGTGATCTCTCTCTCCACCACACCTCAAAGTTGATCTTTTGGATGGAGATCTGGTGACTGTGCAGGTCGTTTGCCAACAGTGAACTCTGTCATATCCAAGAAGGCAGTTGTAGATGATTTGAGCTTTGTGACATGGTGCATTGTCCTGCAGGACAATTATCTGGTTTGATTGATTAATTATCTGGTAGAAGATAACACACTGTGGTTAAAGAATGGAATTAGGACACAGTCAGCATTTATTGAAAAGACTTAGAAGCCTTATTGTAATATGAACACATGCTTTACATTTGGTCCAATTGTTTTACGTCTTGGGCATGTCATCAGCAGACATGACATTAATACACAGCCTTACATCGCTGTGTCTCCTGATGACCTGAAGCCACTTTATGTTCTTTTAAACTTTATTTTAGATTTAAAGTCATTTATGGCAGAAAATGTCTTAAACTCAACCAAGACAAAACTGAAGTTTTAATCTCTGATCCTGAAGACAAGAGAAAGAACATTTTCTCCTGAACGCATCATCTTAAAGCTGCTCTGTGTGTGGGAAACTCGGGGGGCCCTTTTGACCCTGGGATAGCTTTTATTTTACACATTAGAAATGGAACAAAAACAGGATTAGATCGTCTTAAAAACATCGCCAACGTCCGCCTATTTCTCTGTCTTGTTTGACAGATGCGATGCATGGTTTTATCTCCAGTAGAAGAGATTACTGCGAAGCCCTGCTCTCTGCTCTTCTTCTAGTTTACAGCTAGTCCAGAATCCAGGCTTGCATGTGCTGATGAGAACCAGAGCGTGGAAACATTTTACACAACTCACTCCATTGGCTCCCTGTGGATTTATTTATTGGTATTGAAATATCATAATGGTTTTGGACCTTTTATTTTTCTGACCTGCTTTTAAATTAGGAGTCATTGTGGTCACTAATGTCCTCTTGCAGCCGTGCAATTTTCCCCAGCGTTCAAACCAAACGCTGCGGTGAGTCCTTGATCCATCAGTAGGGTCCCGCCTGTGAAGCAGCCTACCTGAGGGCCTCGCAGCTGCTGGGACTGTTGATGTTTTTGAAAAGAGGCTCCAGACGTACCATCAGGGCTGCTGCGAACCATGTGGGTGGCCTCCGCACATCTTCCTTGTGGTGCTCCACATTTTTTAAACATATAATAGTGACAACAAAATAGAAGTTCTGTGATGTTTTGGGTTCGTTTTTGAGAAATATTTGTCATTTTTACTGTTCACCACTAAAATCAGCCCCATGACAGACCTATGCATTATGAAAAGATCAAATAAAATAAACAGATAAATTAAAGACTGAATTCTAAAATTTGTGAAGAAAGAGGCTTATGGAAAAATAAAACAACACAAACAAAAAACGCCTGCGCTACTAACCCATCTAAAATAATGGTTGGATTTAGAGGAAACATGTTCACAATGATGTATAGTTTAATATTCTCTCAGTGCTTTTAAAGTACAGTTGCAGATCTAGTTCGAAACCAGTAGCACCAGTGTCATAAAATCCTACAGATGAAGAGATAAAATTACAATAAATCCACAAATTTATTTTTTTATTAACCAAACAAAACATCAACTATGTAAACAACATAAATATTATAAACATCGGACTGTAAGATCACTGAAGGTGTACATTATGGTTGTCAAAACAAGCAGCTACTACACACAACAATGTTATCTGGACTTAACATATGCACTCAAAAAGTATTATGAGTCAGTTAGAGGCACATCAAAAATTCTCAGGATATCTTCCAGAAATAATCTAGTGAGCAGAGGCTGGTCAGACTATAGGCTGAATGTGTACTTGTAGTTTTCTTCTTCAGTTTTTTTTTTTCTTTTTGGGCAGAATTTTTATCAAAAATAGAATAAAAAAGATGAGTTCGGCCCGATGAGGCCATAACATTGCACCAGCTGACAGGGGAATTGAATAATTCCACACAGTGCAGTTTAGCATCATTCAGCTTTGATTTCAGAGCACACATACTGTTCTGTCCTGATCCACATCACAGCTCTGCTTTCCCAGTTTCTGAGTACCTGCCCAACACATCAGATAAACCATAACTGCAGCTGAGGGGCTGCATAATTCCCTCAACTGTATGCTGTTGTCATTGATTCCAAGATTGGAATATATTGATTGGGTCACCATGTTGTTACAACAAAGCTGCACCTCCAAATGGATGTATGCCTGTTAAACATGAGAATACGTTGAGTGTTATGTGCTGAAAATGCCAAAAATGATAGAGATCGTTTAAAATTCAACTTTTCGATCCCTACAAATAAATATTTTATATTTTGAGACTTCTCTTGCATAATGATTCCATATAAGCTCTGATGGACTCAATATTCCTTTCACAATGTAACACACAAATATTAAAATATTGTTTAAAGTCAGATGTTTTAACATTTTTATATAATGTATCTATATATATATATATATATATATATATATAAACACAACAAAGAAAATTCATCAGCCCCTCCCTCCTCACATTCAGACGCATACACACTCATACACACACTCAAACAACATCAATTTCAACAGTACTCTTAAACATAATGCATGCATCTACCGAGTTATTTATTGCTGAGCACAGATGAGCCTGGTAAGGAACACCATCGCAGGAGCCATCTGCACCAGGAGTCGATCAGACCACAGTATCAGGGGCACCGTTACAGACCAAAGCCATGAAAGGTGCCCCTGCAGCCACGGCCATTATGACACCCAGTGCAGAGGGCTCCCTCTGAGGAAACACCGGAAAATATACTAAAATTGATAAAATACATTAAAAGAAAAATAAAATAAAATAGTAGTAATAATAAAAACAAGAAATATTTCAATTAAAAACAAGACAATAAAGATTATAAAAGGAGATTAAAAAAAAAACAAAGAAATCCCTAAAAAGAATGGGGTACAAATAAATAAATTAGATGTTCAGACTAATATTGTAAATACTAATTAAAAGTCAAGTTAAAAATGTGAGTCTTGAGCCTGTTCTTAAAAACATTAATCTTCTCTACAGCCCTCAGGTCCTCCGGCAGACTGTTCCAGAGACGGGGGCCATAATACTGAAAAGATGCCTCCCCATGGGTACGAGTCCTGACTTTCGGAATGACTAGAAAACAAGTGCCAGAGAACATCAGGGTCCGCGAGGGCTTATAAAATAAAAATAGTTCAAAAAGATAAGAAGGCCCAAAACCGTTAAGACATTTATAAACTAGTAAAAGAACCTTAAAATCAATCCTGAAACACACGGGAAGCCAATGCAATGACCTTAAAACAGGTGTAATGTGGCCCCGCCCCCTGGTCTTTGTCAGGACACGTGCAGCAGAATTTTTGTAATAATTGAAGAGCCCAAATATTCTTTTTAGGAAGACCAGAAAGCAGGGCATTACAGTAGTCTATGCGACTAGTGATAAAAGCATGCATAAGCATCTCCCTGTTGCCCTGAGAGAGAATAGGGCGGACTCTGGCTATATTTTTAAGATGATAAAAACCAATTCTTGTTGTATTCTTAATATGTGGGAGAAAAGTAAGGTCAGAGTCAAACACGATGCCCAGATTTTTCACCTGCAGAGATGGATGTAGGGACAGTGTCTGTAGCTTTAAAATGTGTTTCTCTTTCAGGGCCTCAGGACCGATAAGTAAAACTTCAGTTTTGTCCTAGTTAAGCTGCCATCCAGGACTTGATATCGAGAATGCAGCTAAAAAAGGCATTCACTGGTCTGGTGTCGTCAGCAGACATGGAGATATAGAGCTGTGTATCATCAGCATAACAGTGGAAGTTTATTCCATGTCTCCTGATGACACCACCAAGAGGGAGCATGTAAAGACTAAAAAGAACAGGGCCTAGAACTGATCCCTGAGGCACACCACATGTAATTTCATGTATCTTTGAGGAACATGCATCCAGACTCACCAGAAATTTTCTGTCTGTGAGGTAGGATGTGAACCATTTGTGAACGACACCAGAGAGACTAATATATATATATATATATATATATATATATATATATATATATATATATATATATATATTTGTGTTTACTTTTTATATCATGTAAAGCACTTTGTGTTGCATTTTATTGTAGGAAAAGTGCTTTATAAATAAAGTTTGATTTGATTTGATTTGAATGTCTAGCGCTTATTTTCTTGACACATTCTGGTTTGCTCAGTACCAACTGAGTCTCATCTAAACACAGCCTGCCTGAGTATTCCTGCTGACCACATCCATCCCTTTATGACCACATTGTGGCATCTTCTGATGGATACTTCCTGGAGGTTAATGCACCATGTCACTAAGCTCAACTGCTTTCTTTAACATGACAATGACACTGCACTCCAATGACCTCCACAGTCACCAGTAAATCCAACAGAGCAGCTTTAGGATGTGACGATCCCAGATAAAAGGCCAGTCTTTAATTAGAGCTCTGAATAGATCTGAATGCATTACATTCAGGTTAGGTGTGTGTAAGAGTCAACCAGCCATTAGCAAAGGTGGTTCTTACCCCTGTCAGCATCAGCTCAGAGCGCTGAAGATACCTGGACCGATGGGAGATTATATCATCCTCCCATTCTTTGCATTATTTAGTGGTGCTCATGTTGTCAGTGTGAGAATGCAAGTGTTTAGATAAGGAAGTGTGAATTTTTTTAAATGTGCCTATCTGCTCTGCACAGTCAAGGTAAGCCCTGTTTGTCATGCAGTGAGCAAAATAAATTTCCCTGCTTGTGTAATGAAGTTTCCTCACATTCATGTGATGTTCAGGCTATGTTAAATCGTCTGCCTTAGAGACAGTTTAAAGGCAGAAATGCATAGTCTCTGAACTTGGCTATCCTGGCAGCTCACATTTCAACCTGTGTGCATCACAAACAAAACTACAGCAAGTTAAATCTGGTAAACCCACAGAGTATAGGTTCCAGACACCTACAGCCAGGTGAAAGGCTGGTTTCATGGGTTCAACATGCATGAAAACAAATACTAGATACTTTACAGCACTTATATTCTGAGTTTTACTCGTGTTCGCTTCCACACAAAATGATTGCAGTCCATGTCCTGCTTTATAATTACATGTTATCATTCCCTTTTCTTTCTCTTCTAACATAAAGAAGAAGCCAGTAGCTATAAATACACTAAATTACAAGTAAAAACCACAACAATACGTTATCTAAAGTGAATACAAAAGGCTTTACTTGGACACAACACAAGCAGCAGGATGTTTTTTTTTATCTTTTGTTATATCTGCTGAGCTTTGAGAATTGTTGCAGTTTTTCATCTGGGACTATACATAGTTTCATCTGGCCATAAAAAATTGCACTAAATAAGCCGAGAAATGGGAGGATTGTGTCTATGTGACAAAAGTAAGCCAAGGTCAGAAAATGTGGAGCGCAGCTGGGGAAAGAAATACCACACATTTGCTGGCAGAGAACATGCAGCAGGTTTTCCACGTCAGCGACTCGTTCCAGCCTTCCTCAATCAATTTCAGGACCTGGACAGAGACACCCTGGGTTGGAGGGCACGCAAGCTAGAGACTATTCATCTAGATGAACAACAGCACTAGGTTGGGCCCTGTATCAGTTTAGGGTGATTAATGTACCCTCAGCAGACTTTTCCACAATGTCAGTTTTTCTCTTTCCTTTTGACAAAACATGTTTTTTTTTTCCCTCAATGTTGTTGGAGTTTACTTTGAATGAGATGGCATTATTCCACATTTATCTCCCGGTTAACACGATGGAGAGGTGTTGCTAATGATCACCATCTATCTATATTACACACAGTTTAGAACAAATCCGACTGCTCCTTGCCTGCAATTGGTACTGGGACAGCTATTAACAGCTCCAAATACAAAGCCCATTCATCCAAATTCGCCAAGAACGCAGGGAGATGGCCAGTTGATGTATAAGGAGTTGCTTGTGACACCGAAGATTAAGGACTTGGGTGTGGTTTGCTGTGTGTGCGTTAGCATGCTTGAATTTACTTACAGTGTTAAAAAGCATTGGTCTAGTTGTCACATAGAGGACTCTTCCCTTGTCCTCCAGCTCAGCTGCCTCTTAATGAATCTCTGTATCCTTTGGACCAGACAAATTACCCACGTGAGCTGCTTCCAGTTTATTCAATGTCCTGTCACCTAATTGTTCACCCAAGTGCATCACTTTGGATTTCCTTTCACTTAGAAAATTCATCTCTTCTGAGGAGGGCTCCAGATAGTGATGAGTGGAGCCTTTAGCTCAAAACAATTCATCACAATTATGTGTATTTACTGTATCTGTGTCCAAGGGAGCAGAGCATTAGTAGCTAATGACGTCCACAGAGGCGGAGGTGGGGTGTAACTGCCTGATTAGCTGCTGTAATACATCTAGAGCAGTTTGTGTGTGACGGGATGACTTGTAATAGCATAGATGCATGAAAGGAAGTAAATCAGCAGAATAATTATTTGTGGAGACAACTGAATGCATCACTATTCAGTACACTATGACTGCATGCAGTAATTAGCAGTAAACCTTGGTTTACAGCTGGATTACGCTGTTTCTTTACCAGTACTCTATAAGTGTTTTGGAACTGAGATGAGTGGATGTGGCTCTGAAAGTCATTACATGTGTGTGAAGTTAGATAATTAATTCTTTTTTCACAAAAATCTGGCTTTTAAAGCTCATGTTATCACATAAACACCCATTTAATCAACTGGGAGGAGAATCAGCACCTCCAAATCTGAGACCCTGGTCCTCAGCTGGAATAGGTTGGAGTGTCCTCTACGGGTTGAGAGCACGGTCCTGCCCCAGGTGACGGAGTTCAAGATTCTTGGGGTGTTGTACATGAGTGAGGGAAGGATTGACTGCATGATCGACAGGTGGATCGGTGCAGCATTTGAAATGATGCGGCTTCACACTGGTCTGTTGGATTGAAGAAGGAGCTGAGCCAGAAGGCAAAGCTTTTGATTTACCAGTTGATCGATGTTCCTGCTCTCACTAGTCGTCATTAGCTGTGATCGCGAATAAAAGCGGCTAAAATGAGTTTCTTCCACAGCGTGGCCGGTAAGAAGAATATCTCCTCTGACCTGCCCTACCTTTTTGAGACCCTTCTGTTAGTGTCCCAGGCTTACCAATCTAACCAGAAAAGGTTTCAGCTTGACACACTGCAATCAGGTGATTGGTCAAAAGAATTGTCATGTGATCCGGCACTGACAACGAAACATTTTTTTTAAATTGGTGATTTTTGTTGTATGAAGCCAGATGCTTAGAAAAAGGATTGCAAACGGTGAGGTGTTCACTATTTTGTCCTTTATTTCTCTGTTGCATTTTTTAAAGAAACTAAATAAACTGCGTAAACTTATTGTTGCTTCATTGTTTATTAATGATAAACTAGATGTTTCAGTCTTGGCCAATCAATGAGCCAGTTTTTTTCCTTATTGCTCAGTGGTAATTTCAGACAATAGCAAGCAGTTGTCTCCAGGATTTTGTCCATGCAGTTAAATGATCTCTTAGTAAGACAGTATATTATATAGTAAATTATATAGTATACATATACAATATATGCCAGTATATCAAATAATACGTCAGGCACAAGACATTATGATTCTCAGGCATGGCATGCATCCTATTTGTTTATAAAAGGGATACTTAAAGCCAAAGTGTGCAGCATGCACATAATGGACACATTTGTAAAGCTGTCCAGTTTGTTCATTGTTTTGATTGATGATACAAGAAATTAACCAGAAGAAATATGTTATAAGAAACTGATAGTGGGCCTATTATCACCTATCACAGATGATTCAGACATAGTTAGATCAACAAATCTGTTTCCCTTCCATGTCTGTGTACTGGGACAAGGAGAGGAGTCCATTTTTTTATTTTTATTTTTTTTGCCACGTTGTGCTAAAACCATTGCTAAACCTAACTGGTACATGGAACTGGTTTCCTATAGGCAAAATTTTTATAAAACCAGTTCCAAATAAGTGGGATGTTGTGTAAAACATACGTAAAAACAGAATACAACTTTCCTTTTTAACCTTTATTTAACTGAATACACAAAGAAGACAATAAGATATTCAACGTTTAAACTGATAACCTTTACTGCATTTTTGCAAAAATTCATTAATTTAGACAGTTTATCGAAAATAAATAAATGTTTAGCTTGTAACTGGCGGAAACAGTTTTCTTCTTCACATAGGTCTTGTCCTCTCTTTTGCTAAATACTAGTGCAGCGCCACCTTTGGTGAGAATGGGGATATATTATTGGAAAAGTTTGGCGTGTTTGACCTAAGTGCAGTGTGAAAGTGATTTCAATCCACATGGATGCAACCCCCCTACAACTGAGCCAAGTCCCCAGTCGGGTCCAGTCTAGCGGACTATCCTAAAGTGAATGTATCCTTAGACTTTGATTGGTAAGGCCACAGGACAGTTTTCTGCAGCAGCTTAGACCATTTTGAGTTGAATTCAGATCCATAGTTGGCAGCAAAGTTTTGTTACAGGTGTGTGTGAGGCCAAAATGTGATCACCACAACAGAAGGTAATTTTTAATGCAGTCAAAAGTTTTTCTATAATATGAACCCTCGATAGTAAAAATCACATTTGCTTACTTTCTTTTTTCCAAATTTGTAGAAGTTGCTGAAGTTTTTTATTTTTTTTTTTGTTTTCAAGGTACTTGTTCAATAACAAGGATTGATTGAACACACACCTCACAGTGTGGTGAATTACTTATTATTCCTACACAGACTTTGTTGATTCTCTTGGGTGCTACCGTCTTGTTGCTAATTATTTCAGTTAGCGGTGTCTGCCAGATTGTTTTTTCCAAAGTATTAAACAACTTGTTCAGCTCTGCTCACCATTTACTACGGCCCTTTTTTCCCCACTTTAGACCACAGGGTTACACAGTTCAATGTATTTGCTAATCATTAAATTAAGTTTTATTTACGTTCTTCTTTTCAAATCTTATCTGAAGTAATATTTTCCCATAAAAATTTTATTTAAAATAAGGACCTAAAGATTCTTCCTCTTTATGTTAAACCAGAAGACTTTGCTCATAATATTTTTTAACATTTGTTTATGGATTTCATATATATTTTAGGGTGGGACTTGATTTTCAAAAAAATATCTCATTAATTATTAATCTCAATTATTTACATTTTTTTTTTGCATAAAAAAATTTGCCCCGATGAGCAACTTTTTTTTAAAATGGATTTTAATTAATAAATCAAATAATAGTAAAACAGATTAAACTACAACTCTATTAACCCTCCTGACGTGTTCACCTCCTGCCCCTTACTTTAGTGTTCCTGGTCAAAATTGACCGGTCTGTTTTAACAGCTTTTAAAATAGAACAAAAATCGTTTTTCACCAGCAAACTTTTATTCAACATTCTCTAACTGTGAACAAGTGACATTTAACATGAATTTGTGGAAATAGACATAAAACAACTGCAGTAAAAATACAAACGGGCACAGAAATGTATTATAATTATGAATGTGTACTGTAAAAAATAAATGGAAACCCAAAGATGAAACTCAACATGAATATGCGTGTGCATGTGTGTGTGTACATGAGCATATGATGTTAAGAAGTTGTCACATGTGATATTATGCCCTTGGAGACCGGTTGTCATGTCCAGCACAACAGGCATTCCTTGGTTTTTTTCGGCCCTTCCAGTACTGGCTTTCCCCATGTACACCTGCATATTCCAGGCATAGCTGCTCCTGGCATCGCAGGCTGACCCGATCTGTATGCCGTATTTCTCTGGTTTGCTTGGAATGTAAACCTTGAACGAACAGCGACCTCTGAAAGGAACCAGGCGCTCATCAACTGTTACCTCAGGGTCTGGATTGTACATGAGAGGGAAGCGCTCCACCCACCTGTCCCAAATTTTCCTGATGGCAGCCAGTTTGTCATTTTGCCAGCAGACATGCTGTGTATCTATTGTTAAAACATACTTTTTGTAGCCTCATTGTTTGAACGATGTACTCCCGCTAAAATCAACTGACCTAAATAGGCTTGGAGGTCTACCAGGTGGATTTCTCTCCAGGTGTCCCCAAACACACGCTTTCCCTCCAGGTTTGTCATGTCCAGTATAATTCCCTCAGTGGACTCTGGTAAAAACCAGTTGGAAGCTGGACTTGATGCCATCCACACGAGATGCTGCCGAGTGAGTTGGCCCTGGCGTCTACTTCCTCGGTCCTGGTGGACTGAAGACCAGAGCAGGTGTCCACTCTTGGACCAGAAAGTCTCCTCAGGTGTCTGATCTTCAGATGCCTCTCGCTCTCCATCGGTTGACTGGTCTGTCTCCTCAAAGTCTGGATCAAAATCTGTGTTGTCTTCCTCTTCTGAGGCATCCTCCTCTATCTCTGGCTCAATTTAAGTGTCCTCTTCATCCTGTCCAAAAATCTGGACCAGAACCTCTTCAACAGAGAACCTCTTGGTCAGTCTCCTACTCATTGTGCTCAGAGTAAAAGGAGTGCAAGGCAGACATCAAGCTATATATATGGGGTCTGTGTGAAGATGATACATTGATGCCAATGTTTCGATACACTGATTGATACATTGATTAGTCTGGAAGGTGTGGTTCATGTGGGGGTCAGGCACAAAGGCGCGGGAAAGAGATGGGTTCACATAACAGACACCTGTTTAGTCTGTGTGAAGATTTGATATATTGTTTTGGTTCATGTGGGAGGAATGGCACATCAGCATGGGAAAGAGATGTGTACCCACCAAAGACATTGTTCAGTCAGAAGAGTGAGTGAGTGAGTTGTTTATGGGGATATATTCTGTCTGATGGATGAATATATTCTGGTTACCCATTCATTTCTTATGGCGGTCACTTTTTTTTTTTTTTTTTGTCTTGTCCAGCATTTAGGCAAGCAGAATGATGGTCTGGATGATGTTCTGCTGAGCAAATTTTCTCTGCCAAGGGAAGCTTTATAGATATAATGATCCCCTTGACTTTCTGAATTTTTATTTTATTTCTATGTTTATTTTGTATTGTTGTTTGAATTGTAGAGTTTGTACTGCTGGACCAGAGAGGACAGACAAAAGACAGAAAGAGAAAGGAGAAGAAACACCTCATAAGAAAAGGGAAAGAGATAAAGGGAGAGAAAAGGGAGAGAAAAAAACAACAACTAAAAAATAACCCAAAAACAAAAAGAAAGAAAACAACCTACAGATGTATACATACACACACATACAGGCACACACATACATATACACACACATACACACGCATACATACACATACATATACACACACGTATACACACATAATATATATATATATATATACATATATATACATATGTACACATATACATATACACATACATACATATACACACACACCTCCATGCACACACATACACACACATACATACGTACAAACATATACGCACTCGCCAGTATGAACACATATACATACACATACAAGCCAACTTTAGATCATAGTAACTAAACTATGAATCTAAAAAGTTAAATATAAATGAGAAACAAACAGAAATGAGAAAACTAGCTGCTGTTAGTGAATAAAACTGCGTGACGACTCGGTGACTGTGTCACATGCAGAACATGCAGAGTGGAACGTGTTCCGGAAAAGGTGATCATGCCAGTGTGACCCCTCCCACACAAAGGCAAGAGGCACGCCAGGAGTACCCCCGAGACCAGGCGGTCACTTTTGACCGGGAATACAACAGATGTAACAAGGTTGATTAAAACACTCAAAATTCAATGAAAGTGGTGATCATCACTTTTATATGTTTAATTACATAGTATGGAGGATATCATGAGGCCTTGAGGCAATCAGATGTAAAACACAATTTTTATAAAGGTTTTAAGTTGTAAATCGGTCTGATTTGACCCAAACACCACAGGAGGGTTAAGGTCTGGATAAATGCATTTAACTTTTAAAACAGAACAAAGAAATAGAAAACATCCCTGACCAAAACTGAACACACACAAAGTTAAAGTGTCATTGTAAGTTCTTTAACTATAAAGGCAGCTCCAGTTATTCTCTAATTAAGACTCTACAACATGTTGCAGTAATTTTAACTTTATCAATGTTTCATTCACACTCTTTATTGATAGACAGTAATATCTGACAGGAAACCAGACGGGATCACTTAGTGGTAACTTCAGTCTGATCATGCAGCGGAGGTGATCACCTCCTGCTCTGACTGCAACGTGGAGCTGCATGAGAGGGAGGGGGTGAGAGGGAGGTGTTGCTAACGGAGAACAGAAAACTATACTTTATTTTATTGGTCCTCACCAAGAGTCCCTGATACCAGAAAAAAGACTCTAGACTTGTTGATGCTCACTTTGTCCTAAATAAACCCACTGAGGGCTCTGAAACAGTGCAAAATAAAGCTCCAATACAGCTAAGTTATTAGTGGAGGTACCATGTGCATCAGTGTAATCGGCGCACTGACAAGTACTGGCTTATTTTCATACAGACTAATGAGTTTGGATTTATCTACACTGTAGTTTATCCTTGAAGAGATTTTAAGGGTAAATGTCTGCATTAATCTCCAGTATGAATACAAAGTGTCACAGTTTCTGTATCATGCTAAGGCTTATTATTTCCCTCATTGGGGTCAAACACTCATCTTAGTTCCTCTCAGTAATAATGAGGGAATGAGACACAAGGACAAGATGTACAAACATGAGGCTCAAACAGCATAATGAACTTAGGGATTTCTTTGTGTCAGAAGCAACATAGAAAACTGGGATTTAATACTTCACACAATGCACATATGTTTAATCTCTTCTCCCTCATTACCTCCTTGATGTGCATTTAAGGGAATTCAACATCCTGGAGGGTGCTTTAGGGGGAGATATTTTGCTGGTAATAGGACGAGAAAGGATGTAAGGATGCAAAGAAGCACAAATTAGTCTGAGATTTGCCTTCTAGATCCAGGTTTCTGACTCCTACACTCACCTCACCTCACCTGTCTTCTGCTCGCCTGTTTGTCCGCCTTCCCTTAAGCTGGCAGCAAAAAGGAGAAATAAAAAAAAATCAGGGATAATCCATTCCACTTTTCTTGACTGCCTGGTTGTGACATTAGAAGTTTACTGGGCACTTAAGGTTTTTTTGGAACAGTGGGTGTATTTGTTTTATTGTTCATCTGGACACAACATGTTTGGTTAAAACTAACTTGAAAAACTGCATCATAGTGTTTAAAACCGATAAATGGAGGTAAATGAATGATTATTTTGGGTCCTGTCCTTGAACTTGTGCCTGTCATTTGCACACTGATGCCAGAAAGTGACTTTATACTGCTTCCAAAATGTAATCTGCCAGCACACCAACCAAAATTACTCACTTAGTCAGGTTCAGAAAGTAAGTCACTGTGGGTAACACACGCTTAAGGACAGTCAGCAGATGTCTAATACCAGAGCAGTTTTCATGCTGGAGACTGACCTCAGCTTCAGCCCTTGTTTTTCTACATTTGTTTTTCAGCATGAGTGGACATAAAAGCTATACAAAAAGAAGCAGAGGTTCTGACAAAGGGCAAACTCTTTAAAGTGATCTGGACTTACAGGAGTGACTGCTCCTGTCCTTACTACGTAACCCATGATCTCATTTCAAAGCACCTAATATTCAAACATTGTTTAATACTAAAAGAAAGTTGTTGAATTAGACATTCATTTGCAACAGGATAGATGCTGAAGTGCTACCTTCAAGTTCTAGGATATATTCCCACCTCTCCCAGCTGAATGTTGAGTTCATTAAACTCTTTGTCAGCTGAAAACTAACTTAACATAATTAATATTGTTCCGAAGGCTCCACTCTTAAAACTTAAATGTTGTAGCCAGTTGGGGTCGGGGTATTTACCAGTTATTACTAGGTGACATGTCAAAATTATTATAGTGGGCTCTTCTGTTTCCTGGTATCTATGAGGACAAATATCAGATAATGTTCAACTGGATTTTGTGCAGTTTTGGTGATATTGGGTTATTTATCAAATGTGACTGATTTTCCACCTGTCAATCAAAATCCCGCTACTGGTGTCCAAACAATTACAAATGTCAGAGAATAAAGTGGGTGATGAACAAACTGACGAGAGCAGACGAACCCAAGGAGAAAATGTCAGGTTTGAGGGAAGTTAAAGTAAATTGGTAATTTCATTAAAAAATATTTTACACAGTGTTCACTTGGAGAAAGGAGAGATTGAAAGAGCTTAGCCCAGGCTAACTAGATTTAAAACAATCCAGCAGCAGGCAAATGATGAAGGATGGACTCAGACCTGTGGCCTCATAACAACAATAAGAATAGCTCAGTCATATTGTACATGACATAAAAGAATTTGGGTTCTCTGTACGGAAGCTGTGTACATGATCAGAATAGAAACGGTTAATTAAAAATACTATAAGGAATAAAACAAAAAGAGGCCAGAATCAGTGAGAACACTCCAGACAACTGCACCAGTACAGTGTGAGACTGAAAACGGGACCCAGTTATAATACTCCAGAGAAACTGTGAGGTTATGATGAAAATGGTAGTTGTTGCACAGAGATCCTGCATTCAGCTGATTGTTCCTCAGGTTGTTCACTCTCTTATGGTGTGAAGAACTAAATTTGCTTACTGGATGTGATATTAGCTGGAATGGAAATGGAGATTACCTTTCTGTCATCTCCCTCCAGTTTTTCCAGTCTCCTCTGATATCAACCAGACATTCTGGTCCAGACAACTGCGGCTCACTGGATATTTTCTCTTCTTCAGACCTTCTCTGGAAACCTCAGGGACGGTTGTGTGTGAAGATCATCAGTTTCTGAAATACTCAGACAAACAACATGACACATTTAAAGTCCCTAAATCTCCGTTTTTCCTCATTCTGATGCTCAGTTTAAACTTCAGCAAATCATCTTCACCATATGTCTACATGATTAAACGCATTAAGTTCCTGCCATGTGATTGGCTGATTAGCTAATTGTAACACAGTGAACAGGAGTACAGAGTCACATGGCCACTGAGTGTAAGTTCAGTGTTTTGACATTGTTTGTCTAATTTCTGTCTCTGTGTATTTTATTAAACACCAGAATGGAGTGTGTTCCTGCAACTGGTCATTTAATCATTGAGTAAGCAGCTGCTGTCACTCTCACTTTGTTTTGAACCTTTGAGCTCTGGTGTATTTTCAGACAAATGAGTATGCAGACGGGAGAGGAGAAGATGTGGACTAAACTGAGTTCCCCTGCTTGTGAAATAATGTTAATGTAATGCAAAGAAAGGAACTCTGAGGATGATTACGATGGTTTGCTGGTTGGCCGCAGTAAATGCAGGAAAAGTTTCCAGGTTCACGTTTTACAAGAAGAGGTGCTGTTCTTTGTATTAATGTTTGATTAACAAATTTATTATCAAAAAAAAGATGAAAAGATATGGCCAACATCTAATCAAATTCTTAACCTACGTTTTTTACAAATCTCTGAGTAATCTCTGAGATAACTGAAACTTCTCCAGAAAGCTGCTGCTCATGTCCTCAGAAAGACAAAAACTGAATAGATCACTCTGCTTCTCAGATCTTTGCTGTGGTTTCCTGTGTGTCAAAGAATTGATTTAAAATTTTGATGTTGCTGTACAAGAACGAACAGCTCTGGGCCAAAATAAAGGTCTGATCTGCTGACGCCATACGAGCCACTGAGACTTCTAAGTACATCTAAGAAGTGTACTTCTTAGAACGTCAGAATTCCGTCCTAAGATTTGAAACTTAACAAGAAGGATTTGCATTTAGTTTTTATGCTCCCAATATCACACAAAGATCTTCCAGAAAGTCTGAAGCCCTTAGCTCCATTAAACTAGGTCCTAAAACTTCTTGTTTTTATGCCACTTTCAAAGCCTCATGACTAGAAACAGACCTGTCCAGTACATCAGGAGACATGGAGGAGGTCGTGGGAGGGCAACAACCCAGCAGCACGACCCCTACCTTCTTCTTTGTGCAAGAAGAAACAGGAGGAGTACTGTCAGAGCCCTGCAAAATGAGCTCCAGCAGGACACAAATGTGCATGTGTCTGCTCAACAGTCAGAAACAGACTCCATGAGGGTGGTATGAGGACCCGACGTCCACAGGTGGGGTATGAGCTTACAGCCCAACACCATGCAGGATGTTTGGCATTTGCCAGAGAACACCAAGATAGGCAAATTCACCACTGGCGCCCTGTGCTCTTCACAGAAAAAGCTGCTACAGCCCGGCTCAAAGGCTGCAATGGGGAGGCAGGCACAGGAGTGGTGTTTACAAAATGTAAACTTTATTAAAGGAACATGATCAAAATGGGAACTTAACCAAAACAAGACCAACATAACCTAAACCACAGGTGTCAAACTCCAGTCCTCAAGGGTCAGTATCCTGCAGGTTTTTGTTGTCTCCATGCTCCAACACACCTCACAAGTTCATAATTAGGTTGAGAAGAACCTGCTGGGTCCATGTGATTTGAATCAGCTGTGTTGAAAGAGGGAAACGACAAAAACCTGCCGGATACCGGCCCTCGAGGACTGGACTGGACACCTCTGACCTGAACCAAAGTAAAACTACATGCCTGCACAAACCCAGCCAAAGCCTAGGAGACACACTGAGCTCAGGTTTGGTTGAGCTTTTAACTGGTGGCAGAGCACACTGGGCCCAGGTGTGGCTCATGCCACTGATTATGACAGAACCTGAAAACACTCAACAGAAAGACAAACAGTTAAACAAAGGCAAAACAGTGGTGGGGCCGTCACAGCAGGTTCCCACTGAGCACATGTGACAGAGTCTGGAGACACCATGGAGAACGTTCTGCTGCCTGCAACATCCTCCAGTATGACCTATTCTATTACACTCTCTCATTATCCATTCTACCTGTGGTATCATTTTTCACAGACATTCTTAGGCTCTCCAGATAATTTTGGATCGTTTTTTCAAATGCACCTCTTCATTATGTTATCATGTAAACCGACTCATCAAAAGCAGTGTTGATTGCTGCACATGCACGGTAGGGTGACCAGACCTCCTGTGCTAGACATCTCTTTTTGAAAGTAAAAGAAAAAAAAATATCTGGCCTAAAAAAATGTAAAAAGTGTCCATGAATTTGCTCCAACCTGGCAATTTCTTGGACAGTGGTTTTTCTCCACTGCACGTCATTCAGCTGTTTACCCTGAAAGTGCAACGCTGTCAATCCCGTCATCAAATGCCAACCTGGGGGAAAATGGAGTGGAGTAATGGGTGAAAGAGCAGCTTCTCAGTCTCCGTCTCTGCAAACAGATGTCTCTCTAGAGGCCGGTTTCAGTAGGGGCAGACAGAAACCACTGTTCTAAAGAAAAGCAGTGCTTTGACCGAAGCACTGCATTTCCTGCATTTATTTCACATTTGTGTCACTACCTGTGTGGTTTTGGTTTGGCTGTTTTACTTTCTTCTAGTTTTTATGATGTCAGCTTTGTCCAGTTTCCTGTTTGATTTTATAGATTTTCTGCTTGCGTATTCTGTTTAACTTTCTGCTTCTAGATTGGCTCAGTTTTACCTGTCTCCTGTCAGTTCACCTGTACATACCCCTTGGTTTCATTTTTCCGGTGCCATTTCATTGTCATGTTTCCATCTTGTTTTTATTGTGTATCCTCTGGTCCATCTGTTTGTCTTTGTTTTGTGTAAGTAAAACCTTAATTCCTGCGACGATCAGCTCTCTGCCTTGCCAGCTTGTATTGTGGTCCTTGCATTCCAACTGTGAGAAGATTTTTCAGTCCACTAATAGTGCATGACACCTTTAAAGCAACACTACTAAATTTGTCAGATTCTATCACCTTAGACCTGTTTCCATCAGGTCTATGGGGCAGTTTGGTTCAGTAAATCTGTGTTTTTTTTCAAAGTGTGATGTGAGAGCAGCACAAAATGCATTGCCCAAAAAAAGGACGAATATGGCGGACATCTAGCTGTTTGTATTCTTTCCTCTTGGCATGTAGTTTTAAACACAAAAAGTACCTTTTTTTTTTTTTCAACATGTTGCTGCTTTGTGCTGAGTCCAACAGGAATTAATAAGTCTTTCAACTGTCCACCAGATTGCAGCATGACAAGCTCTGCTCTTTTAGTTTGAATCAGTAAGACTGGGACCCTAATGGAGAGGTCCAAAAGAGAAAGGACTGTCTGGGTCAGATATTCTGGCACCTTTCCCAGTTTTTGCCTGTGGAAACCCCAGAAAATGCTGAACAAGTGGAAATAAGGCTTTAAGCATCCCTGATTATTTGGCATCCATCTTGCATCTTGTCTCTTTACTGAGCTCTCTCTAGACAGTAAAAGTCAATCTTTTGTTGATTCTTGTCTTATCTCATGCTCTGTTTCTTTCTCTTATTTCATTTCTCTCTCTAAATGGCTTCTTGCTCTTCTTTGTGGAATTAGGCATATTGCGCTTTCAAAATGGCCAGTATGGCTGAATGGACACAGGTAAGGGAGGTTACACAGGACAACTAACAATAGTAAAACATATATGAAAACATTAAATCATTAATAAATCCCATATCTCTCATCAACATATCAGTGAGTCAGAAACCTTCTTGCTACAAGGCAACGGACCTAATCATCACACCGCCCCAAAATGTGTGTGTGTGTGTGTGTGTGTGTCATCAGAACGAGTGAGATGCCCAGTAGTTTAATGTTGGAAATGGATGCATGATTGCTTTAAAGTTGCTATTTGCTCCTTTTAGTTTTGGGAATTCTGGTTTTTATTTTTTAAAAGATTTATCATTTAAAAAATATTGTCAAGTAATAAATATTTTTCCTTGGTATTAGTTGCAAAGCTGGAGTTCTAGAAATGAATCAAATCTGTTTTTGTGGAAGATGGAGGCATTGTTGGTCCATGCACTAGGCATATCCCATGAAATATGAATTATGGCTTAACAAGAAAACTTCAGGTTTGAGCTTGGATCACAAAAAGGTGGTATTAAAAAAATCATGTTTTGGTATCATAAAAGATATTCTGTATATAATTATGACTATGGTACTTACATGAAACCATGTCCTAAGGATGTTTTTCCTCAATTGGGAAGATCTGTCACACTCAAAAGCCGTTAATGCTGTAAGGCAAGACAAATACAGCCTGAAAAAAACTGTGGATGTGGGCCATATTTGGGCCAAACATTTTTTGCTATCTAGATAACTGAGCCCTTATTGTCTGCTTGGGTCAATAAGCAGACAATAAGAGAAACAGACTGATTTAAGAGTTAGTTAGAGCACTGAAACCTTACTTGCTTCCCACATTTTTATAACACAGATTAAAAAGAAAAAAAGACTAAAAAACTTTCATGGCATGAAAGTATTTCTCAGTTACATAAGTTTAATCTAATAAACACCTGTGCCTTAAAGAGGAGTACTAACCGCCCACAACGTCATATGTTTTTGCCATTTTTCTTCTCATGCCTTTTGGTTGGATGATCTGTTTTACTTTGAGCCTGTATATTTTAAAATTCCTTAACTTTGTCTGAGAATATTGGTTGCTGTCAGTGCATGCAAGTTTAGACCTGGCCATGCTGCATTTTGTTCTGCTTCTTGTTCTTTATCATGCTGATGTTGCTGGAAAATGTTGGGTATGTCACCCTTTTAGTAAGATTGTATTTTTTTGGTGAACTCAGATAATGGCATAGATTTGCCCAATCATTTGTTTTCTGAAAACTATTATTCCTTCTTTTTTATGGCATTACTGAATCATTGTTATTTAGTTCAGGTCTTATTCGGTTGATATTTGCTGTGTACAGAAACAAACTGTAAGTCAGGGAATAAACAATACAAAGATGTGCAGATGGACATTATTGGGGAAAAAAGCCCCAGTTAGTTGTAAGTTACTTAGTGATGTGGCTGTAATGGCTGCATCAGTCAGCTGAGTAGATCTGTGCAGTGGGAGGCAGCAGAAGAGTGGCAGAAGGAAAGCTAAGTGGAAAAAAATCTGCATTATCACAAAGGAAATGCTTTGTTGCTTCATTTGAACCTAGCTTTTATATAACTCACAAACAAAAGATGTTCATGGCTGATCTGAGTAGATGTACCCTGACTTCAGCTGGTCAAGAAAGGAATTACTTTTGAAAGACTTTATTTTCACAACGGTATCCAGTCAGAATGAAGATAAACCCACCAAGCCAGTCACCTCTGACTGTGTACTATTGTAACAAAACAATTTGAAAGAATTCCACAAGAAAAATGACAAGAAATCGGCATCATGAGGTGTTTTCAGACTGCAGAAACCTTTTCACGGTTTATAGAACTGTCGGTGATAGCAGCCCTTCTATTGTGTGTCCGCTCTGCAGGATCTGTGACTGATTGTTGTTTATCAAACTGCTTTCATTTTTTTTAATCAGGTCCAACTTTATTTAGAGTGGGAACTTTCCCAACTTGAGCAGAACCACCTGCTACATTTGAATGTTTCCATAAATCTCGAAGAGCTCTTGGAACTGTTTGGTTTAAATGCACACCATGTTAGAGAAAGTATTATGAATGGATCTCAGTAAGGTGATCGACTGGCAACCTGTCCACTGTGTACTCTCCCTTGCTATGTAGCCCATCTATTTTTACTGTCGGTGATCTTATTATTACTACTTTTTTTTTTTTACAAACTATAATAGTGTAAAAACACACTGACTTGGTTTGAAATAATATTTTAACAACAAAAATACAGCAACTCCCCAGGGCTCAAAAACGCTTTAATCCTGCTCATTCTCTTCGACTCTGAGCGCTCTCTGCACAGTGAAGCATTGCGGCCTTCCTGAGTCGCTGTATGCAGTAGTGGTGTATCTACTTGACTTAAACCAAAATATGTGGCACAATTTTTAACTTCTACCACTTAATACCAACACACTGTTATAATTAGCAGTCCTCGTGCTTGCTACATTTAAGCTAAACTTACTCTTTATGTTGTTAGCTAGGACTTAGCCAAGGTTTTGTTCTAGCAAAAAAACATTACAGGTGGTCAGTACCACTGTCTTCTGAACTGGACTGAGAGAGGCAACTGTTGTGTCATGTGCATTTAAGGCCAAGGTGGGTAGCTAACCAGCTAGCTGACTAGCTAACAGACTGCATTTCCATTAACATTAACTTCTGTTTGTGTATGTGTGTGTGTGTGTGTGTGTGTGTGTGTGTATGTGTGTGTGTGTGTGTAAAAACAGACAGCCTCATCATGGAAATAAGATTGTTCTTTCAAAGAAAATAGCCAGGTTCAGGGAAGAGTGCAAGATCAAATGGTTTGTCTATCAAGAGTAATTTAAGTTGGATCCATGTATCGTTTATGTCGCTTAGATATAAAACACATTGGTTGTCTTTTTGTTGACAGTACAAAGTGAGAAAGAGGAGCAGAAAGATTTATTAGCATTAATGATAGTATTTTTTAATATTTATATGACCTTTTTCATGTAGCTGAATACAATATATATTGGTGTGTGATTGTCAGTCCAATAAGCGAGAGATGAAAAAGGGGAGGGAGAGGAGAGACTGCAAGGTCAGATAAGAAAACAGAATAGTAGCTCACGGAACAGCAACTTGTGAGCTGACAAAGAAAAACGTTCCATTCACGATTTAATTTTACATGTATGTCATGGAAGTTGTGTGTTCTTCCCAAATCAAATGCTTTCCAGAAGCACATGTAGACTTGACTTATTTCAGAAATTAAGGTGTTTTTGATTTAACTTGGAGGTCGGAACTTGGAACTGGGAATTACTTCACATCCGAGTTGTGAGGGTTCACCTTGACAAAGTCAGCAAGCTTAGAAAACCAACATGGATGCCACCAGGATCCCCTTTGTTTTGCTCTCTCTCTTACTTTACAGAAGACGTTTAAACCTGAACATGGAAATTATCGGCGTGACAGAGGTGATGACCCAAATGCAGAAACAAGAGCCAGGGATGCAGAATGAAGAAGTTTTAAGGGCGGGGAACACAAACACAAGCAATGGACCAGCACTGGGAACAGAAACCAAGGTGTATAAATACCCCGGAACAAAACAACACACAGGTGAAGTGTATGAAATAAACAAGACCAGGTGAATCTAATGAACAGAAACAAAGGCTAAACAAGAAACAAGGGAACTAAACAGGGAAAACCAGAACCAAAATCCAAAACAAGAAACCAAAACTAAAAATAGAAAATAGACATCATTACAAGAAGAATATGAAAGATGTGGAAGGCAAAAATAATTTAACTGAAATCATAACCACACTGTATTTGTATGCTTTCCTCGTTAAAATGAATGATTGAACCTAAAAAGTATTTATGTTCCTGTGGCGCATGGCAAATCAGAACAGCTTCAGGGAGATATGAGACAAATTTGATGTGTCACAGGCCACTGCCCACAACATTATCCACCAGTTACTGCAAATCATTTGCACACTGGGCTCACTTTTTATATTCTGGCCAAATGACTGAGAAAGCTACATGTGATGCCCTGATACAGGAGATGTGTGGTACTACAGACATCATTGGTGCCACTGATACAGACAGCTACAGTAGACACCTATTAGAGGATCAGACTACATGAACAGGACATAGGAACTCCATCCTTCTTCAGGGAATTATTGAAAATAAAGTCTTCATTGACATTTTTGTTGGACCACCAGGCAGGGTTCATGATGCCAGGATGTTTAAGGTCTACTTACGTGGGGACAGTATATATATTGGACACAATTTTCCATTTTTAATCACTCCAAAACATGGAGTAATTAAAAATCACTCCATAATGTGAGCACTCACAATAGAAGATCAGCAGCTGACCTCCAAAATAAGTCATGGAAGAGTAAGTATTGAACAGAGCTTTAGCAGAAGGAAATGCAGGCAGATGTGAATTTGTGACTTGCAGAACACCAAGATTGACATTGTGGTGATTATTACAATGGCTACCTCATAACATGCGTATTAGTACTTCAAATGTATGTCAGCTTCACTCACAAGGATGCCCAAGAGAGGAGGATGCAAATATGCAGAATATGACATTTCTTGTGTTGGTGATTACTGTCTGTCTCGGTTGTTAATAACGCTTGTAGGTACTTCAGATTTATGGTTGCTTCTTCCACAGGGTTGCCAAAGTAAATAAGGTGCAAATGTGCAAAATGTGTTGGTAAAGGGAATGTCTTTCCTTGAATGCATCTTACCAGTTTGCTTTTTTGTGTAATTTTTACCCAATTAAAGAAGGTTCAACTGACAAAGATATGTACAATTTTTTGATGTGACTTCATCAAAACATATACAAGTACATCTCAAAAAATTAGAATACGATGAAAAAGTTGAACATTTTTGGTCACTTATTTCAGAATGTGAAACCTATATATATTTTATGGATTCATTACACATAGAGTGAAACATTTCAAATATTTAATCCTTGGAATTTTGATAATTGTGGTTTATAGATAATGAAAAGGCAAAATGCAGCGTCTCAGAAAATTAGAATATTGTGAAAAACTTGCGTCTTAGAAAGTCATGGTGTCACACCATGATCAGCTAATAAACTCAAAATACCTGCAAAGGTATTCTAAACCTTTAAATGATCTCTCAGTCTGGATCAGTTGGCTACACAGTCATGGGGAAGACTGCTGACTTGACAGATGTCCAGAAGGCGATCATTGACCCTCCACAAGGAGGAAAAGCCATAAAAGGTCATTTCTAAAGAAGCTGGTTGTTCACAGAGTGCTGTATCCAAATATATTAATGGAAAGTTGAGTAGAAGGAAAAGGTGCACCAGCAAAAGGCAGAACTGCAGCCTTGAGAGGATTGCCAAGCAACATCCACTCATGAATTTGGGGAGCTTCACAAGGAGTGGACTGAAGCTGGACTCAGCGCATCAAGAGTCACTACGCACAGACGAATCCTAGACATGGGCTACAAATGTCCCATTCCTCGTGTCGAGCCACTTCTGAGCCAGAGACAACAAGAGAAGCATCTCACCTGGGCTAAGGAGAAAAAGGACTGGACTGTTTCTCAGATGGAAGCAGATTCTGCATTTCATTTGGAAACCAAGGTCCCAGAGTCTGGAGGAAGAGTGGAGAGGCACAGAATCCGTGTTGCTTGAAGTCCAGTGTGAAGTTTCCACAGTCAGTGATGATGTGGGGAGACATGCCATCTGCTGATGTTGCTCCATTGTGTTTTCTGAAGTGCACAGTCAACATAGCCATCTACCAGGAAATTATAAAGCATTTCATTCTTACAAGCTTTACGTAGATGACTTTTTTTTTCAGGACTTGGCACCTGCCTACATTGCCAAAGGTACCAAAAGCTGCTTCAATAACCATGGTGTTACTTTGCCTAACTGGCCAACAAACTCACCTGATCTGAACCCCATAGACAATCTGTTTTAAGTAACACTTTACAGATTTTTCATTAAGGTGTTCACATGTTGAGCAAATTTCCATCCAGAATGAGTCAAAACTACTTAATTTTTTTCACTATCACTCTCAGACATATTTCAGAGCCTAACTGTGTTAGCAAAAAGTTCCTAATGTTAGCAAGATACAGAAAAGGCGTTTATTTAGCATCTTGGGCATGCACTCATTTTGTAAATGACATCTCTGCATAGAAGAAACACTAAGTCAACTTTATCTACAGTTAAAGAAGAATATTCATATAAAGATGGGTTTTTCTTGGTTTTGCTCCCCATTGATCTGTTGGGCAGCCATCTTTACAAGGTGAACTAGGAATAGGTGGCTATGATTTCCTTATTTTTGGGGGCATCCAAGTTGTACTTGCAATAGAGAACTTGGAAAATTTGACTTCCAAGTACAAATCAATCAAATCAAATCAAATAAAATCAAATCATAGATACTTTATTCATCCCCGACGGGAAATTCAGAGTTCAAGCCAGCTCGTCCAAGCTTTGACATACAGACACGTAACATTCATGACAAAAGAATAATACAGAACCAAGCTTAAGCTTAGGCTGTGCAGCCAGTTTACCAGCGCCGCCTTACAACAGATAAGAACAGAGATATATTAAGATAATAGGGGGTCAAAGGGAAAAAGGTCATGTAACTCTGGGCCGCGCCAGAATGACGCGGTCCGAACATACAGAGAAAAAAAACCTCATACACTTAAGCACAAATTAAAACAAGACACACAAAGTCCGGGAAGGCGGTGAGTCATGTGGGAGGGGACTGGGGGCGGTTGAGGAAGGGGACAGAGCGTCTATGAACATGTCTTCTTCCGTTCTCAGGGGGGGTTGTGCCGGCCCAAGGCCGTTGGGAAGCCAAATCCAGATATGATTGTTGTTTGGGTTCCAGGCGAGGAAAACAATTTGCTTTCGGCCTTGAAGTCCATAGTCGATCTCAGGCAGGCAGCTCCAGACAGCCGAATGGGGGGGTCAATTTCCACCGATTCTAGCAAACATCTTCTCCATGTTGGTGTCGATTCTGCGGACCAGCTCCGGGACCACGGCCAAATGTCCAGTATGGACCAAACTGGCATCCTGCTTACGGTCGAGTCCGGTCAACGCAAGAGTCTGTGCACTGCTAGTCTGGCACATACTGTTACAGAATTCTGGTAGCTTGCCAGTTGTTGCCAGAATCTGATGGGTCTTGATGTAGATCAGGACTCCACCAGCGCCAATTAGCAGAATCCCAATCACCAATAATCCAAAGATGTAAACATCCTCCACGTCCTCAGAGGACAGAACCGCCAGACACATCGGTCTCCACCTGGCCCATGAGTCCTGAACGTATCCAGTCGGAAGCGTCCCCTCAGGACATGCGGGCCCCCCTCTGCCCAATCTTCGGGTTGTGAAAATTTGATCAATTGCATTGAGAGACCAGCCGATCAAATCCATTGAGTGGAAGTAAAGAGATGTAAAAAGAAGCTCAGAGTCAGACAGGACAAAGTAGCAGGCCAGAGTGGGAGGGTAGGGGAGGAAACAGGAGCAAAGAGAAAAACCGTCCGCTTTCGCTGAGAGCAGGAGTGGAATTGAATGTATCATATGTTTATGATTCCAATCAATAATTTCTTTGGTTTTGGTTTTCAGATTTGACTGATTCAATTGTATCAGATTTAGGTTTGATCAGATTTGGTGGTTTAGGCACAGAGTTTCCCAAAAATGTTTTGCTTTTCTTTTACAAATGCAGAAATCGAATTGTGTTATAATGTACAAAACTGTAAATTTATCTTGCATGACTGGCCAGCTCTCTGCGTGCTCAGCCCCCTGAAACCTCTGATCCTAGAATCGCCCTTGCTACTTATATAAAAAATAATGTCAGGCAGTCTCCCAAAAACAGATCAGCAGTTAAAAAAAAAGAAGACAAGAGAAAGTAATCTGAGACGCAGAAGCTTGCAGTGGTGTGGTGACTCCGATGTTAAGTCTGTCCCAGAAATATGAACATTATTTGTGTGGGTTGATTATTTTGCAGCACCAAATGGCTCCCACATTAAAGTCACGAAAGAGCAGCTTCATGACAGCAAGCTATTTGTGCCAAATGCACAGCAAAGAAGCTGTACATTGAGGCTGAGCACCGCTGATAAGGTTTCTCTGATGCACACACTTAATGATCAACACATTATCAAGCTCCTTTTTATGCCTTACAAATACAGTTACCATTATTTAATACAGATGTTTCTGGATAGATTAAGCATGGCTAGTTGAGTGTGAAGACCTGGCATTATCTCAGTGTTAAAAAGAGAAATATATGTTACATAAGAATATGAATAAATGATTATATTACCTTTAGTCATTCTTTTGTCGTTATGCAGCAAAAAAACTCCAACCACGAAACTAATTTCAACCAATGGGTGGATTAATTTCCTACCCAGCATGCCTTGCAGCTTGCTTTAGAAGCTCCAGCTATATCTTATAAGTGTCAGAAAGCATATGGTAGAGAAAAAAGTTGGATTTAAATGAAGTAGTCTCTTTTTCTTGCCGCTGTCATAATGCACTATGGTGTAGTTAAAGGAGACATACTACATTGTAAAATCCAATTTTGAACATAATACAGACCCCTGGTGAGTTTAGAATGATTCAATATATGAGGCAAGGCCTCTCCATTTCTTTCATTTCCACCCCCCTCAATTAAAAAAAACTATGCATAAGTGAGCCACTCATGTTTGCAGCCTGTTATGACAATAGAACCAGATAGTAATAACCCCTGCCGACAAGCAGACATGCTATTTTATATTTTGAAAGAATTGTTGTGACACATCATAGTTTTATCACCTTTCCTTAACCACTTCTGACATGACTAGGGCTGCAGAAAACAATTATTTAGGTACTTATTCTATCAATTATTACATAATTGGCATAATTGGACAAGAAATATATTTGCCTTATCAAAGATAAATAACAAAGATTAAAGAGAGAAAAAAGACATCTTTTAAAATGAACCAGTCCGTCATTCATCCATCCATCCATCCATATAAGGGTTTGGTGGAGGTGTGGACACAAATGCAGAGAACAGAGGCAGGGATGCATTAATTTCCTTATCTTGATGAGAAACAGGGCTGACAACAACAAGGAAACACAATGAACCACCAACGCAAGACAAAAACTTAGGGGTATAAACACACAGACCACAACAAGACACAGGTGAAACAAATGAACTAAATGAACCCAGGTAAACTAATCAAGACAAACAATGGCAGAACAGTCAAAACTACAAAATAAAACAGGAAACCAGGAACTAAAGAGACATCACAAAACACACATCATCCATCCATCCATTTTTTATCTGCTCATCTGAAGTCAGGTCACTGTTGTAACTGGTTCAGGAGGGAGATCCAGACACCCCTCTCCCTTGCAACACTCTTTGGCTCCTCCTGATGGATCCTAAGGTTTTTCCTGGACCAGAAGGATATAATCCCTCTAGTGAGTCCCTCATCTACCTAGTGGTCTCGCTTCAGTTTATCTCACCCAGAAAACTTCAGACGGGATACAACCAGGAGGCATCCCACTTGTATTTCCAAACCTCCCGAATCCTTTCTATACTGTGGAGCAGCTGTTCCACATCAAGCTCTTTCCGGACGTGTTAGCTCCTCACCTGATGTTGCCCTGAGCCTGGTCAACATATGAAGGAAGCATGTGTTGTTGGAGTTATTATTAGGTGTGTGTATTCCCAAAAAGACAGCTTTGTCTGCATTTGGAGCACGAAACCTGTTCAGAGTGCACGTTGAATGAAAATTACCGTCATTTAAAATACAATTTCTGTTTTAAGTTGTCTAATAAAATCCCCACTGGCAATGTCTGCTTTGACTTGGATTAAAGAAAGCATAAAATATTTTATTCTATGAATTCCTCAAGGAATGTTTCAGTTTCAGCCATGGCCATGACATGAGATAGTGACACTAAATTTCCTGTACTTAGCTGGAAGAGAATGCAACCGTCCTCACACACTTTTTGGCAATTAAGCTGATTTTTTTTAGTTTTGTTTCTTTTTAATATCATATTTTTTAAACATGGCTGGTTGGATCCCTGTGATTTCCTTCCCACTACCTTTTCTGCCAAACTTCCACATCCTATTTGTACTGGGGCCAGATGAAACACCTTAAGAGGAAAATGTCAGTAGACTGCAGAAGAGCTTATAACCCAAAATGGCAGCAATCCAAAATAGGTGTGACATGAAACTAGGCTTATGATGAAATTGTGCCCAATAAGAGGGATTAGTTGTAATTATCCTTGGCCCAACAGCAGGAAAGCAAAGTTTAAGTATTTAAGAGTAAATGCTCAGTTTGGGGTGTGGAAGCTCAGTTTGTTTTGTGTGTTAATACGAGGTCTCAAGGTAGGTGCTCGTCATTCTCTCCTAAGGTAATAATGTGCCTTGACGATTATTGAGTTTAATTTGTATCCAAATTTAAATTTGCATTTTGATGCGACGCTGCAGAATACACAAAAAAGAGGCCAACTTGATGAAAAGTAGTATTATAATCCTGTTGTATTCATACTGTAAGAAATTAAATGTTATATTTACTTAAACCTTTTAAGCCAACTGGCTCCACATAATTGGGTTTGCTGAATCTTAAATATAAGTTACGCACAGCATAATACCCAACGACATGTCCATATTCAGAAATTAATGGAAGATGCAGAGGCATGAATGGTCCGACGTGAAGCAGAAGCTTAGGGAAGCAACTTTAATGGACTCCTCGATGGATGTGTGGAGTAAACTCATTTTGGGGTGTGTTGGGGTATTTCCTTATGTGTTATTACTTATTATCAGCCAGCCACCACTCTGTGGTTATCCTAAGTTGTTATATTATTTTCTCTGTGTTGTGTATGTGGGGCTTTAATTGTGAAAACTAGGGCGTGACGTAAGCCCGTCTGCGTCTGTTATGGTTGAATCTGTCTTTCTGCGCAGTTATCGTTGTTTGCTGGTGAGGCTGAGCTGGTAAGAGACGTTGTACCTAAAAACCTATTTATTTCATGTATAACGTACATGTGTTGTTCTTCACATGTACGTGCTTTAATATTCTGTTTGTTCATTTTGTTTTCCAGTTGTTTACCTGGCAACGACACGGTTACGTGTGGAGGCTAATGTAGCTAGCTTGTGTGTTGCACATTCAATAAACGTTTGCAATACAGTGACCGGTTGTTGGAGTAAGACACTGTTTCACCAGTTAAACACATCCTGTGCGGTGGGAGTTAATGCGCTAACAGTAGTTGGCGTAGTAAAACCGTACGATGGACCTTAATCCATTGTCATTTACGAAAGAAATATTATATAAATTATTAATACATTCATCTTGTTTTTTTTTTTTTTACCTTTAAAACTGCACAATTTTCGCAAGAAGCATCTGAATGGGCTATTTATTATCTCTGATTGTGACACGTTGCCAAGGTAACCGATTCTGACCACAGCACCAGCAGCTCAGTCGGCCTCAGCTGATAAGTGGAGGGAAGTGAGATGATTGCTTAATGTTATGTTACGTGATTCAAAGTATCATTTCAGAGGCCTACACCGCCTCTTACCACTTGTGTGTGTCTAGAGGATGATGCAAAATTTTGTTTCAAAGAATCATAGTCCACACATAGTTCACTAAATCATTTTTATTGCAAGAAATATTATCCACCTTTCACTCTGATCATAAAATATGTAAGCAACTATGTCTATCTTAAAGCATTTTTAGAAATATTTTTTACCATTTACTTTGTGTCAACCACGGAAGTGTAGTTGGTCGAAAGACAGGTGCCAAAATAAAAAAAAATAAATACAACATTGTAGTGATGGTAAATGTGATTCTTTTGACTGAATTGAGTTTAAATGAGTCACTCGCCAAATTGAATTGAGTTTTTGAGTTTTTTAAGTCAGTTTCACATAGTGTGCACAAAAATCTAAATACACACAAGCTTCATCTGTTCCCTTTTCTAAACGATTTATGCAGCTTAAATATATACAAGAAAATAATCCATGGTAAAAGAAAAAGATAACAGATTTATAGAGCTCAAAGTGGCAAAAAAAATAGAATATATTATCTCAATTATTAATGTAATTCCAACTAGTTTGTATTGATCTCCACCACTTCATTATATTATTAATAGCAGCCCGGGAAGTAAACAATAGTTATAGTTTAACATCAGAATAAACAGCAAAGAAACAGATTAAATATAGGTTGTCTTTATTCCTCTTATCTTTGCAAGACAAACACCCTGTTTCATTTCCAGGGAAAATGCTGAAGCAAAGCAACAAAACTTCAGCTCTAACTATCAAATGAAATAAAACTACCAGCTCAGGTGAGGAAGCGGCTCTCCCAGAGGTAAGAGAGCTGGAGTCTCTGCAGCTGAGAGCCGCGGTGAGTCCAGTTTAGCTAAAAACTGTCAGCTAACACAGCAGTTTGTACGTACTGCGAGTTGCTGCGATTCACAAGGATGGAGCGAGTTACCAAGTCAATGAGTTGTATGCCCTGTAAGTCAGGACTCACATACCGGAAGTGAGTGAGTGACTTAGAGCTTACAGGTTAGCAGGTTAGCGATTTGTACATACTGTGAGTCCGTACCTACATACCGTGAGTAAGTGACTCAGAGCTCCGAGGTTAGCGGGTTTGCTAGTCAGTGAGTTGTAGGTACTGTGAGTCAGAACCTATGTACCGTGAGTGAGTGGCTCAGAGCGGGTTAGCAGGTTACCGAGTCAGTGAGTCATATATAATGTGAGTCAGGACTTGCATACATTGAGTGAGTGACTCAGAGCTCGTGGGTTAGCGGGTTAGCAAGTTAGCAAGTTGCTGTGTGTTCAGCCATGCTGCGTACTCTGAGTGAGTGATTCGGAGCTCACGGGAAGGGAGGGGGTGAACGAGTCAGGAGGACTCACGTACTGTGAGCTTTGAATGATTGCCTTGTGTTGTAATTGTGGCAGCTGTGAGCTTTGCACTGTTTTTGTACTTTAGTTGCACAGGAGAAATAATTTGTTTTATTTCTTCAGTTCGCTCTGCGGTTAGTAAGCTAGCAATAGCAAAGTCAAATGAGTTTACAAGCCAGTAGTGATGAGAAATCTTGATTCAGTAAACTGTCAGCTAACACAGGGGTTGGTACATATTGTGAGCTGCTGGGATTCACAAGGCTGGAGCCAGTTAGGGAGTCAGTGAGTCCTACAAATCAGGAGTCGCATACCGTGAGTCCATTCTGTTCGTCTGCCTCAGACAAACAGAATGAGGAAGGTCAGTAGCATGCTCTGTATGATTAGCTCAGCAATTTTGCCAATCATTAATCAAGAGAAATTCCTTCATTTATTCATGTATTTATTTTGTCCTCAAAGCTCATCAAAGAAGTTTCAAACTGAACACAGCAAAAACTTTCTTTTAGTCCATGGGTCCAAATGCAAAGTTTTACTTGTAATAGACATTATGTGTTTGTTTATCTATTATACACCAAATTTCAGAAGGGACTCTTATTATTCATGTCCACTGACATTTTACTCGTTTTGCTGCGACAGAATCCAGGCGCCCAATCTGTCAACCATACATAAAACTAAAATCTATCCTATAAAAGAAATATGAAATGTTCCTTCAGGATAAAAAAAACATTTTCTTATCTGAGAAAAATGTGCAGTAAATGATTTGGGATGCAGGAGACATCTTTTAAATGTTTTTCTTTTGAAGGTGAGACATTGTTAAATTGTCTGAAATAAAATAAAGAAAATAAAAAGTGTCATGGAATACAAATGATGCATATCTGCAGCTGGAGGACTCAGTCCAACCGAACTTCCACATGTTTATGTTGATGTCATATATATTTATGTGTTGGTTTTAAATATTCTGTAGAGATGAAGGTTCCTTGTTTTACATAGCATAAATGCACTCGCAGCATCATTACATCCCTCATGTTCAATTCAGTCTGATGTTAAATTGTCCCAAAAGAAATAAGTGAAGCGACCCCTACGAGTTAGTTCATGCAAATAGCCCCATCTGCTGTGCTGCATCCCATGAGATCTGCCTCAGACATCCATGCTACATTTTAAACAAACCCATCCAATCTGGTTCTTATTTAAGCTGCACTCTTTGTCCCTGCTGTTTGCTTCATGCTTGCTGTCATTACCTCTGCTGCTTATACTGCTGCCACGATCACTGCACAATGTCTGGTTTTGTGTTGAGCAGCACCTCCACTCCAGCATGTCCACTTGTAGCTTCTGGTTAAAACAGAAGAGTCTTGTTCAGCATTCACTGCAATGTGCACAAGGAGTGATGGAGTGACCAAACTGCAATGCTTGATTAAACTTTTCTTAATCAATTTGTTCATTTAAGCTGATTTCAGTCCAGAGAAAAGGCTGCATCCAAAACAGATGGAGCAGTGTAGCGTAGTGATGGACAGGAAATGTCAGACCTGTCTCCTTTTGAATCTAGATAGGAGACCCAAACCCCACTTGGTTATTCACTGGAACAACCTAAACTTCGCAACACAGGTTTCAAATCTTGGTAGAAATGTAACAGGATGTGAAAAACCATCTGATTAATAGTCACTCTGTGACCTCACAGAGCAAAGAAATATTTATGCGTAAAGACAGCAAAAGCCATCCCCCTCCCCAAGAAGACTCCAGTGACTGCCAGCCGGTGGCACTCGCACCAGTTGTCATACAATGTTTTGAAAAACTAGTATGATGACGCATCACTTCCTTTTCCCTGACCCACGTTTGACTTCCATTCAGTTCAGAGCGAATAGATCAACAGTGGATGCCATTAACACAGCTCTCCACTCAGCTCTGACCCACCTTTGGCATCAGGGGAATGAGGTCAGACTGTTTCTGTCACTACACTATAGCTCTGCATTTAATGCCATCATCCCGAGCAAAGTGATCACAAACTGCTGGCCTTGGGCTTCTCAACCATCTTTAACCAGATCAGAGACAGAGTGATGAATAATTCTCCAGGGGTGAGGGTGCATTTACACCTGGATAGTTCGCTGTACTCTGTATGATTGGTAACTCGGTTCATTTGGGGGGGGGGGGGGGGGGGGGGGCTGGACTGGGTTTGCGTTCATGCCACTACACTAAAATGAATCAGATCTTGAAAATAATATGGGTCACTTGCCGCCAGAGATGATGTTTCACCAAGCGGCAACCACCAGCGGTTAAAAGTGAAGCCTTTGCGGAAGTCCATAAAACTGCAGTTCTCCTTTCATCCACTAGGGGCTCCCAAACAGAGCAAATCTCCATCAACTCCCATGTTAAAAAGACCAACTTCACATCAAAAAATAAATATGTTTACAGCCTGGTACAAAACTCCATTTTTGGTTTATAGGTCAGGTTTACCTGCATGGCAACTGTGGGGGGAGTGAATTTTTTTCTAACTTGCCCTTTTTAAAGTAATTTTATCTTAAAATTCAGCATATTTAGGGGCGTGCCCTTTTGATTGACAGGTACCAATCTCCGGCTTCAAGTAAGAAGAACGCAGAACAACCACAGTTTTTAGCCGGTTAACAACGTGACTTAGCTTTAGCCCACTTACCTCCGTTAGCTGGTAAGCTCCTGTTATCTTCGGGTTAGCTCGGTTAGCTCTTTGCTACAGGCAGCTCGGAGTTCGCTTGATGTCAATCATCCACCATGACACTCACAGCCCCCCTCTTAGCTCCACCTCTTTGCCCATAGTTGTATTTTCCGGGCGAGACAGCATGCATGCCTCTACCAAGATGGCGATGGTAGGAACTATGGGTGACGTCACAGAGGCTCTGCCCATCTTTTTAAAAACAGTCTATGTGTTTCTTGAAGAATTACTGAAACAGAAAATGTGACCCAATGGAGAAAAACACTCCTTAATCTACTGGTTAATGAAGGACTACCATGGTTTGTGGTAAATAACACATAAACATGGTGCTGTATCAGATCCCAGAGGTTCTGCGTTGATCACATTTCCATCAGAACTTTTGTCAACTTCTTCAGCTTCCAACCAAGAGCCATTTCTCCCAGCAAGAATCACCTGTCATCCCACAGACGCTTATGCTGTGGTTATTTTTACACACAATGCTGTATCTTGAACCCACAATGCAATTTACTTTGTAGCCCACTTCCTGTATTTGGCCTGCTTCAAACAGACTGAGACCCATGATTGTTGGTGGACCAAGTCTGTTTCTTTGATCTAAATGAAAATTTGTTGGATTATTCACCCACATATGAAACAAACTTTCTAAGCAAATGGAGAAGGACTCAAATAAAAAAAGCTGCTGTGAATAAGCACTGAGGATACTCTCAGCACGCAGGCTCACCATCAGGTTGTGTACCAACAATCTTCACACTCTACACTCATGACTCTAACCTCACCCATCTGAGCAAATCCATCATAAAGTTAGCAGTGGTGAGACTAATCTCAGGACAAGATGGGACTGCTTACAGAGTATACTCAAGAGGAACAACCTAGAGAAGAGGTCTATTAAAGTCCTTCTATCACTGCACCGTAGAGAGCACGCTGTCATACTGCATCTCTACATGGTTTGCTAGCTGCTCCCCTACACGCAGCGGTGCACTGCAGCGGATTATTTCGTCTGCCCAGAGAGTCATTGGATGCCGTCTGTGCTCCCTAACAGACATCTACAGTTCCTGCTGTCTTGTAAGGTCTGCCTTATCTCCAAGGACACTTCCCGGCCTGTTCTGCTGCCCTCAGGCAGATGTTACAGGACTGCAATATCAAAGACAGACATAAAAAAGTGTTTTGACCCCCAAGGGTTGTCATAGTGCTGGATTCAGTTCGCCATGACATTACTGACCTCAAGAAATGTGTTACCAGCTATTACTTTATGTGTAATAACACAAATATGGGCACTATTGTGCTGTGCAATAACTGTGAAATGTCAATTAAATTTCTATTCAATAATTTCTATTCAATTGTAGACTGCACTGCCAACACACTCAGACTGTAGACACTGACAGATTAGAGCGCAGGTCCTGCAGGTCTTTGTTGTCTTCATGCTCCAACACGCCTGAACAAAATGAATGAATGGGTTGTCAAGAAGCTGTTGGATACATTTGGTTTGAATCAGGTGTGTTGGTGCAGAGAAATAACAAAAGCCTGCCTGGTGTAGAGCATGAATACATCTAAAGACTTTTTTATGTTTCATTCTTTCATCTTCTATAAGTTCTGTCTTTGCTTTCTTTGTACTGTATACATGTATACATACACACACACACACACACACACACACATTTATATATATATATATATATATATATATATATATATATATATATATATATATATATATATATATATATATATATATATATATATATATATATACATACATACATACATAATTACAATGGTCCAAGTGAAAATACTTCAACAGAAACAGTTGCAACTATCAATGACAGAAGATCCATGTACAGAAGAGGAAGTATGGTCACGAGTTCCTATCATTCTGCTTTGCTCCCTCCTGATGATGGTCATATTTAGATCTCTGAGTACATTGTAAATAATTTAGACAATTGCGTTTAAAAAATACTTAGTAAGGGTGTCCAGTCTGAACACAGTGAGTGGATATTACCTCTTAAACGCCACTAAAGCCATACAGTGAGCAGGAATCAGTGAACGTGAACATGTGAAAAGGTTTTAAAAAGTGTAATTTGTTATTTAAAGAAGCATCTTTACTCCAGCATTGTTTCCTGCTGTGTATCAGAGGAAGAAAAGACAACAGGCGTAAACCCATGGCGTAATTTGCACGGGGGATAGGGGGGTTGCAACCCCCGCAAAAATCACATCCAGCCAATACAACCCCCCAAAAAATAACATAACGATTCTATTGGCGCAAATAGAAAATGGTTCCCGCAATTCAAACTAGCGTAACTTTCGCAACCATTTACGCTATCAACGTAGTTCCAACAGATTCTGGAAGCTGAGAAACGTAGCTTTCTGTTGCTATATGACACGTTATGGTTTTCACGTGGGTACGCACGAGAGGGCGGGGTAAAGTGAGCCGCCGCGGGAAGCAGCAGGAGACTGAGCGACCATCTGCAGCATCGTAGCGGTGATTTAGCGGATATTAGCGGGTTATTTGCGGTGTTTTTGTCCAGATACCTCCTGTAAATAATATTTTGTAATCATAAATAATTGGATCAGCATTGATTTTGATAGTTTTTAGGGTGTTTTTTCTGTGTTAAATTCATCTTTTTTCTTCATCATTTCATGTTTCTTGCTAACTTTAATCTTTTTGCCATTATGCCTGTTTTTATACAGACCTGATCATTAAAAATCAGAGAAACATTTTTCGAAATAATTTTGTAAATAATGGAGATAATCTGAGGAGATCTGAAAGACAGAGGAAAGTCCCGGTGAGATTTCTGGAGGATGGACAGGAGGAGTCAGGTGCAGCCGCATCTCAACCACATAATACAGTTTGTATGCATTGAATATTCCCAGGTTCATTACAGCAATGTGTTTTCATTTTCTAGTCCATGTTTTTATTGGAAGTTTCTGATTTTATTTTCATTTATACTTGAAACAAGCACAAAATCAGCGGAAATCAGTGAAAGCTGCCTTGCTAACAAGTGCCTAAATACAGTAGGATGTACCAGTCGTTACTTTGTCATCGTGGCATAAATGGTCAAGTACACAGCTGCAAAAATGTCAAGTAAATCACAGAAAAAGTACCACAATACATTTCTTATACAGACCCACCAAATTACCTGGACTGGTTTTGTAAATGTGAATAATTAAACAAGTGAAAAAACAGGCAAAGAGTGCCTGTTTTTCCCCCCCCCCATTAGCAAACCCAAAGTTACGCCCTTGAAGTAAACGCATGAGAAATGAAGGCTTAGATGAAAACTGTTCTTGGACAAAGTGTAGAAACAGTCTATGTGTCTGCCTGCTCTCCTCTTCCTCGCCAACTCCCCTCTAGTGGAGATGTTATGTCAACCAGGTTCAACCAAACACTGAATGCTTCATTCATTTATTAATTTTTGTGAATGAATTTATTTATCTATTTATTTTTATTTTTCTTTACTTTTAGATAATTTTGGATTCAGCCAGATCCAGAATTATCATACTGTCTGGTAAGGAGGCAAACATTTGCATCAGCATTAACATGTGGAAAAAAAACGGAAGGATCAATCCAACACAATCTTAGACAGAGTTGTATTTATGTATGTATTTGTATTTGTCCCATAAATGTCCAGTCAGATGCTGCCTCAAATATATATGTATATATATATATATATGTATATATATATATTTTTTTTTTTTTTTTTCACTTTCCCAAACCTGAGGATTTTGGAACAAACGGCCGAAATGTGTTAAAATGGTCATTTAGCACATCTTGTCGAAGTGTCTGGTCTGAAACTTCTCTGTTTTTCTGCTCATCTCTATCAGAGTGGGCTCTTTTTAATATCGGATATTTACAATTATCATGACAACCGCTATAAATGAATCGTACTGGAGGTGGTAACCACAGACCATTTCCCTGTTCTCATAACTTCTTTTGGTCCCTGGTCCCTGGTTCCCTTTCCCTGTTCTCATCCCTTCTTTTGGTCTTTTGCCATCCCTGGTTTTGGTCATGTTTGCAGTTTGCCACCTCACCGCTGGAGCTAACACGAGATGTTTGTGACTCACAGAAGTTGCTCAGATGGTGCAGCTCATCCAGGATGGCACATCAATGCAATGTGGCAAGAAGGTTTGCTGTGTCTCCCGGCACAGTGTCGGCAGCTAAGAGAAGAAGCAGGAGATAAGCCAGTATTACAGGAGTTGTAGGATGAGGGACAACAACCAAACAGCTAAGAGGAACAGGAAGAACAGTGGCTACAAAATCCAGCAGGATTTTACTCCAGCAGGCTACTAATGTATATGTCTCTGTTAAAATAGTCAGAAACGGGCTTTATGAGGATGGTATTGAGGACATCCAAATGGAGCCTGAAAGCCCAACAAAGTGCCACTCGATTAGCATTTGCCTGAGAACCTGCTTCTTACTGAGAATGACAATGCTCTGCCTCATGTGCTGTAGTGTCTGCAGTTCTTGTATGATGAAGTCATGATGCTATGGACTGGCCTTCCCATTTACCAGACCTTCATACCAACGAACCAGTGTTGCCAGACTGGGTGGTTTTCCACTACTTATGATAACACCAGAGGGGAAAAAATGCATTGAGCAGGTGGATGAAATGTGGGCTGGTTTTGCTCACATTTTTATATGTTTTTAATATTGTGAAAACAGCAAAACACTAATTTTATGGTAGAAAAAACTAAAATTATAATGAATTAAAAAATGTCAATAGCATACTGGGTTAAATATTGTTTTGACTTCCCAGCCATCGTAGAGAACACCAGGATACACAACTTGGTGCTCTTCATGGTTCATACTAAACACATGACAGACCTGACAGAGTCTGGAGATGCCATGGAGAACAATCTGATGCCAGCAACATCCTCCAGCATGACTGGTTTGGCAGATGGTCTGGGGATACATATCCTTGGAGGGCCGCGCAGACCTCCATGTTCTGACCACTGATACCCTGACTACCATTATATAGCAGGATGAGATTCTCAGAGCCATTTTCAGACCACAAGCAGCTGCAGTGGGACCTGGGTTCCTTCTGATGCATTACAATGCTCTGCCTCGTGGCTGTAGGAGGTCTTGTATGATAAAGGCATGATGCGATGGACTCACCTGCCCCTTCAGACCTTTGAGTTAATCATTTTCATTTTCACTGATCAATTTTTTCAACTGGAATATTTGTCAAGATCTAAAATGTGTTGTTTAATTCTTTCAGCAGTATTTCTGAGTATTTGATACGGTTTGGAGCTACAGCTGCATCGTTCCAAGACAGGTTCATCTTCTTTCTAAAGGGGGGAAAACCTGAAACTGTCAGATTTCAGTCCTTGAGTTCCACACCCCTGCAAATTTTTGGTGTATCCCTGCTCCAACATACCTGACTCAGATTAATCCCCTAGACTGAACCAAATATTTGATTTTACATTTAAATTAAAGGTTTTTCGACCAAAAAAGTAACATAAGAGTAACATAAGATTTCTGGATGAACATATAATTTAATAAATTTGAAGCTTTATGCTGGTAAATGTCGCTTGTCTGATGCCCTGTTTCAGTTTAATGGTAAACACAAAGCTAACATGTTCAACATTTACAGTGGGAAATCAAAATCAGTATAAAAGAAGCACTTAGAATTGTGTCCTACTGCATCGAAACAAACTGAATCATGTATAAAATATATAATCTCTGAATCAATTCTGTATGAATGAATCAGATTATCTTCTAATCACATCCCATCATGTCTTGCTGTAACCTCATTCTTCTACTGTACCATCAGCACTGGGATTCTAACACGACACCAGAGTTTAGTCCCATACGCTGCTCTCACCGGAACATGAAGACAAGAAGTAAACGTTTCTGGAAAAGGCTTCGTCTGTTCGTCCGTGCAGGGAGGCTCAGGACTTTGCTGTCAGGTAGAGCAGATGGAGGTTGTGCTGGAAGCTTGCCCTACATGATCTGGGATTCAAGAGCATTTTGAGCAGCATCAATGTCACCAGGGGTTAAATTGGGCCGGCGCTGTCCGAGGCTTCGGCTCGGCACACAAGCTGGCGCTGTATGATGGTCAGCTTGTCTTATGATTTGCAGTTCTGAATAATTAAAACAATATCATCTCTTCTCTGACCGCAGCTTGGAGCTGGATGCTGTGTGAGGACTCAGCTTTTTGTATGTTTGGATGCTGCAGAGCCTCCAGCAGTGCTGTTCATTGAGAACAGTAAACATACGTGTTTCATTGTCAGCCACCAAAAGTATCCAGAAAAGCAGAAAAAATACAAGATTACTATTTTAAAATAGAGTCACCAGAAGGGTCTTAAAACTGCACCAAACTGCTAAGCTAGTCACCAAGCTCTACCATGTGCACCAGTGTGATCGGTGTACCAGGAATTGTGGACTGACAAAAGTTCTGCATTGTTTGGAATGAACACTAAACTACATTGTATTTTCTATAATTATTTAATTTTAAGGAACTGTACCGGATTTTAATCTTACTAAGAAAATGCTTTTTATGCAACATATGTGGTAAAATAAAAGTTCATTTTATAAAAAATAAAGTGCACACATGTCCAAGTCCAGGCCTTTTTAGTTGGTGGAAGCTGCTAATGCTAACTAGCTTTTAAACTTTCTGTGACAGTTTTTACATACCATTTGCTAAACAGGTGCATTTGAAAAGCAACAGTGCCGTGTCTCCTACCACGTGCACGACAGATCTTATAAATAAATCTGCATGGCAATTGAGAAGAAGGCTGCATGTAAGTGAAACAAGTATTACTTACCTGAGATGCAGCCATTTACTGCAATCAGAACTGTACATTCACTGGAAGATGTACGTTTCCACTGGAGAATCATGCAAGCGTAGAGATGTGCAGGTTGTATTGATGTTGAGTGGGAGGAGAACATAAGCAAGAGTAGGAGTTTTTTTTTTTTTTTATTGGAAAAAAACAGTTAAAAACTAAACTGTTCTCCTCACTCTTGGTGCAAAGCTGTGCAGAATCAGGTAGCTTCTTTAATTAACGCTTTAAAGTTCCACCCCTGCTGTTAAATACCAACTAGTTAGACGTATAGGGAGGGAAGAGCGTGCTTGGATTGATCTTTCACACACATTTAATCAAAATACTGCATTTTATCCTGGCAGTGTAGAAAGCCTCCATCGCACGTATAACTTAATATCACTGTGCTTCACACGTGTGTGTGATGACTGAGTTTTCATGGGTGACATGAAGATTGACACATGAATTAGTAAATGAATAAGAAAGTCTAGATTTTAAGAAATAAATAACTAATTACAACAACAATTCCAAAAACAGTCTGTAAAATTAAATAATAATAATAAAAAAAAAAGAAATATTTTCCTCAACAATTATTTAACCCAAACAACCCTGCATTAAAGCTTTAGTCAACACTATTCAGACTTATTTCAGCCGTACTGACAGAACTTTTAACCAAATCAGCAGTTTTATTAGTTTCTTCAGCATTATTGGTTGTTCAGCTTTGCACAACTTTTACATCTGGTGGTTTATGACATTTTCATCCTAAATCACAAACTGTAAACAGTTTAAACAGATTCATTTGATCCTTGAAGTTGCCATTTGGTGAGACACCCCTGTGTGAAAGATGTGTTATGATAAAGAACATAGTGTAAATGCAAACATATTGATTAATATGAAAAGCATCATACACGCTGCATTCACTTACACTCTGGTATCTGAGGTTTACGTAGGTAAAGGTGTGCAGGGAATGTCACACTTTATCTTCTCTCTTAGACTCTGTTGTTAGTCGTACCTCTCTTTTAACAAGCTCAGCATCACTATTCTTGTGCTCCATGTCAGTGTGTGAGCTCTGGTTGTGCAATGTGAATTTACAACTCAACATTGTTCGTCTGGGGTTACCTGACGCCAGGAAAGGATCTGGCCAGGAAATGGACAACGGTAATGTGTAAAAACAATATCTCAAGATATCCCAAGAAATAGCAACACTTATTTAACTTCCTGGAGTCCTCCTTCCCAAAGATCCTCACTTAAAAAGACTCTTCTGACCTTGTGGTCAGAAGAAAAGGCAAATAATAAACAGACATAGATGAACGTCATATATAGTTAACATAATCCATTTCCCCTTTTTTCCCCCCTTTCCTTCCTCCCCTTCTCCTTAACCCTCAAATCTGAAGAAGGAAAACAAAAAAAAAAAAAAATCTAATATAGCCATGGTAAGTTTTTCTTCCTGTTCTCCTTTCCATTAACTATTTTATTAATTTAAAGAACGGATACATAAAGAAAAAAAAAGGGGGAAATAGGCAACAGCTACTTTGTTCATCTTTTACTCACCCATTCACTCGAATAAACCTTGTTACTTTCTCTAGCTCATCAGGACTAAAGTGAATTAAAAAGTGGTTTTCCTTATTGTCACTGCAGCCATGTTGTTATTGTATCACACAGTCTGTCAGTTGTCCCAGTTTAACGCCTGACAGTCACACATGATCCAAAACATGAGTGCTGTAGTCCAGGGTGTACGTGGGTATATGGAGTATACTCACTTCTAAACCCCCTGTGATGATTACAAACATCCCTACACATGTAGCGACGTCGCCCAGCAGCTCAGCTAAGGTTACCTATCCCACACTGGTCTGGTTAGCCATCAGCTATGCTAACTTTAGCCTGAACATAGACATAATAAGGATATATGTATATATGTCTATGATCCTGTCTCTCACTAGTCTGTGTGCCAGTAGCTGTTTAGTCATTTCATAACTCTTCCTCCTTGAAACTAAAGAGAAGAAATTATGTGACAATGAGCAAATATACTGATGATTTCCAAAGGTACACTAAATAGAGTAGCCTCACTTTTTCTCAAACTTTTTCTTTTTTCTGCTTTTAAAAAAAGGCAAAAATTGAGAGTATACTCACTTCTCAAGGGACCACCACACCACTGCAAAACATACATGTGTACACGTGGCTTGTTGGACATGGATGAGATTCCTTTTGACTCATAATAGTTACACAAATACATGGTGCGTTTAAATGCTGTTGGAAATCCCACTAATCCTCCTGTGGTGTTCGGGTCAAATCAGACCGATTTACAACTTAAAACCTTTATAAAAATTGTGTTTTACATCCGATTGCCTCAAGGCCTCATGATATCCTCCATACTATGTAATTAAACATATAAAAGTGATGATCACCACTTTCATTGAATTTTGAGTGCTTTAATCAACCTTGTTACATCTGTTGTATTCCCAGTCAAAAGTGACCGCCATAAGAAATGCATGGGTAACCAGAATATATTCATCCATCAGACAGAATATATCCCCATAAACAACTCACTCACTCACTCTTCTGACTGAACAATGTCTTTGGTGGGTACACATCTCTTTCCCATGCTGATGTGCCATTCCTCCCACATGAACCAAAACAATATATCAAATCTTCACACAGACTAAACAGGTGTCTGTTATGTGAACCCATTTCTTTCCCGTGCCTTTGTGCCTGACCCCCACATGAACCACACCTTCCAGACTAATCAATGTATCAATCAGTGTATCGAAACATTGGCATCAATGTATCATCTTCACACAGACCCCATATATATAGCTTGATGTCTGCCTTGCACTCCTTTTACTCTGAGCACAATGAGTAGGCGACTGACCAAGAGGTTCTCTGTTGAAGAGGTTCTGGTCCAGATTTTTGGACAGGATGAAGAGGACACTTAAATTGAGCCAGAGATAGAGGAGGATGCCTCAGAAGAGGAAGACAACACAGATTTTGATCCAGACTTAGCAAGGAGGAGACAGACCAGTCAACCGATGGAGAGCGAGAGGCATCTGAAGACACCTGAGGAGACTTTCCGGTCCAAGAGTGGACACCTGCTCTGGTCTTCAGTCCACCAGGACCGAGGAAGTAGACGCCAGGGCCAACTCACTCTGCAGCATCTCGTGTGGATGGCATCAAGTCCAGCTTCCAACTGTTTTTTACCAGAGTCCACTGAGGGAATTATACTGGACATGACAAACCTGGAGGGAAAGCGTGTGTTTGGGAACACCTGGAGAGAAATCCACCTGGTAGACCTCCAAGCCTATTTAGGTCAGTTGATTTTAGCGGGAGTACATTGTTCAAACAATGAGGTTACAAAAAGTATGTTTTAACAATAGATACACAGCATGTCTGCTGGCGAAATGACAAACTGGCTGCCATCAGGAAAATTTGGGACAGGTGGGTGGAGCGCTTCCCTCTCATGTACAATCCAGACCCTGAGGTAACAGTTGATGAGCGCCTGATTCCTTTCAGAGGTCGCTGTTCGTTCAAGGTTTACATTCCAAGCAAACCAGAGAAATACGGCATACAGATCGGGTCAGCCTGCGATGCCAGGAGCAGCTATGCCTGGAATATGCAGGTGTACATGGTGAAAACCAGTACTGGAAGGACCGAAAAAAACCAAGGAATGCCTGTTGTGCTGGACATGACAACCGGTCTCCAAGGACATAATATCACATGTGACAACTTCTTCACATCATATGCTCATGTACACACACACATGCACACACATATTCATGTTGAGTTTCATCTTTGGTTTTCCATTTATTTTTTACAGTACACATTCATAATTGTAATACATTTCTGTGCCTGTTTGTATTTTTACTGCAGTTGTTTTATGTCTATTTCCACAAATTCATGTTAAATGTCACTTGTTCACAGTTAGAGAATGTTGAATAAAAGTTTGCTGGTGAAAAATGATTTTTGTGCGATTTTAAAAGCTGTTAAAACAGACCGGTCAATTTTGACCGGGAACACTAAAGTAAGGGGCAGGAGGTGAACACGACAGGAGGGTTAAGTGGATTTAAGTGGGATTTAAGTGTTATTTTCCATTTTGGTTTTTGAGAAGGTGTAATGACACTTTAAGAAATAGGGCTAGGGTGTATTATACGTACCTAATACAGTCGTTGTGTGTGGATTTGAACATGCAGGTTGTGTACCTGAAGATACTTACAAATAGATTTATATTAAAGTGATTTCTAACTTTTATTGAGTTGAATTTCTCTGCAAGTTTGTGACTTTCATTTTCACATCTTATATAAGATTTCATTTCAGACTGCTGACTACACAATAAATGAAGCGTATTCTCTCCAAAATGAAACATAAATATCCTCATCATGATTAAAGTTAAAAGGGTTTACTTGGCTTTAATGTAAGCCTCACAAATTTCAAATGTCTATCAGTCAGCAGTGACTAAATGAAAGTGGTTTTAAGAGAGCCAAATGTACAACGCTTTTCTTTCCAACTAAACACACCACCATCTGAGCTGTAAAGGCTTCAACCAGTGAGACTGGTTTACTGCACAGCGGATACCAGATGGAGGGAAATGACCAAAGCAAGACAGGGTGTGTCTCAAGCTGTTTAGAATGCAATGTATTTTTGTCTCACATATGTCTTGATGACTATTATTTATGATGGTCCCACCACTGTTTTGTCTTTAACTGGTTGTCTGAGTGTTTGCAGTTGCCGTCCTACTCAGTGGCATGAGCCACACCTTGGCCCAGTATGCCCTGCCACAGTTTAAGAGCTCCACCAAGCCTGAGCGCCGTATGTCTCCCGGGCTTGGGCTGGGAGATCACCTGGGCTTGTGCAGGTGTAACACTTTGGTTTTGCTTTAGTTTAAATTGCTTTGTTGGTCTTGTTTCGGTTAAGTGTCTACTTTATCTTTCTTTAATATAGTTTATTTTTGTCACAACCACTTTGTGTCCGCCTCCCTTTTTGGTCGCACCCTTTGAGCCGGGCTGTAACATATTTCACAGCACAAACAATGATTGTTTCAGTTTGGATGCATCAGTCGATGGTGTAGCTCGATAAACAATATGGCGATCTGAAAGGGACAATAGAAAAAGAAAAAACTTAAAATAAAATAATTTTTGGGACACCTTCTGAATGCAACCTGCAGGAATCATGCAACTGAAAGTTGATGTTTTTTTCAGAAGCCACATTGCATACAGTCCACCAGGAGAGTCTGGGGGCCACATGCTGCAGGACTCCAATTCTCTAACATGGACATGCAGGTTTTTATCAGCAAAAGTTGCAGTTTTGTTTTCCCACACTTCTTGTTGTTCTGTTTCACTTACTCAAGGGCGTTTTAATTTAACATTGTTAGGCACAAGAGACAAGTGTGAATGACAAGTGTTTTGTTGCACGTATGAGACATTTGTTTCATGTACTGTGAGGGAATGGAGAGAACACCTGAACAAGCAGACGTTTGAATGCAAAATGTTTTTATTTCATTTTTCAGCATTTTTGTTTCACATCAGTGTTGTGAAGACAAAACGGTTGTCACTGAGGTGCAGCCGTGAACATCACAGAAATAATCACACATACAAGAAATCCACGTCTTAAACTTATTAATAGTAGTTTTTGGGCTAACAAAGATTAATGTGAGTCATAACACAACCTCCATGGTGGAGGTAAAGACAGAAAACAACCATACAATCATTCTAAACACAAAACCAGAGAAGCAGCTGCTACTCCTGAAAAGAAACGCACAAGGGCCTGTTTATGCTTGACACAGAAGATGGACATGACAGACAGTTTTATCGGTCTCCTGTGTCAGGTACGTGCATCCTGTGTCAGGTACGTGCATCATTGGGTCTGTTTTCAAGAAGGTTAGGTATCCGTCACTTCATGAAGAAAAAAAAAAAAAGAATACCACTGGAAATTGCAGAGGCAATGTTGAGTTGTGTTGCCTACACACAACCAACGAAACCAACGAACCAGAGAACAAGAAGAGGAACAGGACACAAATGCAGAAACCACCAAATAAACACTATCTGAAACAACAAAGAAAGTTGAGAACAGCTGATAGCCTTGTGGTTTCATTTTTTCACCTGGTCTGCTGTTTTTGGACAGTTGTAAGCAATTTCATAGCTGTACGTTGCCACTACTAATTATAAAATCATGGTAATACTCAGAATCAGCACTTCCCACCAGTAGATGAACTGACTTAACAACGATGGCAACATAAAACGTGGAAGTATGAGGGTGGCGACATATGACAATATTTGAAGTTGATGTCCCCATTTACCTACAATAGGAAGTATAAATGGGCTCTTAGGCGGGGCTACTCAGTTCACCTGATTCAACTTAATGAGTAATTGTACAGAACTTCAGAGGCTGTTGGATCTATTTGAGTCAGTAATGTTGGAGAGGGAATACACAGAAAAAAAAAAAAAAAATGGTATGCATGTTCACAACAGCTTCTCTGCCGAGTATTTCCTTTGCCGCAAAGATATTCCAGATGAGCAGCAACAAAAGAAAAGGATGCCAAGACTTCTCTAATCTACACTAATGCAAAGTAAAAATTAACTTTTTGCCATAAACGTGCAGAGCCTGCTGAAGAACTGTGGTAAACACAAATAAATTCCTATGCTAAAACTACTCACTAAATGTGATCAAATCAACTAAAACCCAAGAGTAAAACTATCTTAAATACCATATAAACTGCAGACTAAAATACACTCTCTATGTCTCGCTCCATATATCTTTCAATTTCTCTGATAATCTCTGATAATCACCGCGGCTACTCTCCTGAACACTTGGTGTCACTGTGTTCATTTTGGCACTGTGCACCACACGTAGCATGACATGATGACATCATCGTCTCGTAACGGTGAGAAAATCGAGAGTCTTAGCTGCCTCTTCAAAAATGATCACTCTAACTATTATTCTTTTTCTTTTAGGGCAGTTTAGACGGGATTGGGCTAACAGGAAACTTCTGGTGGCCGCTACGGCAACTCTGTTTTGAAAAGGGTTAAAATGGCCTGAGTCTGATCTGGAACAATTAAATTTGTTCTGTTCAGACAAATTTGATTGTTCATATTAGCTGATCATACAAATTAATGTCAGATTTGCCCGCAGTGTGTATGTAGCCTGAACAAGTGACTCCAGATTAATATATTGTCTATAAATGTTACAGAAAGGGTTCCATACTTTCCTCTGAAAATAGTCAAAAGGGATGTACACACACTCACACACACACACACACACACACACACACACACACACACACACAAACACAAACAGTAGAAACTGAGAAAAGAAAATGGTCCTCTATTATTTTCATCTCTTTCCGTGCATATTATAACCGGAATAATTTGTCTTCTGTCTGCATGGTGGCATAGTGGTTAGCACTGTGGCCTCACAGCAAGAAGGTTACTGGTTTGATCCTCAGCTGGGGTGAGGCTTGGACAGTGACCTTTCTGTGTGGAGTTTGCATGTTCTCCCCGTGTATGCGTGGGTTCTCTTCAGGTACTCTGTCTTCCTCCAACCACCAAAAGACATGAATATTAGGTTAACTGGTTACTCTAAACTGCCCATGGACCTGCCTTTTGCCCATAGACTGCTGGGATAGGCTCCTGCGACTGAATTGGATTGAGCAGTTAGGATAATCAATGCATTAATAACTTCTCCTGTTTAAAATTTCTAAATTATGTTGGTAAACATTTGTATTGTTGGATATTTTATTTATTTATTGGTTAAAAACCATCCATCGCTTCACATTGTTTAGCAGCGTCTAAATCTAAATGTCTTAAAATGTCTAGGACACAAACTTGAGTAAACCTTGTCTCTTCTGTTGAAACTCATAAAGGTCCCATGATTAAGTTATTGATGTTTTCAAATCACAATGGCTTCCCACTAATATTTGGAGCTTTCTCCTTTCCTGTCAAGGTTGCCAGTTGTTTAGCACGGGGATTATCTCTCCTTATTTAGACATGGTGAATGTGCTACTAAATGCAATCAGGGACTTTGGGAGTGCAATCAGGAGCTGCTTGGAACTAAGCATTTTTAACTACCATGAACAATTTGGTGAGGGCTGATGGTCGAGCTGTTGACAAGGTGACCTCTTGTGGCCCCTAAGGAGGGACACTTAATTTGTAACAGGCCTTTGGACAAAAGCATCCCGTGTGGTTTGGTCCCTTGTTGCAAACACTCCAACTGAATGTCAGACCAGAAATACATCTACAGTTAATTAGTTGCAACTATTTCAGTTGAACTGACACCTATAGTCATAGACATTATGGGACTTTTCTAAAAATATTTCTTCTCCGTTTGGAATTGTATTTAGCCTGTGTTAGCCCATGTGGTTAGTATAAATAAATGGAATTCTGTCATTGTGCTTTTGGAAGAACCTTGTGTGCAGCCTGTAAAACAAACTGTAGGTTACATCCGCAAGCCCATGTCTTGCAAATGTCCATGGATTATGACAGAGTTTTTATTGATCAGCTGAAGAGATGCAAAGCATTTTAAATTTTCTGTTTTCTTCTTCTTGGGCTAGCTATTGCATCCTGTGTTATATGACAATGAGCTGCTGGTATTTCATTCAGATGGGTCAAATTTATTTCTATTGTTAATAACACCAAACAAAAGCAGAACCAAAAAAGCTTTCAGCCAAACACTAAAAACATGACATCATAAACCTCGTCATGCCAGACACTAAAAGCCTGGGCGAAGGTAATATGAAAGCCCTCCCTCCCCCACCCCACCCCATCAGTTTTAACCAGGTTCCATTATGTGAACGGATGTGAATGTTTGCCACACTGGGAGTCAGTCACTGGTTATTTAAGGGAAATAAGCCAAAGGCGTTTCACCTTCTTAATTGCCATAAAGCTTGTTTGTGATTTGTAGTTCAGAGATTTACTGTCACACACACACACACACACACACACACACACACACACACATACACACACATACACACACACACACACACACACACACACACACACACACACCCCATGCCCCACTTTATGGTCATCAAGGTGCATTAGTTGAGCTCATCTAGGATTATACTGGTCTTACTTGAGTATTCAAATGTTCTCACTTGGGAGCCACAGGTGTACGCTGCTCTCGTGATGTAAGCTTGAGCCAACCTCTAATTATTTATCTGATGCTGAATGTGATTCTGGCAGGACAGAGATTGTTGCAGCAGTTTAACATTGTTTAAACGTTGCGTGATGAGCTTTGTGGCATTGTGGGAGGTTTGTCCATCATCTCTTCCCATCTGGATCTGGCCTATTAAATAACATTTTCACCAACAAATTTAAATGGTTGGGTGACTTTTTAGGAGCTCAAACATTGTTGCAATTTCATTGAGATCTAAGCTAAAAACATAGAAGTCACAGTTTTATCATAGTTTCAACCCTAAAAAATGCCTTGTAATTTTTTTTTTTTCTGTATAATGATCTGGTGTTGTTGTCCTGTTATTTTTGAATCCTGAGGAAATACCAATAAGATTATGGAATTAGACAGCACATCTACACATAAATAACTAGCCTGTAATTAGTTTTTTTTTTTTTTCAAATGGAAACTTGAAAATACTACTGACAAAAAAAAATACTTACAATTCATTTTCAGATTTATTGTGATTCCACTCAAATGTTTAAACAGTTAAACATTTAAGTTATTTAACTTTTTAACATTAAGTTAAAAATAATTTAACATTAAATCAAATAGTTAAAAGCCTAAATTGAGGCTCAAATTGAATTTAATTACACATTATTTAAATCTCCATGGGATTGTTGGCCTAAAGGCTGAGTGTGTTGCGACCTGTCAGGACGATTTTCCCCAGGTGTGTGTGTGTGTGTGTGTGTGTGCTGGTTTCTGCAGCTGTTCCCCATTCCAGCCGTGGACTGCTCTCCAGCCACTGACAGTTCGTCTGCTTACCAGCGGTAGCGTACGGCCCAACCAGTTTACCCGTGTCTCTCAGTTTATCTGAAAGTCTAAGATCCTGCTTGTTTTTCCGCCAGCCCGGCCTGCGTTCCGGCCTCGGCCAGCCCAACACCTCTGCCCTCTTGAGATCAAGGAAAAATAAAGAACCTGGTTGAGATGGTTGTGTCTCTGATTTTGTGGGAGACCCTGCCATCTAAGCAGGGGGTTTTTTTCAGGGGGGGGGCTCTCTGCTGAGTGCGGGTCTTGTTGCATTAACAGTGACTATTACTGCCCTACGACGACGTTCTCTAGCTTTATTTATTAAATAAAGCCACGCCGCTCTCTACTGCTTCCGCCATTATTCAAACTGACCAGAAAAAAAGCTCTGCCGTTCCTTCTTCTCTTTTTCGTCATGTTTGCCGCTCGCTCCAGGCAAGCGGCAAACATGACAGGAGTGTCAGGAATGTTTTGGGCGTTGGACACAAAAGTGACAGTTTAGTGACCAGCTTCGAGCGTTCTAGGATCTGCCATTCTTGGCCTTTGTCCCATTTTATTAGCAAAGGGACAGTTTTAAGGTTGTTTGTGCTGCTTTGTTCCTTTTCATAACTGTCGATTTTTGTTCGCTTTTAAATGCGTTGATATTGTAATTTTCTTTTTTCCCTAGTGGTCTGAGTGGAGGTAGTGCTGGCTTGGTGTGGGACTCCTTTTGGTGTGATTATCCACTCCCCATTCTGCATGTTCTTCACGTGTGTTTGTGCTGTGTATTTGGAAAAATAGAAGTTCTTCACATGTGCCTGGGGTGGCCCCTATTTTTGTTGGATTTCTCCAAACAGATCCCAACGCCTTTGTATTGACGAATTGTCATTTGTGCAAAAGTCTTCCATTAACATTAAAATGAAAAAGGCAAAAATAAAAAAAGGTCTCATAGAGACGTATTAGTGAAAACTACTTTTAAAATGAAATTTTACTGTATACTGTATATTTACTGTATTTTACTATCTATCTATCTATCTATCTATCTATATATATATATATATAGATATATATATATATATCTATATATATATATATAGATATATATTACAGAATTTTTAAATATGTGTCACAATTTACCTGGAGTATTGGCACGGCCCTTGTGAACCGACATGATGAATAGATGATATAATAATAAATAATAAATAACAATAATAATAATTCTAGAAATTTGCATTGCTTGACCTTAAGCCAAGCAGAGCTGAGAATTTTTAAGATTTTGCAGGTAGTCCAGGTAAAAACTTTTTCTCAGTCTGTAGAGGGGAGAGGGGGGCACGAGGTGACAGGCGTCAGGTGAATATTTCAGGGCGGTTTCTGCATGTCTCTGATGAGCTAAGTTGAGTAGACGACTTCCAGTCTGCCAGGAGATCCTTGATCCTCTGTCAGGTCTTTGTCTGTGACAGTGCATGTGGGATACCAGGAGGTAGAACAAGGTGGACTCAGGAGTGGGAGAAGGTAATTTGAAACTGTTCGTGCAGCTTGAAGGCACGTTGGATGCTCAGAAAAAAGAGCTGTTGTTGGGCCTTCTTTTGACCTGAAGGACATTGAGGCTCAGGGTGAGGTTTTTAGTCATGTGAACCCCCAGAAACTTGAAGCTTATGACCCTCTCCATTATTAATGCTCACTCCCAGATGATTTTGCCTCTTTCTACTGAAATCGATGGTCATTTCCTTTGTCTTCTTAGTATTCATGATTAGCTTTGTGACTTATCAGACTGATGGAGTGTGGGCCTCCTCCCGATAGGCTGCCTCATTGTAGTTGGTAATCAGCCCCACAATAGCTGTATCATCCACAAACTTAATCAGACTGCAGATGGAAAGGCAGTGGTGTGTAAGAGTAGAGGGCCGGACCAACCACACAGTCTGGAGGGGCCCCCATGTTGAGGGCGATGGTTGGGGATGAGAGCGAGCCAATCCTGACAAGCAGAGATCTGTTTGCCAAAAAGTCTTTTATCCACATACAGAGGAAATTACGCAACATCATCAATGTCAGCTTATTTGGGTCTCTATTGGTAAAACCTGAACTCACCTTTAAAAAACTCATGCAGACGTAGCTGCTAGGATTGTCAACATGACTGAGAGCTGTATGGAGAGCCAGTGGCACGACATCCTATGTGGATGTGTTGGTTTTGTGTGCAAACTGCTGCTGGTCCAGGATAGAGGGAATGCAGGCCTTTATGAGGTCCATAATCATCCTCTCTAACCATTTCATTATCACTGGAATTAGAGCAACTGGCTAGTTGCAGTCTGGGGCATTCACTGTGGAAGATGATGGCTGCTGTTTGGAGGCAGCTGGGAACGGTGGGATGTTTCAGAGAAAAGCTGAAAATATTTGTGGATACTCCTGCAAGCTGCTTCCATTATGGCTCGAACTGGAGCGCCATCATCATCAGTTGTGCTAACCTGCACTGTCCAGCTAAGCCACAAAGTCAGCTGTATAAACTCAGATCAGCTTGAGTTGCACACACCTACATGGGAATTTTATTGGTGCTTGAAAGCATAACCACTTTAAAATAATGTGATATCACCATTTTATTGTTCCTAATCACATCTCAGTCATCAGAGCCAGTGCTGCCTTTGTTGTCTGCAGTGAAAACAGTAACAATGATAAAAGAGCTTCAGCTCAATTCATTTAAATCTCTGCTGTGAAACAATCTAACATTAATGTTGTTTTGGTCTGATTTGTAGGTTTTCTTGTCACAATCGGACCTCTGCCTCCTTCATTCTAGAGCTGATTCACCGCTCCAGCTTACAGTTCATGCTGTGTCTCCTCAGCCGACCGAAGCTGCCTGAAAGGCTGAGATTGAATGTCACGGACGAGCTCCAACCAACTTTTTCTGCATTATAGCTTAAAGTTCACGGCGTTCCTGAGGTCTGAAGAATATTAAATGTGAAATCACTAATCAGAAAAGTAGTAAATGCTCGACCAATCAGAAATGGAGCTTTGTTTAGCATTTGGTTCCTGCAGAAAACAGGAAGAAAACAGGAATTTTAATGGTTGCATATGCATGACTCTGCAATCACTGTGCTGATCAGTGGGGATCACAGATAAGCTCACAGAAGTTATGTTTAAGCCCAAATGATCTCAGTATGTGCAAATTTAACTCCAGTCTGCATCAAGTAAACTTCATGATAACCCCAGAGTTTTATGAACAGCTAAAGGAGAAAACTGGTAAAAATAAACAAAAAAACAAAAAGAGCAGATTTATGAGGAAAACGTTGGAAAACTCTGAGCATAATTTAATCTTGTGTTAAAAATGGTTAAAAAAAATGTACTTGAAGAAATTTGTCAATACAACTTGCAGACTTGATACAGTAAGACTTTTAATCTGAGAAGTCAGAGGTTACTGAGAAGCTTTCAGCCACAAACTCTAAATTCAGTTTTGTGGTGACGAAGAAAATCACATGTATGGAATATTCATTTTTTATATACTCCTGAGTCTGAGTCTATATTTACATTTGTTCACATATATTTTTATTATTCTTGTAGGTGCCATTGAGTTTCAAAATTTCCTTCATCATCAGAAACTGGAAAATAGACTTGTAGGTTTGATGAACGGTGTTTAATACAGCTTGTTTCAGTTGTCCACAGAAATGAGAATGCAACAGAAGTTCGCTTTTCAGTACAAAAACCCTATAACCATGAAGCTAAATAAACCCTGCAGTGATATGAGGGGATACCTTAATATGTTTTGGGACTGCTCGACCAATGTGATGGAGAATCTGTGATGTGACCTTAATATTGCTGCACACCAGCAGATCCCTTCCAGTCTGAATGAACTGGAGAAGCTTTGTTTTTAAGAATGGGTAAAAATTGCAAACAGCTTGAAATGGAAAAAATGAAATAAAATATTCTCAGAGGCTGAGTTACCATTACCCCAAGAACTGCACAAAACCTTCGTATTGCAATAAAAAAAAAACACCTACACTTTGAAAAAACTCAAAAAATAATGCTAAGAAGGTCTTGTGAAGTTATTTTTGAGACATTCTGATGTAGAAGTATATCCCAAAAGTGTAACTGAGACACTGTTTTTGGATTTACGTGTCATGTGACCAGTTTATTTTTGGTAAAGATGGCGCGGTATGGAGGAAACAACAGTGAAAAGCAGAGTTTTATAGTTATTCAAACAGGGAAATGATCAAGAAGGGCTTCAAAAACCATGGTAAATAATCCTCTGCAAGTAGAAAACCCCAAAATAACTTACAAGCAACAAATCTCGTCCATCTGACAAGATTTTACAAGAACTACAACGTGTGCACGAAACACTGTTCAGTGGAAACACCTGCAAGTAGTTATTGTAGTTTGTTGAAATTGAACAAATATTGCTTTTATTTTGTGAAAAACTGTAATGCAAACGCTGTTAGGGACTTGCAGCTGTGCGTGCATGTGAGCGTGCATGTGTGTTGCTTATTTGTTGATTCACAGGAGTGAAACTAGTTGCAACGCTGTGTTAATCAAATTCCAGCAAAAGTTAATGAATCTCTCCAATTGTTTCACTTTTTCAAACTCAACACACAAAAAGACACAACTTGAGTCAAGGGAAGAAAAAACACAAACTTTATTATCTCCTCTTTACAAAACGTTGCAGATTCAGCCTCGACCAATAATAAATCCAACAGAGACCTTCATGGAGCAAATCATCAAATCATGTAATGACCTGACTTTTTTTTTCCCAACCAGCAGAAGAAATGATGTATCATCTCAGTGCTAAGTTTTAGTTTTTTGCTGCTCTAGCACACAAACAAATTATAAGCCCTAACCAATCAGTAAAATAACAAGGATGACACGACAGAATGACGTCAACATCAGCGATGTAATAAATGAGAAACAAAAGTATGGTGGTAAAAAAGAAACTTATGAAAGTTGTGTTTGCATCTTATATGATGACAATAATGATCAGGAGATGGAGAACAGATTTGGGATAATTAACTTTGCGTTCATGAAACCTTTGCAGAATGAGAAAGCAGGTGATAAAGGACCTTCAGTCTGACTTGGGGGTGTCCTTGCTTTGCTCCAAGTTGCTTATCCTCAGTGTTCCTGAGGTGCAGCTGGTTGCCAATTGAAACAAAATGCAGTGAACTTGGAGCTTGTCTGCCAAAAGTCGGCACATTTTTCCAGGTTATTCCAGGAATTTACGTTGATAAAGCCAGTTTTTTGGGGGTTTTTTCCGCTCAGTCGCTGCCACACTCACACTCCTACAACATAACATTAAAGCAGCATTTCATAAATCTGTCAGCTCACGTTTTAGTTCGTGCTCCATCTGTTCCTCTGAGTGCAGCAAGACGAGGGCTTTCACTGCAGGTTTACATTCTCAGTGTGCAGAGCGCGTCAGGCAATGCTTAATGTGAGTGTAAAAATGCATCCACAGCTGCTGCAACACATAACTGACTGATCGCAACTCAGCTGCGGTTAATTCTGAACAAAAGCAAACGACTGACGGCTGCAGAAATACTTGCAACATTTTCTATCACACTGATTTGAAGAAACTTGGGGGTTACAATGCTAAAGCTTTGCAACTGTCAGGATATTTGCTGTCCTGCTCTCTTATGTCCTCATAAAAAAAAGACAGAAATAAATAGCAATAAATGTCATTCTTCATGAAATGAGTGATTTTAATCTCAACAGCCAGGAATTAGAAATGAGGACTGATATCTAATAAAACTTTTTCTCAGAAAATACAGGAAATTCTTGGTGTTGAACAAAAGATAGTTTATGTATCTTGAGTAGTTCATCATCATACAGTGTTGAATAAGTGTGTTACCTTCCTCATCTATCTTTTTGACATTTAAAATTCCTCTGTATTCTGATATACGTGTCACCATCCGGGTCTGATTTACCAGATCAAAGACAAGGCCTACTTGTGCTTGGAAGTTTGTGAACTTATTTGAATTTGGTATTTCTGGATAAATATGCTTCATCTTATTTTCACACAAGAATGATAACCATGAAAACAACCTGATTTCATTAAATAAAGAGGATATTGCACTTGATGTGTCTGTATAATGTAACTCAATGCAAAAACCACCCTCCATTTTCTTTTAGCATGGATCTATAAAGTCTTATTCTACAATGTGCGGTGATATGAACAAAACATATGTGTGAGAAGCTCAGAAAACATGTCAATCATGTTCATGAGGCTGGAAAGGGTTTAGAAAACCAGCTCTAAATGGTTTCGATCTCATCAATGAACAATCAGACTGATTGTGCTGAAGTGGCGGGAAATCAAAGCTATTGTTGCTTTCTCCAGGTATAAAAGTTCACATCATCAGCAAAGTTTGTAGTTTACAAGACAGAAAGTAAGCTGAGAGTAAGATCGAAACAACTTTCAGATCAGATGTCTGAAACTGATGCAGTTAGATGAGAAAATATTTTTCACTGTGTTGGGTTGTTTTCCAGGGCTTTATGGTGGCATGGTGGTTAGCACTGTGACCTCAAGGAGGCCACTGGTTTGATCCTCAGTTGGGGCGAGGTTTGGATTGTGACCTTTCTGTGAGGAGTTTTCATGTTCTACATGTGTATGAGTGGGTTCTCTCCGGGTCCTCCGGCTTCCTCCCACCATCCAAAGACATGCATGTTGAGTTTATTGGTTACTCTAAACTCCCCATCGGGGTGAGTGTGAGTGGTTGTTTATATCTGTGTGGCCCTGTTATGGACTGGGGAGCTGTCCAGGGTGAACCCTGCCTTTTGCCTGGGATAGGCTTCAGCTTCCCCGCAACCCTTCATTGGACTAAGTGGTTAGGATAATGGATGGATGGGTTGTTTTCCAAACAATAAGTGATACAATGAAGTGATTCAAAAGGTCTCACCATTGGGTTAAGTGGAAAGTCAACTTAAAGGGACATTGTGTAAAATTTTTTGTTGCTTATGGACCAAAATCATCGTCTGCATTTACATATGTGTTATAATTAGTGTATTATGACCTCCACTAATAATCTGACACAGTCTTGTAAGTGAAGAATTTGACATTTGTTTATAGGTACGACAGGTAAGCCGTTATGGAAGCACCATGACAGTTTGCCGTCTTGACACTGCAGCTAACCGGACAAACAGCACAAAGGTGCAATAAGAAGGTGTTTTTCCTGTGAGGCAGTACACAGTGATGTGGGTGAGAGAGGCTTACTACCCTGGCAAGCTGGAAAATCTGTTTTATTGTCATTTAGAAAAATGCAGGACCGTGCACATGCAGCACCAGTGCAGGAGCCATTTTCACCATCGCCACGAAAGCGAGAAGGGACACTTAAAAGGCAGCGTGGGCAGCACGAGGGTCCATATGGGGCAAGCCTTCTCCAGTTGGAAGGAGCTGAATGAATAGGATTTTAAATGGGATGTTGAATTTGCAGCTTTCTCCACAGCATGGAAGTCAAATGTACTGCCTAAACTAACCTAAATGTTGTAAAGGCTTTTTGACCCACACTGGCTGCTGTTTAATAAGGTGAGGTGCTAAAAGGCATTATTCATTTGAATGTGATACTATTTAACCGCTGGATGGGAATAATTTGTACATAATGTCCCTTTAAATATGCTGAGTTGTCCAAAGACCACAAACATGGGAAATGTCTATTCAGAGGGAATGTAACCCTAATAACATAACTGGGTTTACATTAATGCTTATGATGTGTTTAAATGTTAAAGCTGAGACCATGAGAGGGGAGAGACATCCACCTGAACCTCTTAGCAACCTGTTGTACAAATAAAAGAAAAAAATTGACAACAGGAATTTTTGTCAATGTGTCAGCATTAAACTTATACATACATATTTTATAAACTAAAATTATTTAATAAAATATGTATTCTTTTCAAGTTATCACATGAAATGTGATTATGAAGTTACTTTTTGGTAATCAAATGTATAATTTGGAACAAATTACATTTTCACAGTTTAATTTCCATGAAATTGAATCAGAGTCATTCAGACTGTTTAAAAGAAACTAAATGAAGTTAAAAGTTCATACACTGAGTCAGTGCTTAAATAGTGCGTGTGACAGATTATTTCCAATTTTTTAGGATGAACTAGATTTTAATACATTTCAGTACGAAAATCCACAAAAGACTAAGGAATTTCATAGTAGTTTATATGAGGAAATCCATGAAAATCCTAGCATGGATGTTATTCTGTGCAAAGAAATGAATGAAAACTTCCTGCATGTTGATGCACATGATTGATTCAGGGTGTGAAAATCTGATAATTGCTCACATATTTACACCAAAACCTTGAAAAACAAAGTTCACAAACTTTCAAGAGCCACCATAGGTTTTTCAAGCCATCATGAGATTTAAATATGTATAATTAAAACAGATCTTAAAATACATTCAGCTTTACATTGTACACAGTCTGGTGTCAGACACCCAACCTGGTGTAACCAGCAATGACAACTTCCACACGTCACACACCGTAAAAGTGTTAAACAAGACTACCAGCTGATTTATATGTAGATTCATACATATAAATATGTACCTGCTCGCACATATACTAAAAAGCAGGTTTCCAGTGTTTCTTTGAATGCTGATGATTGACATGTGCAAGCCATAAAATACACTGCTTTTTTTCTGGAAAATGTCTGGCGTGTTGTGAGGTTGAAGCGACAGAAACAGATCTGATAGTCATGAGAAATCTGCAACCCTGGAGCTTTTCAGCCCCCTGGCAATCCCCAACATCGTAAAATAAGCTACATGTGAATGCAAAAATACTAAGGACAATTTCCAGACTTTTCCACGAGGCCCATGCCTATTATACAGAGCTACCATGAGACTGCAGCATGAATAACATGATTGCATGATTGTGGCATACAGGTGAATAAAATGGGGTTTACAGATAGCATGCATTTGAATTTTACACTTTTCTGTGGTTCTGCACTCAAAACATCTTCATTTATCCATCCTGCCTTTTTGTCAGGTGTCACATGGAGCTCGGAGAGACTGATATTTGCACATCAGCTTGAATGTTTATTGGCCTCCACACTTACACACGTCAAACTGGAGGTAGTGTGACAAATTTATCCATCTTCCATCCACCACTCAGTCCATTTCCACCTGTCTGGTTTTCAAGTAAATTTGAAATGTGGGAGGTTCATGCAGATCGATCCAAAGTGTATGCCACCAAGACAAACAGGCAAATGTCTGCAGGCGCACTGTGGACCCATCAATCATAAGTGAGAGTTAAATTGGAATATGATTAGAATATCTGGTGAATACTTGATTGTTTAACATTTCTTTTCAGGAATGCTTTTGTTATAATTAGCTAAGAAATGTATGGTTGTGTTTTGGTTTTCTTAGCAGGGCCGGATTAAAAGTGCACAGGCCCCTGGGCCCAGAGTGTTCCAGGGGGCCCCTGCCCCACCACAACATTTTGAACATTGTGAATGATACACTGTGAAATGACATTTCTAACATCTCTCAGCCAATGGTACCACTAGCAAGACACTAGACACTGTGGTGTAATTATCTGGTTTTTATGTACACTTTGTTTCATGTCTAATCTGCTGGTGTTTGCCCCACATCCAAAGACATGAATATTAGGTTAATTGGTTACTCTAAACTCCCCATAGGGGTGAGTGTGGTTGTTTGTCTCTGTGTGGCCCTGCGATGGACTGGTGGACTGTCCAGGGTGGACATGGGCCCCAAGTGGGAATGGGCCCCTGGGCCTATGCTCAAAATGCCCATTGGATAATCCCATCTTGTTTCTTAGCATTCACAGAATCAAAGCGATGTGTTGAAACATGATGTAAAACAAACAAATGAAAGAAGCAGTACAGTGTGTGAGATGTGATAAGTACTAGAGTGTCAAAAAAGTAAAGCCTTCAGACAAAACAAGATTTCAGACACAAGTGAGGAATCAAGTTAACAGTGCAGATACTGTACACAAGTTTACAGTAACTACTAATAATTAAAGTTAAAGCCACTTCATTATCAAAGAGATAAATCGATAAACTAGGTGCAATGCCAATCGCTCAAGGGTCATGTGATGCACTGGGTAGAAATTAGAGTGTGCCCATTCCAGTGACTTCAGACGTCAGCCTAAAACAGTTAAGGGAAGAGAGGGAGCAGGGGAAGGGAGGGGGTTGAAGGGTGGTAGACAGAAAATAAAACAACTGTGAACTAATTCTTGAAAGTGAAAGTTATTCCGCAACTGCAGCTTGAGTCTGCTGGCACAGTTTTCTTCACAAATGCTGGACACCATATGTCCATTGTTTCATTGTGCAACAAATATTTCTGTAAAACCATGCAGCACCATAACCCCCTCCATCACCAACACACCCTCCCCACCCGACAACTTGAGGCCATGCAGTGGACTGAAAACATGGTGTCATAAAAGTGTTGGATTCCTCGACTCAGGCATCACATCACTCTTCTTTCTAACAACATTGCTACATGGCAGTCGTTTGTTGCGTCATTTTTTTCTTTGTTTTTTTTTTTCTTGTTTTTTTCCTTTTTTTCAAATGTTTTAAATAACTTTACACTTTTTATCCAATGACATTAGGAAGTAAAAGTATTGTGCCAAAATCTTGAGCCGCCCTTCATTTCTACATGTTTAGCAAGGAAAACGGTCTTTGCCAATTCCTCTGTTCTGTAAAGACAGCCAGTCTAATAAATGAATTAAATACTTATAAATTTTGTAATAAAGATTTTTTCTTTATTTTTTATTTTTAATAAGACAAAAATCATGTTCCTTTCAATAAAATGTTTTCAAAAAGTGAAGAGTGGCTCAAGAGTTTGTTTTTTTTTCTTTCATAATAGACAAATAAATACATCTATTTTGTGATGACAAAAAGAAAAAGTACATTTTTTTTGGAGTTAGACATGCAAAATAAATAATTAAAATGATAGTTTGACATTTATCAGGGAAAATCACATCCCTTTAATCACATCAGTTGGTAAAGTGTGAAGCTAAAAGCTGCTAGCTTAGCCAAAGTTAGCCAACCCAGAAGCCATCTTAAAAACACACACAGGGAATTTAGAAAAGTGACCCTCAACAGAAACAATTACATCTATAGTTCATGTCTTTAAATGTGTCTAAAATAATGCCCTACGATTGCTTGAAGGGAAGAAAAAGGACCCTCAAAAAGTAAGCTAAACTCTTCATTTTTTTATGTGAAGCATGAACATTTCAGGCTAATGTATGTTTAGTCATTAACAGTTTACCAAAGACCATGTCCCTAGGTAGAATTAGCTACCAACATGGCTGCCAATGTCATGACAGTTTTAGATTGCCATGGTTACATGCAAACACAAGGGCAAAATGTTGCACGTTGCTAGTTGGCTTTTGCATTTTGCAGTGAATGCATTTTTTAGCAGTCTCTTGGATGTAGAAACTGTACAAACAGAATCAAAAAGCCAAGCTATTCACCTTCAGCCCACCCCACCCCCCTGTTAACAAAATGATTAGCCTACATATGCTTTGTCTGTAGCTCTGTCTCAGGGACAAGCCAGATAGATGTGCATCATACAAATCCCTTTTTGGCAAGACGTTGTTCCCCCAAAAGACTGCATTTAAAACTTGTTAAATGGCATTTATGATTATTGGAAACGGGAAGAAATACCAAGCACAGCTAAAACTGATCAAACATTCAAAGGCTCGTGGCTTTCCAACATGGACTTTGTCAGCGCTTACTGTTGCACACAATCTATGCTAAGCTAAATGTCTTTGTGATAAAGCTTCATATTCAAAAGACTGATTTTCTATTGTTATCTGTGATTTAAAAGACAATGTGAACAAGTGCTTTTCCTTAAATGTCAAACTATTATTTTGTCACCACACTGACAACAGTGTTGTTACAGATCTTGCGGCGGCTAATCCTTCAGTAATATGCACAACCAACTGAGTAAAGGGAAAATCCCACAGGAAAACACACAACACATGTTTTGATGTTAGAACCGCATTTGGGGCGACTTCAGGATGTTGTCATGGAGGAGGGGTCATTCCACATGCCAGCCACGTCCCTGAACCTGCCGTTGGAATTGTGGGAGAGCGGTAGCCATTAGTTTCTTTGTGGACAGTTTTCTTTTTTTTAATATATATTTCCTTAAAGAAGTCATGAACGCAAAGTCCTGCCTGCCGAGCATTCGGCTTCTCCTGTGCTATAGCTGATAACATTTGACTTTGAGGTGGAGGTAGCCTGTGGACATCTGTGGAGCTGCAGATTTGACATTTATTTCCACTGTCAATAATGAATTAGAGGTTTCAGTGGACGGAGGGGAAATGAGGTAATGGAGTACTGCCAGTGAAAAAAGAAAGAAAAGGAAAAAGACTATCTGAACTATATTACCATTATGGACAGCATCATACTATCTATTTTATCCAGTAGTTGAGTTGATTTTTCAAAATATATATATATATATATATATATATATATATATATATATATATATATATATATATATATATATATATATATATATATATATATTATTATTATTTTGATTACTTACAAGCAAAAGCAACGTACTAAAATAGTCATCATGGATAAATTAATCCATCCCTCCAAAACTATAACAGAAATTTTAATTTTTGGTGATTTATCCTGTTTTTCTAATCTGCAGACTTTTCCTCAAAGTCACAACTACCTTGTCTCAGCAACTGGCATCTTTTCCATGAGCCAGCTATTTTTAGAATATCCCTACAAAACCTTTTTGCAATTTGATGTAATAGAGGAATAAATATGTTTTGTTTTCAGCTCATAAAGTATCAGTATTTTGGATGTCTGAATGAAAGGGATTGTGTCTTTCATTTCTTTTCCTCAGAACAAATACGGATAGTGTCTTTCTTGGTACTTCACTGTAAGCAGGGTCATTCAGATGTTGCTTTTATCTTTTAGTTTGTGCTGGAGCCCAGCAGTTAGAGTTAAAAGGTTACCTGGCATTGATGAGATACTGGGCCAGGCTGATGTTAGCAGGGGTCCCTGTGATAGTGATCTGGCGCTCTGACGAACCCTCCATTGCATTCGCAATTTTGATCTGCGCCCCAGACATCTGTCGAATCTCATTTATTTTGGTTCCCTGGCGTCCAATAATGCAGCCTATTAGCTGCAGGGGAAAAAAGGAGAGGTCTTTAAGGTTACAGAAAGAAATATGTGGGCTGGATTAACACATTTAAAGTTAATACTTTACACATTTCATGCCAAAAGAAAAGTTTAATGGCTTATGAAATAGTCTCCATTTGATTCAAATTCAGGAAATTATGGTTGATAAATGTGCTAATGGGGTGTGTTCAGGTATGTTAACAGTAAGAACTTCCATTTAGAGAAGTTTTTTGTAATTTTGTAATTTATTCATGAAAAATATGTATTAAAAGCTAAGCCATAAGTGTAATCACCTCTAAAAGTGTGCCATCTCTCCAGTTGAAAGTTAACAGTACAAGATCATTTAAACTAAGACATTTAAGTAATTTAAAATGTCCATGTGGTAGAATGCACCAGGACATATATAAAACTCTAGACTTTTCCTTGAACAGTACTCACATCGTTAGGAATGGTGAGTTCGTGGGTGCTGGCTGGAGGACTGGCATCCAAACCTGAGTTGGGGAACAGAAGTAAAAAAGAAACACATGAAATGAAAAAAAAAGAGATCGTTTAAAAGAGATCAAACATTTAAGGGAATAATACTTTTTACACCATTTCTAATATACCAGAAGTGTGATTAAATATGTTTATTCAGATCTGTGCTCACTTTTCCATCCCATCTCATGACCAGTCGTAGTTTGTTTACTCTGACTGCTCTGATGTGTGATGACTACGACTTCCCTGCAGGAGTTGAGACTTTAAGCTACAAGGCGAGAAGCAAGCATGTCAATATGTCCTGGAGGCTGGGGTGGACCAATTTTTGATAAGCACAGTTAATCTCTTTCTGATATTCTCATGGTTGCTGATTATGGCTGACTGGATTGATGTTGCTACGCCCCCAAACACACAACCACACACCCAACAGTGCAACTAAGACTGTCAGTCAGTGCATTACATCAGCCTCTCAGTTATTTTTGATTTGATAGGATTCTGTTTGCCTTATAGGGGCTGCTCAGCTGCACATGCATGCAATGATTCTCTCACACATCCCACGTTGTGTAGCAGTTCGGGGTCAAGAGGTCAGACACCAGTGCCGCTTTGTAAGTAATTATGCAAACATGCTTTGAAAGTTTTAGACAAAAAAAAAAACAATGTAATGTAATTTATAAAGTCAGTGTAATGAGTGTTTTTTGTTTATTTCTTTTATTTATTCTTTTATAAGGTTTTCATTTCTAAAGTTGACTTTTAAATGTTTTAATGAGCTTGCTCCAGAAGGGTTTTGTGAAATGATTTTGAAGTTTTGAAATACAGGACTGGTAACAAGAGGTAGCAGTAATGCAAAAAAACATAGTTTGGGACATCTTCTTCATTTTTACCTGGTCCACAAAGCTGGAATACCTTACCGAGACATGAGAAGAAATGGTCAAACTTGAAACTGTCAGGTAAAATAGTGGTTGAAGTAAAGCCAATTCTGCAATCAGTGATCCCCTTACATTTAACTATTGGATTGTTTTGTCATCCGGGTATATCATTGTCTTCCTTTTCCATGCACACCAGCTGCATGTTTTTCCTAGCATTATTTTCATGTATTATCCCTGTCAACAAAAATGTGTACTGCTGATAAACACATTAAAAAAAAAAAAAAAAAAAAAAAAAAAAAAGACGAGACCCACATTGAATTCAAAACTGTTAAATCTGCACTAAAAATGTGGAGTGGACTTTTGGAGTCAAAAGTATGGAGACACTTACCAATTAGATGTTGTGAGAAAATATGTCCAAATGTTTGAATAGTGCTTTGTACTGTATATATAATATATTTTGCATACATATACATTTGTTGGACATTTACTTAGGTCCGCTTTGCTTGTGCAACATTGCCTGCAAAAACTCCATTCCTGATGTCACAGATCCATCAATGGTGTTGGAAACATTCCTCAGAGATTTTGCTCCATGTTGACATGAAGCATCACACAGTTGCTGTCTCCCATTCAACCACATCCCAAAGCTGCTCTGCTGGACTGAGATCTGGTGACTGTGGAGGCCGTTGGAGGACAGTGAAGTCATCGTCATGGTGGAGATGATGTGAGCTTTGTGACATGGTGCATCATCCTGCTGGAAGTTTCCATCAGAAGATGCTACACTGTGCTCAGAAAGGGATGGACATGGGGATGGATTATGTTAACTTGGTACTGATGGGTCTACTAAATAATGTCAACAAATTAGCCCCCACGCTATTACACCACCACTACCAATCTATATCATTGACACAAACCAGCGCGGATCCATTCTTTCATGTTTCCAGCAGATTCTGATCCCAGCACCTAAAATGGAGACTCGTCAGACATTTCTCCATCTTCTATTGTCCAGTTCTGGTGAGCCTGTGTGAATTGTCGCCTCAGTTTCCTGTTCTTAGCTGACAGGAGTGAACCTGGTGTGGTTTTCTGCTGCTGGAGACCATCTGCTTCAATGTTGGACATGTTGTTCGTTCAGTGATGATGTTCTCCATATCTTGGTTGAAACCAGTGCTTATTTGACTTCCTGTTCTGTGGTTTCCAACCAGTCTGTCCATTCTCCTCTGACCTCTGACATCAACAAGACATTCTGGTCCAGACAACTGCTGCTCGCTGGATATTTTCTCTTCTTCAGACCTTCTCCGTAAACCCTAGAGATGATTGTGTGTGAAAATCCCAGTAGATCAGCAGTGTATGAACGACTCAGACCAGCAACTGTGCCACATTCAAAGTCCCTTAAACCCTCTTTAATGCTCTGATCTTCTACCAGAGGCCTGGGAGTTTGAGGACTGTGGTGCAGTACCCTAGCTGTTACCATTGTGCTTTTCTGGACAGAAAGCTCTGATGATAGTCCTTGGATCTGTAGGAACCATTCATCACAGAGTACTCCAGTTGTACCAGTTGGTACCACTGACACCACTTTGCCTTCAAACTCCACATTGTTTCAACTTTGTCGTTCAGTCCTTGGTATTTTTTCAGCTTCTTGTGTTCCCTCTTCCTACTGTTGTTGTTATCCAGGATTACATTTATCACTCCTGCATTCTGCTGCAGCTCATCAGCTACCACAATGTCCAATAGTTAACTATCACTGGTTTATCAGTCTGGAACTGGAAATCCCACAAGATCTTGACTCACAATCATTCTCCACTACCTTTAATGGTGTCTCCCATCTTGACCCTGGAACTTCCACCCCAAACTCAGTTCAGATGTCCCTGTATACTATTCCAGATATCTTGTTATGGTGTTCCATGTACAGTATGTGTGTACCTTCCTGCATTTTACACTCTGCTGCTGAACTGTCTCAAAGGATTCCTTGTGCAACCTTCATCCAGGGGGTCCTGTTGTTTTTCTGGTGTAAATACATGCACATACATAAATATATGTATGCAAAGTATATAAAATATATCAATGTATGTTAATACATACAGTTTGAGCAGGACCATAGGATGGCCCTAGACCTCAGGCTTTATAGTTAGTCCAGTTAGTCCAGTGTCCTCATCTTCCAACTGGAAACCCTTCCCTGAATGTCCCCTCAACTTGTCACAATGGCAAAATCCACTTTCAGGGTGCAGACTTAAAAGTTAATAACAAGGCGAATGTAAACATGTTACTCTTACTGATTTGACTGACTGATATGAGCAATGTGATTCAAACAATTTCACTGCTTCTTTTTCCTTCTTTTTTTAAAAAAAAAATAGTAAGTAATTTATGCTAATTAAAGCAACAGACACAGAGTTCAGTCTTACCCCGTTTCAAGTTGATGGAAACAGAGCCACTAATCCCTGAAAGACTTCTGGCTTTTGGGTGATATCAACCTTATTCTGTAATTACCTTCAGCAAAGTAAAACAAACCCAGTGAAACTATTTCCTAAAATAAGAAATTGGTCCTTTAAGCATGGAGGCTTATATATGAACTTTTTACAGATTTTGTTTTCACTTAAAATATGTGACAGAGAAATTTGTTTTGTTTTAATAATACTAATTTATAATTTTATTACATATTTTATGAGTATTTTAACATTATATTTTGCTATTTACTATACAATCCCATTTAAAAATGTCTGAAATTTAATTTAAGTAAATGAGTGTTTTAATATGCAATAAAAAGAAAACATTTTAAATGTAGCATGTTTCATATATACATGCATATGGTAAAAACTGTTCTCAGCAATGTTGTTTACATTCTTGTACTTTACTGCCCCCTTGTACTAAACTTTTTCAGCACAATCCTGGTGTATCACATTGTAGTTAATGGAACAAATGTTTTAAATATTTCTATTTATTTTTTCTATTTTATTTTAAATGGGAATATAAGTACTTTAGAAAAAAATATGAAAATAGTCAAATAATAGTCATTTATGAACTTATTTTAAGACAAAAATTACTTCAGAGAACAACAGAAATGTCTTCCGTTCATAACTCTGTGTATTATGAATAGTTTTATTAAGAAGAAGAAAAAGAAGAAGCATATTATGATGATGAAGTTGTTTGTTTGATTTTTACTTATATTAATTTGGTATAAAACATTTATGTTGTCCTTGAAACATGATTATTTGATTTCATGTGCATTTTAGTTTTTGTCATATTTTGAACAATATTTGAACTTCTTTGTGGAAAACATCAATAACAAATGTGGCAAACCTTTTTTAATCAAGGTTTTCATCATTAAAGAGAATAATGTCCTGCTACCAAGCTATGGAGGCGAAGAGCAGGCACCCAGTTAAGAGACAATAGAGACCTTATCACATTACAAAGTGATATCTTTATTGTGAAACTGCGAAACGAATCAGCTGAAACATACTTCAGTTTAACCTGATAATTTATTGTAATGACCTGAAACTTTTCAGGTTATAACATAAGTTTTATTGTAAAAATTCTAAATGTATTCCAATATAGTGCCATAAGTTTTACTGATAAAACGTGAAACTTATGATGTCATAAAACAAAACATTTTAAGGAGAAAACGTAGAATATAAACCGTATTTATACTGTATTCATCTTTAAATGGGAAAATTATACAAGCAGGAAGTAAAAAAAAAGGTTTAATTTACCAAATTGGATTCATTTGTACTTCATACAGGAGATTGTGATGATGAAGGTTGGAGGACACAGTCATATTGCTGACGTTCACCCTAACTCAGACAGGGCAATGTATTGTATCACCAACTTAATCTCCCAGTCCCTGCTGTGTTCATAAACCATGTAAATCACCGCATACTAACTGTCTCACTGCGTGCACCCAGGTAACTTGTTTTGCTCTTAATTGTCCACATTCCTGTCTGTATGACAATAAATCAACAAATTAACCCTTGACAAAAAAAGAAAAACTCCTAATTTTCTAGGTTGCAACAACATCTGCATACAGTACTCAGTAGAGTAAGAATTATAACACGAACGGGGCGAATCTTCTTTTTATTTGTGTGACTGGTCGATGCTTCTGTACCAAGCAATAACACCATTTTGATCAATGATTTTAACGGGAAGGCCAGTGTAATTGTTCTTCGTTTTAATACAATAATATCAAGTAGAGGCAAGGAGAAAGTATATACATGGAAAAAGAAAATGAAAAAGGATAGAAACCACTGGGACCAAGACATGCTGTGCCAAAAGAGAGATAAGGTGAGAGGTAGGACGAGAGAAAATATGTTTCTCTGGATGCAAAGAGACAAAAAGTATCTAAAGGGCCTTGTGGGTACGTACCAGGGAAAGCAGGGGTGGTCTGTCCGAGAGGGGTAAAGGGGGTTTGCTGCATAGCCAACTGGTGGAGCTTGGTCAACTGCTGAAGGGTTAGGAGGGAAAGTAAAACTAAGAGGTTACTGTTACACAGGTCACACCAACAAATGAAACCAACAAAAACTGTAGTGAAGCAATAGTGAGGAGAAGGAGGCCATGACACAGAAAGGTGGAGGACAAAAATAATAAGAGAAAATGAGATACATAGAGGATGATTGTTAAGGAGATATAAATAGCTTTTTTTTCCCTGTTTCCGTAAAATTTTCACATACCCTTATTGTTCTCATTTTAAATTCCACTTACTTACACATGAAATGCAAGAAATCCTTTCATTTGCTCGCTCACATTTTTATGTCTTTCTAGTTGGCACAGCTAACTCACACCCAGAGAAACATTTGGTTTTACAAGCATGTCAAGCCATACCTCTCCTCAGAACATGGTCACAGGTTGCCCGTCCCTCACTGTGTATCATTTCCATCAGGAATGAGGGAAGATGGATGCTTTAAAGGCATCGTCTCCTTTTAAGAGGAGTTTTAATGAGGGTAGAAGAGGGTGTCAAGCCTGTACTTGAGCGATTGTAACGTCAGCCACCACTTCCACTGGCATCAATCACCGACCAACTTTGAATTAGTGGATCTGACACAAGGTAGCTCTTGAGATGCTCTCACGACAAGGACGGATGAAGGCAGATTATTAATGGAGACTATATGGTTCGCTGGAATTAAAGGGGTGTCTACATCAAAACTGCCCTCACTGTCTTTGCCTTTGTGATTAGCACCAAGACTCACTATTTTGTAATCGATCAGATTTTTCCCATGGTTGAGCAGCAGTATAAACTCAAACAGCAGACAGACAGGGATTTTGAAAGTGCAAGTACTGTAAGCCTTACTGCTACATAACTTCTAAGAGCTGGTGTACATGTATAATCTAATGCTAATGTTATTAACACCGGTGAGTGATCGGTGAAGTTGCTGATTGAACAGAAATACGTGAGAACTTACGTCTGGGTGTGGTATGGCATACTGTCCCTGAATTGTGTAGGCCTAAAAAGAGGAAGAGCATAACAAATAGAATATTTTAGCATTGAGGTGAAAAGAAAAGAAAAATTTTGATGCTAAATTCACTCTAAATAAGGACGCCTCACTGAGAAAAATCTGCAAATGTCAAGTGGTGCTTCTTAATGTCAAATAAGCCAAAGTTGTTTGCTACATCGCTACAGAAATGGAGGAAACAAGCATGCAAAGAACCTAAAACCTAAAATGACAATACATTAGCAGAGTGAGAAACAGTGTTTGTTTTTTATTGTGAAATTGACAGTATATGGCCTAAATACTTCAGGTACTGTTAATAAAAAGCAGATGTCTTTCTGTACCCAAATGTTAGCTCGTTAACCAGATGAGGTAGGTAAAGCACAACAAAGAAGTTGGTAAAAGTCTGATGGCCCTGCTAGTCAGCTCATGCAGCTACAACATGATCTTAGCCAGCAAACTTAAAAAAATGCCATGAATGTAAAATAGCTAAATTAAAAGTCTGTTAATATCGTTTTGAGAAGAGCTTCAGGAGGGCAATATATGATATCAAGATATCCTAAAAATCATATCCTAGACATAGTTTAGCTGTGCAACACCATAAGTATCATTAGTGATGCTGGTAAATATTGAGCCACTTGCTCGAAATAAATACAACTCAACACCAATAATCACACATAAACAATGTGGTAGTCGTAGAGGAAGAAGGAGAAAAAGCCTTCCATATTTTAGAAAACATCCACAGAACTCCTATAAATCTATCAACCATTGGGACCAAGCTACATTCAAAGAAGTGCCTGTAGGGCTGGGCGATATGGCCGAAAAATAAAATCTCTGATTTTTTTTTAAACCAAATCCGATTTCCGATTTTAATCTATTTATTTTCCCCTTACTGTAAAGAAAAAAAATGTCAAAAATGATTCTTTTTCAAAAATGCTTTTATTGCGATCAGCCTAAAAGTTTACCTGAATTTAAAGTGCAACTAAACAAGCTGTTAAACAAGATTGTAAAAAGAGATGCAGGCGCTGCCACTGTAAACATTATAAGTAACAACATGTTTGTACTTAGTGCGTTTCCACTGTGAGATAGTTTTTAACTTTTGATCATACATTTAAGAATAGGCCTCACTTGTGTAACTTTATTTCAAAATAAAAAAAAAACTAATAATAAATAAAAGTACCTCCTCTTGGAAGAAAATTAGTGATTCCTTTTAGAGTATTTTGACATTAAATAACCAAAACAATGTCCCGCATTGGCAATGAGGTAATAAAAATTAATGTTTATTTACACTTATCATGTATTTACAGAAAATTGACCTCTTTGATACAAAATACAATTTTTTTTAAAAATCCCTGAATGTTAATTAAAGCTATATTTCTAACATACATGTATTATTACATTCTTGCTGTTTTTTGTTTAATTTACTCATTTTTGGCAAAAAAGACGAGCATGTCAGCTGCATCTGGCTTCAGACCCCTGTGGCATGTAACAATGCACCCTCCCACACTGAAAACCCTGCGTTTCCATTACACCTAGAACTGCTCAAAAAACTTAATATCGCCATAAAACCCACTGCTATAAAAGTTTTTACAATCTCAAGAGGTGGTTTTTCAGACATTTTGATATGGAAATATATTACAAAAGTGTAATGGGAACACTTTTTTTTGCGTTTACGTGTCCCCAGACGTGACGTGGGGGTTGTGACCAAATATGGTCATGACAAGGTCATTCCTGGTAAAGAAGGCGCGATGTGGAATAAACAACAGCAAATTTCAGAGTTTTAGAAAAGAAAGTGAGGGAGAAAAGCTTCGACAATCCGAAGCAAATTCTCCGAAAGCAAGTAGAAAACCCTAAAATAACGCTGCATGCCCACGTAGGGCTGGGTGATATGTTAATGTGTAACTATTGGTGTTGAGTTGTATTTATTTCGAGCAAGTGGCTTAATATTTACCAGCATCACTAATGATACTTATGGTGTTGCACATCTAAACTATGTCTAGGATATGATTTTTAGGATATCTTGATATCATATATTGCCCTCCTGAAGCTCTTCTCAAAACGATATTAACAGACAGATTTTACAAAACGTGATGCTAATGTGCCAAACGTTGTTCAATGGAAACACCTGCAAATCACAATTGTTGTTGGTCAAAACGTACAAATATTGTTTTTATTTTGTAAATGTAATGGAAATACAGAGGGGGGAGTTGTTGTTCGTCGCTAGCTGCCATGGTGGGTTTATGCGTTTCTGTGGGAAACCAGCGGGAGTGCGCTGAGGTCACGATAAGTGACCTCAGCCCAAAAGGTGACAGCGGGGCGAAAAAAAATCCCAATTTTGTAAAAATAAATCTCCATAAACAGCAAATTCAAATTAATCGATTAAATTGATTAATCGCCCAGCCCTAAGTGCCTATTTATATTTTTTTGGAAGAAGTGAAAGCACTAAAATAATTTATGGGTTTTAGATGTGTAAAATGTCATTTCTTTCCTCTAACTTCTGGAAAAACATAGAGACAAACAATATCACCTTATATATATTTTACATCCTAAATTTACATATGGAAAGCATTTTGTGCCTGTTCATAAGGCAGTTTAAGGAGTGTTACAACATAAATGTCTATGTCTACTTTTATCTTTATTTTAAAAATTATAATTAACAAATATACATATATTTTTATGTATAAGTATTTACGATAAATAAAGAAAATATGTTAAGATTCTAGTTGTTTTGTGGGTATTTGTGCTGTTTGTTCTCTGCTAATGCTCTATAAAGTCGTTGGACATAATGTACTTATAAAGGTTTCCTGAGGCTGTAACTTGCAGTCTTTCAGTCCACCCACTGTGAGTGTTTTTGTCCTTTAAAACTGCCTAAGGCTTGTATATTATTTTGCCAAAAGGCTCCAGTATCACTGCTGAGGCAAACAGAAGCTCCCAAATTGGTGTCATTACAAGTATTTATGTGCTGTGTTTCTCAAATGAATATCTTTGTTAGGTAAATGTTTGAATGCATTCTGCAAATTTCAACCCAAATCTCCCCATAACATTACCTTGCCATAGAGGTTATAAGGTTGGTATGTGGGTTGTTTGAATTAAAGAAAAGAAAAGAGAAACAATCTCTTCCCAACCAAAAATGCTACTTTTCTTAATCCTAACCTCAAATGATCTTTCTAGTATGAGTACTGAAACAAATACAGCCTAAATCATAGCCGGATTCTATCTTAAATCACACACACATAAACCACACATCTATCACTACATGTACAAGGAAACACAATTACCTTGTACAGAAACATAATTTCTGAGACACTATTTAAAAAGTAAAAAAAAAAAAAAAAAAGGTTTCTAGCTACAGGACATGGCTGGTGGTGCAGTACAAGACTCAAAGTAGCTGCAGGCACAATATAATGAGCTAAAGCTAGCTCAGTGCTTACCTGGCCACCAGAAAAAATGACTGGGGTGGAGGCAGGCTTTGGGCGATAAGGAATAGTGGCACCTTTTGGTGGGGACTGGAAGAAACAAGAGAGCAAGAGATTCAGATTTATCAACACCACATTAAAACACTCTAATCTCACCAGTCAGTGTGCTAATGTAGCCTAGCTTGAAGACTGTCAATGAGATAAAACAGCTAGCTGAGTTAGCATTTTTGTGAGCTCCACCAGCTCTTCTTGATATAAATTAGAACATTAACATAACTCTTGAATGTATCATGAAGCCAATGTGAGCTGACAACAGCTTTAACATATTAAATTCACCTTGAAAGAGGTTGTATTAATTAGCTTGGCTGTTTATTTAATAGCAGCACTTCCAATGCCAGGAAGTGACAGGAGCTTGATGACAAACAACAATGCACTATCATATGTCCATTCAATTTGAAACTACATCTGGTAGACTTAAGGCTTAGAAACTTCTATTCCCTTACAATCCTGGACAGGCTCTTGTGTTTTTAAGCATCTTGTGCATTGCCTTTGAATAACGCCTTTGTTCTGCGTTATTCAGTTCAATATTTTGTGATACTCCCAACATGGTTTGCGTGTGAAGTGCTACTTGAGACATTCACAAACTATGTTTTGTCACAATGCTGTTAGATGGATGTAAATTGGAGGGATACAATGTGAGAAAGATCCTGATGTTTTCATTTAAACTACATCTTTTATTCCAAATGTTTCCCTGACGTGTTGTTTTACTATGTGAAATATTTACATTTAGTCATTTGGCAAAGACTTTTCTCTAATGCAAGTTACACATGAGTAATGAAGTCTGGGATCATACTTAGAGTAAATAGAGGAACATCTATGTTTGATTCACATGGCAGTTTATCATTCACATTCTAAGTGACCACATGTCTAAAAGAGCCGTACTGTTATTAAAGTGCATCACAGTACCAGCTGAAAAAACACAATAAAACAAAGGTGGGTTTCTTTATGAAATATGCTGTTTATAAATACAAACAGAGCCGTGAAGCTTTGAGGCACTAGCAGATTTTACTTGTGGTAAAAAGCAAAATAGAAACCTTTGCAGTTGTGGTCTGCATCACCATGTTTATGTGTTTCTCACAAATGCACAGATATTTTTTTCTTGGTTTCAGAGAGCAAACAGGGGAGGGGCACTTGCAAAATTACTGCAATGGCACTAAATTACTGATTCATGTTGTGCTGCAACAAGGACTGCATCAGATCTCAAGTAGTGCTGCCAGAGTCTACTTAGCGATGGGATTACTTTGCCTTAAACACAATAACCAGCCACATATTAAATGTCCTAATAATAATTCCAGTGATTCTTACTGTTCAAGATAGCAGCCATATAATATAATGATTGTCAAAACTAAATTATAAAAAGATAATGGCTGGAGATACATAAAAGTTGCAGTGAGACCATTTGACTTCATATTATTCCTGTGTTCCTTTTTCTGTTTTGTTGACACAAATGTCATTTTATATATGTTCAAAGTCAGTATATTATTTAATAATTTCACATTCATAAGCAACTATTGTGAGATAGTGCTACTTAGTGGAAAATATATTATAATAAAATTTTAGAACCAAATCACTAAATCTAATAAACCTTAAGATTTTTCTCCATTCAATTAATGATAAAAAGACCTGGTGGAGTGAAATAATCAACAAACTCTAAAATGTTGAGGATAATAACAGACCCAGTACAGTGTGCATATACATGTTTGCTTCATTTGATTTACAGCTTTAAAATAAAATCTGGTTCTGTTTATTAGCTTCAGAAATCACATTATTAATTCAATTATGCTGACTTGTTGGTAGTGTAAATGGCACTTGATATTAGTTATTTAATGACCTGCTGGGGAAAGGCCCCAGTTTGTCACATCATTGGGTAAGGGCCACCATCGTGCAGCATGGTGAAGACAAAGGAGCTCTCCAAATAGGTCAGAGATAAAGTTGTGGAGAAGTACAAATCAATTATTGGACTACTAAAGTGGAAATATGCTTCGTCACAACAAACCTGCCAGAGAAAAGCCAACTAGTAAAACTGACACACCAGGAAGGAATGAATCATTAATCAGAAAAGGGAAAGAGACAACTTTAAATATAAAACATCAGACAATAAAGTGTCCAATACATAAAGCTACTTACTCGACAATCTACTAAAATTGGCAAAATGAACATTTCTTTGAGAAAAAAAATATGTACAGATTTTGAAGAAAGACAGTAGGGATTTTTTTTTTTTTTAAAGGAGAATAATAAAAGAAAAAAACGTTTGGTGATGAAGACACCATAATAAATAGCCATTAGAATAATAAAACCATGTCAATGGTGAAGCATGGTGGCAGCAGTATCATGCTAGTTGAATGCTTTTCATTTCCAGGGCCTTTGAAATTTGGTCTGAATTGATGGTTGGCAATCTTCTGCAGTACTGAAACTAAAACTGTGGTTCATCTTGATTATATTATATTATAATATACCTTGTTAGAATACTAAAGAGAACACTTGACTAGTCCAGGAAAACATGTGTCTATTTCCAAGCCTAGGGACGGTCAACTCCAGCCTTCAAGAGGAACAGGTTTTAGATGTCCCTATTTCAACAGATTCTATTAATTTTGCATAGAGGAAAAACAATGACAGAATCTTTTTCATTCGAATCAAGTGTGTTGGAGCAGGGAAACATCTAAAACTTGCCAAAATATAGAACTCAATCCAGATTGGAGTCCACATTGGAACATTACTGCACAATAGGTGGGGCTGTTGGGCGGTGGACAGCATAGAATCTATATATAAGATGGACAGAGCCTCCATGAAGTCACGGGTAGTTTCTGAACAGTTTAACTGAAGCTCATTCTTACCATTGCTATGTTGGCAGCATCGCGTGTCATCTCTCCCAGAAAATACAAAAATGGGCAAAGAGGTAGCAATGAAAGCGGTGCTGTGAACATGGGGTTGGATTATTGACACCTAGCAAACTCAAACCTGCTATCCGAGCTAACCCAAAGTTAACAAGAGCTAACCAGATAACAGAGATAGGAAGACTAAAGCTAAGTCACCCTGTTAGCAGGCTAAAAACTGGGATTTTTTTACATTCCTCCTTCTTGCAGCGGGATATCGAGTACCTGTCAATCAAAAGGACATGTCCCTAATTATGTCGGATTTTTAAATTAAATTAGTTTTAAACAGAGGAGTTAAAAAAAAACAAATCATATCACTCACATGAAAGTCGCTTTGGATAAAAGCGTCTGCTAAATGACTGTAGAATAGAATAGAATAGAATAGAATAGAATAGAATAGAATAGAATAGAATAGAAAAATCACGCTCCCCACAGTTGTCATGAAGGTAAGTCTGACCTATTAAACCAATTTTTTTTTCTCCCGGACTGTAAACATGTTTATTTCTGTTGTGAAGTTGGTCTTTTTAACATGGGAGTCTGTGTGGATTTGCTATGTTTTGGAGCCCCTAGTGGACTAGGGGAGAACTGTTGTTTTATGCACTTTGGCATAGGCTTCACTTTTAACCACCGGAGGTTGCCGCCTGGTGGACACAGTCAGGCAGGTAGGAAGGGACGGGTCAGGGGTGTGAGTTAATGGGTGTGTGGAGTGTGGCCTGAGTGGGCTGAGGAGAGGTGGTGTGGGTGAGCGTGGGTGATGTATGTGATGTATGTTAATGTATGTATGCTTTTTTTTTTATTCCTGTATTTCACATCTAACTCCAGGCTGTAAAGCAATAAAATGACAAAACCATCAAATAGGGTGAAAACTAGTTTATGACTATGTGAGTACATACAGAGAAATGGTGCATTTCAGCCAGAAATCTAATACGCCACCATCAGACTCAACTATTTAAATCCTTTTTGAATTGCCTATGAGAAAAGTAATAAAATTAGCACTATGTAGACAGAAGCTGCTTCTATAAATCTGTGCATACTTTACCTCCAGCATGACCACACAAATTTGTTTGACACACTGGATGATGGCTTCTGGGGTCCCAGAGATTGTCACTGCACGCTCTGTGGAGTTGGGAAGCATGTCCCCTGCCACCTGAACCTGTGCCCCTGTTGACTGGAGACAAATGCAGTTCTTTGAAGAACAAAACAGACAGGATTCAGCAGCAACACATGTGCAGTGCAGTCCTTTCAGTAGTGCAGGCACTCACTTCAGTAGAGAACCTGAAAATGAAAAGTACTCACCAGCATTATGAACTAACTGCTTATGGTGGAGAGTGGATAAAAGATCCTAGCTGTGTGCTAGTTCTGCTGAAAATCCACTGTGATAATTAAGATGTTTAGATTAGCCTCAGCTGTGATATCCCCCTCTGCTGTGACATAGCCATCTGGGGGAGCAACATATTGCCTTTAGGACTATTCTTTTGGCACCACAACCCCATTTTTCCAAGTCCCAGCTGGTGACATTAACCTGAAGGCAGCAATGAAGCACTCTCCCTCTCCTCTCTTGTAACAGTTGAGCTTCTTTGCATAGTGAGTTTACAAGTTCTTGGTGGTTATAATGTGACAGCAAATGTTATTGACTTCCCTGGGCTATCACTTAGCCTCTTAAAAGCATGTTGATTTTATTTTCTTTCTTCACACATCCAGCATGACTTCGGACTTGCAGTGTTAATTAGTCCGTCCATGACTTTGATGCAGACTGAAATAGCTCAATAACCTTGGGACTGTTTTACAACAAATATTGAACAGACATTCATGGCTCAGAAGGATACATCACACTGAATTTGGTCACTTTATCTCTGATTTTAGAGTCACCATTAGGCTGACATTGCTGCGATTTAGGGACATTTGGACAGCTTGTCAATACTTTTTGTAGAAGTGGGGTGCCATATAGGTAGTCTGTAAAACAGCGGCGTTCATATTGGAATTTGAAGACAAAATGTTGACAACAATTTGCTTGATAAATGACAGTAGGACAGGCTTTTAAGACTTTAGAGCATTAAAGGTATTAATAACTTCATAAACAACTGACAACTCTAAGAACAAATGCTATAATGTCACTTATAGTCACAGTTTAGTTATGATATTTTCTTTGTTTTGTAGGGTTTTTAATTATGAGATTCTCCTTAAAATCATACATGTGCTTTGAATGAAAAGCTTTGGAATTCCCAGTTCCTGTTCATGGCAGGAGCCATGGACTGTGGTGACAGTCAGGTAGACAATGAGTGATGCTACCTTACCTCACAACCTGTTACTAGATAGAAGACAATAGGATAAGGTAACTTGGCAACTAAACCAGTAAATTTTAGCATGCTAGTAGCTAATTCAATGGATTGTCAGCCAAGAAATACCAGTGGCCAATTGTGTCTATGCTAATGCAGAACAGAGGAAGAGTGTGATCCAGTAAGCCATTATCTTCGAGATGCTAGTAGTTAGCCTCATCATGCTCACAGGGACCAAAGACATTTGACAATCAACAGTTCGAGTTAATGACCAGATCAAATAATAAGTCACCTTCTCATCTCCAAGCAACCCCTGCTCAGCTAATGGTGCCATTTATCACTGGAGTGATTAATGGCTGTCTTCAGCTGTAATATAAACCCAAAGCCTGCATATAGACTACATCCTCTGCCAAATGCTGAATACTGTTAATGGGTCCCCTTGTTGATGAAAACTGAGATATGACAAAATCCTCATCTGTAATGCTCAGTTTATTTAGGGCCTGTTTCTTTGTCCCCTCAAATATGTGGACTATTTTACCTGTGTCTAAATTTAGTTCACTTTCTACAATAAAAAAAAAAAGTTACTTTCTATTATTACTGAAAAGTACTCTCTGTGTCCTCATGTCAATAGTAAAATTTTAGTCTTCATGTATTAAGAATTTATGGATTATAAATGTCCCCTGATTATTTGAAAAAGTTAAAACAAAAACTATTATGAACAGGAAAATATAATCCAGATTTTGTGGGTCACATTTTGTTTGTTTATTTGATCCTAATTAGCCCCATTAGCTTTTGCTAGCAAAGTCATATTCTTCCTGATGTCTACACAATAAAAATACAAATATCCATATCATCAACACTGAATGCTGTTACATGCTTGATATCAACTTATTGAATAATAACAGAGGATCTAAATTTTACTGCAGAATAAATAAACACTTTATGTACAAGATGAATAAATAAATAAAAATCGGCCTTATTAGTAAAGATTAGTTGTTTGATAAAATTGATACAGTGCTTCTGAATAGTGATATGATATTGTCACACAAAATATTGTGATATTTTGATGTATCAATATTTTCTTACCTCCCTAATAACTACAAACACACACATGAACACACTTACCATATAACTATGCCTCCTAGTAACATACTGTCCTGTACCAGTACATAAGGGGTGTGTGTGTGTGTGTGTGTGTGTGTGTGTGTGTGTGTGTGATTGTGCGCATGTGTGTTATGTGAAGGCCTGCAAGCTGCAAGCACATAATGGGTGATTCATTATGGAATGTCTACAGTACATAATCAATTGGATACAAACAGAAAAAGGAAATCAATCCATTTATGTAACATTCAGTTATTCATGAATAATACAAATATATGCAATGTTAAGTAAGTACTGAGGGGGATCATTACTCTTGTATAACAACCCCAAACTTTTCTAATATGATTGTTATTCACGAGATATCCATAAAAATGTTTTATATACCTCTCTCATTTCTTTGATTTTGGAGCCTCCCTTCCCTATGAGGGAGCCACACTGGCTGGCAGGCACGACGAGCCTTAAGGTGACAGGGGGCTTGCTGGTTGCTGGGCTGTTACTCATGGAATTGATTATGTCCTAGAAAACAAAAACAGATATTTCATTTTGCAAGAGTAATGTGACCCCAAACACTCATTATGTTTAATTGTGCTGATCAGCTCACAAATTTAAAAGTTTGTAAAAAAAATTATCTGAAAAACATTTGATTCATTCTTTCAGTGTCTTCTATTTTCTCTGCTTACTGAAAAAAGCTCTTATTTTCAGCCATGAGTGGTAGGATCTAATCTACCGGTCTGAAAAACTTCACACAAATCCCCACCGACTGTGCAATCGGCCTCTCTTACACGTTCCAGTCACAGTATTTAAGAGTATCAGTTAGATGTGAGACATCAAAGGCGAAATCAGTGGAAAGGATGGCAGAGTGAAAACTATTCAGATTCATCTCACTATTAGGTTATACATGCCTCATCTGCATATTCGCTGTATGTGCCATCTAAGAGATGTCTGAACCATTTTACAAGTACTACAAATGTTGTAAATGTAAAAACAATAAAAACTACACTGTATTGCTGTTTTAACCAGGTACTTGAAGGAAAATATTTCTTCCCCTTGTTCTCACACTTACACAGTTTTGAACCATTGAAATATATTTCTACATGTTTGTCTCTGAGTGAAGATTCCCAGGTAATAAAACCTGTTAATTCAACTATTTAAAGGGTCAAAGCTGATTTTTAGTTTCTTGTTCACGCAGAAAAAATTTGTTGATTTAAAAGGTAAAATATTGGCAATATTGACTTGAATGAGCATTATTTTTATTGCTAAATGTAATCACCATTGTGCCATGCTGTGCAGGTGAACCTGGACCTGTTTCAACTGAAGTGAACAGGGTGAAGCCATTAATGGAGGAAAAGAGTCTGATTTATTGTGAACTAAACATATCAGCATCATATAATGCTATAGCAAACTCTTAAATAAACTTGTATGAGGTGCAATGCCTAATAACTAACTAACTAACTAACTAGAATGCATAAATACCATCGGATACAGACTGCAAAATAGAAAAAGTAGGAAAGGAAGGAACCCCTCACAGGAATCTTTCAAGTCTCAAATGTGATGAAAATGTACGGCCTGTCAATGCAGAACTACTTATCCTGTTATTCAGTAAATGCATCAGCCTGCAACGTTTTTATTTCTCCAAGTGGTAACTGACTGAGAATGAGTGAGTGTGTCTGTGACCATTTATTATTGTTATTATCTCCCTGAGCCGTCACCTTATCGTGGTGGAGGGGTTTGTGCGTCCCGAAGATCCTAGCAGCTATGTTGTCGGGGGCTTTATGCCCCTGGTAGGGTCACCCATGGCAAACAGGTGTCTAGGGGAGGGACCAGACCAAGCACGGCTCATAGACCCCTATGACGATGACAAACCTGGGCATAAATGTTCCCTTGCCCGGACGCGGGTTACCGGGACCCCCTCTCTGGAGCCAGGCCTGGAGGCGGGGTACGAGAGCGAGCGTCTGGTGGCCGGGCCTTCGCCCATGGGGCCCGGTCGGGCTCAGCCCGAAAGGGTTACATGGGCCCCACCTCCCGTGGGCTCACCATCTGCGGGAGGAGCCATAGGGGTCGGGTGCAATGTGAGCTGGGCGGCAGCAAGGGGCGGGGACCCTGGCGGTCCGATCCCCGGCTGCAGAAGCTGGCTCTAGGGACGTGGAACGTCACCTCTCTGGTGGGGAAGGAGCCTGAGCTTGTGCGCGAGGTTGAGCGGTTCCGACTAGATATAGTTGGACTCACCTCGACGCATGGCTTGGGCTCTGGAACCAGTACCCTCGAGAGGGGCTGGACCTTCTTCCACTCTGGAGTTGCTCATGGTGAGAGGCGCCGAGCAGGTGTGGGCATTCTCATCAGCCCCCAGCTTGGTGCCTGCACGTTGGGGTTTACCCCGGTGGATGAAAGGGTAGTTTCCCTCCGCCTCCGGGTGGGGGGACGGGTCCTGACTGTTGTCTGTGCTTATGCACCGAACAGCAGTTCAGAGTACCCACCCTTTCTGGGGTCCTTGGAGGGAGTGCTGGAGGGTGCTCCTTCTGGGGACTCCATTGTTCTGCTGGGGGACTTCAATGCTCACGTGGGCAATGACAGTGAGACCTGGAGGGGAGTGATTGTGAGGCATGGTCCCCCCCTTCTGAACCCAAATGGTGTTTTGTTATTGGACTTCTGTGCTCGTCATGGATTGTCTATAACGAACACCATGTTCCAGCATAAGAGTGTCCATATGTACACCTGGCATCAGGATTCCCTGGGCCGCAGTTCAATGATCGACTTTGTAGTCGTATCGTCGGACCACATGCCTTGGACACTCGGGTGAAGAGGGGGGCGGAGCTGTCAACTGATCACCACCTGGTGGTGAGTTGGCTCAGATGGTGGGGGAGGAAGCTGGTCAGGGCTGGCAGGCCCAAACGTGTTGTGAGGGTCTGCTGGGAACGTCTGGCTGAGTCCCCTGTCAGAGCGAGCTTCAACTCCCACCTTCAGCAGAGCTTCGAACATGTCCCGGGTGAGGCGGGGGACATTGAGTCCGAATGGGCTGTGTTCCGTGCCTCTATTGCTGAGGCGGCCAGCCGGAGCTGTGGTCGTTGGTCCCAAGGTCGTTGGTGCCTGTCGTGGTGGTAATCCCAGGACTCGTTGGTGGACACCAGCAGTGAGGGATGCTGTCAAGCTGAAGAAGGAGTCCTATCGGGCCTTCTTGGCCTGTGGGACTCTGGAGGCAGCTGATGGGTACCGACGGGCTAAGCGGCATGCGGCTTCGGCCGTTGCCGAGGCAAAAACTCGGGCATGGGAGGAGTTCGGCGAGGCCATGGAGAAAGACTTCCGGACGGCTTCGAGGAGATTCTGGTCCACCATCCGGCGGCTCAGGGGGGGGAAGCAGTGCTCCATCAATACTGTGTACAGTGGAGATGGGGAGCTGCTGACCTCAACTCGGGACGTTGTGGGTCGGTGGAGGGAATACTTCGAAGACCTCCTCAATCCTACCAACACGGCTTCCCATGAGGGAGCAGAGCTGGTGGACTCAGGGGTGGACTCTCCTATCTCTGGGGCTGAAGTCGCTGAGGTGGTCAAAAAGCTCCTTGGCGGCAAGGCCCCGGGGGTGGATGAGATCCGCCCGGAGTTCCTTAAGGCTCTGGATGCTGTGGGGCTGTCCTGGCTGACACGCCTCTGCAGCATCGCGTGGACATCGGGGGCAGTACCGCTGGATTGGCAGACTGGGGTAGTGGTCCCCCTTTTTAAGAAGGGGGACCGGAGGGTGTGTTCCAATTACAGGGGAATCACACTCCTCAGCCTCCCTGGTAAGGTCTATTCAGGGGTCCTGGAGAGGAGGGTCCGCCGGATAGTCGAATCCCGGATTGAGGAGGAGCAGTGTGGTTTTCGTCCTGGTCGCGGAACAGTGGACCAGCTCTATACCCTCTCTGGGGTCCTGGAGGGGGCATGGGAGTTTGCCCAACCAGTCTACATGTGCTTTGTGGACCTGGAGAAGGCATTCGACCGTGTCCCCCGGGGGCTCCTGTGGGGGGTACTCCGGGAGTATGGGGTACCGGACCCCCTTGTACGAGCTGTCCGGTCCCTGTACGACAGGTGTCAGAGCTTGGTCCGCATTGCCGGTAGTAAGTCGGATTCGTTTCCGGTGAGGGTTGGACTCCACCAAGGCTGCCCTTTATCACCGATTCTGTTCATAACTTATATGGACAGAATTTCTAGGCGCAGCCGAGGGGTTGAGGGGATCCGACTTGGTGGCCTCAGGATTGGGTCCCTGCTTTTTGCGGATGACGTGGTCCTGTTGGCTTCGTCTGGTCGTGATCTCCAGCTCTCGCTTGAGCGATTCGCGGCCGAGTGTGAAGCGGCTGGGATGAGAATCAGCACCTCAAAATCTGAGACCATGGTCCTCAGCCGGAATAGGGTGGATTGCCCTCTCCGGGTCGGGAGTCAGGTCCTGCCTCAAGTGGAGGAGTTTAAATATCTCGGGGTCTTGTTCACGAGTGAGGGAAGGATGGAGCGTGAGATCGACAGACGGATCGGTGCGGCGTCTGCAGTAATGTGGGCTCTGCGCCGGTCTGTCGTGGTGAAGAAGGAGCTGAGCCAGAAGGCGAAGCTCTCGATTTATCAGTCGATCTACGTTCCTACCCTCACCTATGGTCATGAGCTGTGGGTCGTGACCGAAAGAACGAGATCTCGTATACAGGCGGCTGAAATGAGTTTCCTCCGCAGGGTGGCCGGGCTCTCCCTTAGAGATAGGGTGAGGAGCTCAGTCATCCGGGAGGGGCTCAGAGTAGAGCTGCTGCTCCTTCGCATCGAGAGGAACCAGTTGAGGTGGCTCGGGCATCTGGTCAGGATGCCTCCTGGACGCCTCCCTGGTGAGGTGTTCCAGGCACGTCCCTCGGGGAGGAGACCCCAGGGAAGACCCAGGACACGCTGGAGGGATTACATCTCTCGGCTGGCCTGGGAACGCCTCGGGATCCCCCCCACAGAGTTGGCAAATGTGGCTGGGGAGAGGGATGTCTGGGTTTCCCTGCTTAGGCTGCTATCCCCGCGACCCGACCCCGGATAAGCGGCAGAAGATGGATGGATGGATGGATGGATTATCGTTTGTGATTAACCTTTAACTTACAAAAATGTTTGAACCTATTTTTTCTGTTTTTCTGCAGTTTAATTAAAAACATGTTTATCAGACTTTTTCTTATCTGCCTTTTGGTCTGCATAGTGTGCATAGGTCTAATAATATATTAAAGTATAGTCCGCATAGTCTGACATTATATATTAGTCTTTCATCATAATAACATCAGCCCATAGTAACCAGTAAATCGTTTTGGTAAACTAGCTTAGGTGAAAACAAACCCAACCACCCTATCAGTTTGTTTAAAGTTTGTTTCTGAGGCGGGATTTGGTGCAAGCACAAATAGCAACATTCATTTACTAGTTTGTATGGAAATGGTGATAAAAAAGACTGGTGTCATTACTTACAAGAATAATGTAGGCCCTGTCAAAGTAACGGTAGTTGAATTTGTGATGTTTAAGGGAAAAAAATTAATTAAAACCAGAACAGAAGTAGTTTTTTTAGTTATGTTGCTAACGGAAAAACAAACAAAACCACTGCTGAAAACATAAACTTGGCAAAGGTAATAACAAATGTCAGTATGATTGTAAAATAATATATATCCCAACATAAAAATACCATCCATTATGTGATATTACCATACCTCTTCGAATTTATAGGCAATCATAGCGAAAGCCTTGAAGATGGTATCTGTAGGTCCAGTAATGGTGACGATCCTCTCTGGACAGTTGCCTTCGGAAATATTGATTCGTGCTCCACTCTAAGAAATGCAGCAAAATGTTTTGCTTATGGGGTTAAAACAGGTCTTTTGAGATATAAATCTAGAAAAGTCATCTCTCTACGTTTTGATTTTATCTCCAAATAATAAACCAAAAGCTGCATTTTTCCTTTCAACAACTTCAATATAGTTATTGTTTAATAACTTAAACTCACCTCTTCTCGCATCTTTTTGACTGTTTCTCCTTTCTGTAAATATAGTAAACCAGTATTTAGAAAAAAATAATAAAATCAAAACAAACTAAAACAGTATAATTTTATTGTATGTGTATAAATGTATTAATAAAATACATACCTTACCAATTATACTTCCAACCTCCTGTAATGAGAAAAAAAAGATGAATAGATCAGAAGTAATAACTTTTTTCCCCCTTGAACCACTGTGCAGGGACAATGCAAGGACATATAAAGCTGCGTTGTTGTGTTCAGGGCCATACTCTTCATATGCATGTAATCACTCTTCATGATCTTGGTGTGGCACAATGGAGGAAAGGCACCGATACGTTTCTGGCTACAAGCATTAAAACTCCCCGACCTCTCCTGACCAAACACATGGGTTAGATCCATTTCCATGTTACACCTGCAGGCCTCTTATTTCATGTGGCCTTCTAAGGTCCTTACCTTAACTTTGATGTTTATTTATATGCAAAATTTAACCTCTTTCCCAAACTAATTCTGTCCTCTGATTAACATAATAATACATTTTGTTAAAAAAAAAAGACTCAAATCATAAAATAGCAAAATAGAAAATAAAAGAAAATCTTATTTCAACAAACTGTTTTAAAATAATTCTCGCATTGATTTCATGCAGGAATTAAAAGGATATGTAATAGCTTTTCTAGTCTCATCTCCTTCAGTGTTTTATAAAACTGCTTTGATTGACGTTATGGATGACCCTGCCTGATCTCGCCACTTCTCCACTTCTCTCATTTGTCTTTGTCACTATGGAAACATGTTTACATCATGCCCAGCTAGTGTTTTATTTGTCCCCAAACAAATGAAGCGTTAAAGCTGCAGAAGTGAATTTGGCAGATTCTGTCACTGTGGTGAGCCCTGAACAATGAATCATTTGTCATCTGCCTTTCATCTCCTCTTCTCTGAGCTCTCCCCAGGCAATAAAAGTCAGTATACATTGTATTATTATGGTCTTCAGCTAATTTTGGTGCTTTAAGCATCTTTGTAAATGTTTTCTTTGCATGATGCTAATAATTTGACTCTTGCTGAAACAGACTAAGATCTTTTCCATCTAAAGAACATGTCTGCTCACGTTTACTTAAGAAAAAAGAAGCTACTTGCAGCATCTGCTAGGGTTAAACAACTTGTTACCAGCTGAAACATCATCATCTGTACAGTTATTATCCAATGGGAGGCTCTTACCTATTTGCAAAAATAAATACAGACAGGGGCTGTTTTTCAGAAGGGCAGTGTGTCCACAGTGTGTCCTGGGACCAGTATTTTTCATTGATGTAATGATTTTACTGAATAAAAACTATGAGAATAGTTTTCCAGTGCACAAATTACCATTCATTGAGGATGACATCCAGTTATATTTATCATGGCATCAAATAAGAACATATCATTCATCTCAGATTAGTAAAATTAAAAAAAGAAATCTTTTGTCTCTTCTTGCAGGCAAACTTATTGTTTCTAAATAAACAATTGGGAAACATCATTCAGGCAACTTTGTGGAATCAACTTCCAGTTTGGGTTCAAGAAGCCGAAACCTGTGTTCTTTTAGGAGAGGGCTAAAAAATGTTCCTTTTTTTCCTGTAGTTATTCTCGGCCTTAGATTATGGAGCGCTAGACAAAGACAAAGGCAGGGTAGCCTCTCATTATGCAGCAGAGATGCAGCTTGTCTGTTTTATCCTTTAATTGCACTATTATGTCATTAACTTGGCATGTCTTTTCTCTCAGACATTGTTTGCTTTCTTCCTTTTTCTTCCTCACATCTCTCAGCACGTATCCAACCACTTTGTTCAGTAGTTTTCTGTTCTCTCTCAGTTTTTTTGCATTCTATTTAAAAGTACATTTTCTCTTCTTGTCCACTTCCCTCAATCAGACCACTTCCCTCACTCTGTTTGGATTCTTTCCTTTTTAAAGGGAGTGCTTCCAGCTCTCCAACTCACCAATACACCCCCATTCACTAAGTGCTTGTTCAGAGTAAATTGGTTTCATATGGATCATGTTTATACCCTGAGATGGCTTTTGTTTTTGATTTGCAATGCATGAATAAAATCATCTGGATGGAAAGGGTCTTGGGATAAATGAATCTCAGGTGAGAGTTGCTCAGCCACAGTGAGTGCAGATGTGTTTCATGCACATTACAAAGAGCTTTTGAGAAAATGTCTGTAGTCATGGATGACAGTAGTGGTTTAGAGGGAACTCGTCTGTCTCAGAAACTGGGCTGCTTGCAGTCACTGAATTTCAATTTTGCATCATATCAAAGGGCATTGAAGATAAAGTCAGACCATCTGTCCAAAAGTTGGAGTGAAACCTTCAGGGGGCCGGACCACATCAGGAAACTCACCAAGGAAAATTAAGAAATATAGGTTTATGGATTGACCTATTCAAAGGCCATCCATCCATCTATCCATCCATCCATCAATCCATTCATCCATCCATCCATCGATTTCTTTCTTTAGTCATTTTGTCCAATTCAGGATCACAGGAAGTTGAAGCCTACCAGCAATCAGAGAGGCAAAAAACTAATTAACTTAACATGCATGTCTTTGGTGGGACCAAGCGGGTAAGTACCCAGCGAGAAGCCACATACACGGGAAAACATACAAAACCCACAGAAGACAGCAACCTCATATATATATATATATATATATATATATATATATATATATATATATATATATATATATATATATATATATATATATATATATATATATATATATATATATGTATATGTAGCAGTTCAGAGTGTCCACCCTTTCAGGATACCTTGGAGGGCGTGTTGGAAAGGGTTACCCCTGGGTATGTATATATATATATATATATATATATATATATATATATATATATATATATATATATATATATATATGATATCTTGGACAGCCAAGAATCACAGAGTGTAGGCGTAAGGGAAAGCTGGGGTCATGCATCAGATTGCAGTTACCTTCAATGATGTTATTACTTGACTGATTTCATGATTTCAACTCGGGTTATGTGAGCACTAACTGATGTGATGCTGAGCTGCCTGTACGTCATATAGGTTTGTGTTGTGCATCAACAATGCTCAACAACTGTGTGAAAGGTCAGTGATTCTTAACCAGGGCACTGTGGCCCAGGCTTGGGCTTCAAGCTCAGCCGAGTGGGCCTCCAAAAATGCTCTGTTTTGCACCAGTGGGCAAGTTATGCTGCCCTGGGACGGTATAACTTCTCAGCTAAATTAAAGGAATGTTACTATAGTTTGAGAAGCACAATTGCAACTTAGCTTCCCACCACTTGGTGGCAGTGATGTGTCAGTTAGTTGTTCAATTCCAATGAGCAGAAGAAGACACTAATCGCTGGCCTGTCGTGATAGTTAGAAACTAGTATTCAAAAACAACAACAACAACAACAACAAAACATGAAAGCAGCATCCAGAGACCAAACATTGTGAGAAAGATGGAGGAGTTTTAAAAAAAAAAACAACGTAGAAAACATCACCTTTAAAAAGTCTTTTAAAACATATGTTAAATGAATCAAATATTCAGTTAAATCTGTTGTGTTTAAAGATCTAAATTAACTATAAATTTTATTTATTTTATTTAATTTGAACCTTTATATTGTGTTAGATTTCATCAGCACCACTTTACTCACCAAATTTCCATCTTTTCCTATCAGTTTTTTTTCCCAAGTTCTTTCATTCTCTGCTGTAGTAAAATTTGATATTTGGTTGATTTTGTGTTTGCAAGCCCAACTTGAGCCTTTAAATGGGTTATTTTAGGATGATAAATGATCCTTTTGTGTTGTCAGGTGGCACAGAGACTAAATTTCATGCTTCATGACAAGAAATTAAATAATTATATTATTAAAATCAGGGAATCAACCCTGTAAACAACATACGGGTTATTTTGTTTGTCAAAACATAAAAAGAAAGAGTAAAAGAAGTTTATATTAGCCTCACTACTTGTTTAAAACATCCCTAATAACTGTGAAGACCCCTGCCATAAAGAAACTACTTCCCTCTGTTTCTATTACTTTTCTATTACGCAGGGTGGATAATATTCCACGTCTACTTACTTTTCCATGCATGAGGAGGCGGATGGTGAGGGTGACATTAAGGCCACCCTCTGATTGGACTTTAGTGGACTCCATTCAAGGGGAAGTAAGGTTGGTCCTGCAATAGGCTGTCCTCAGAGGGAGAAGAAGTACGGTGGAATTCCAGCCGGCCAATCACCTGCCAAAAGCAAAATTAAAAACAAAATAAGTAAATAAGAAAACACACATGATGACCCTGTGTGCACACAGATGGCGATGATGAATTCTGACATCTGTGCCACATTTAATAAACCACATGTAGCCTGTTGCAAGGCTCCTTGGTATCTGGTTTGACAACAAGATAAACATTGAGCAATACACTGGAACTCGCACGGTCATGTTATTATCATCTTCAGCGCTGTTTCCACCGAGGCGCCCAACTTGGGGCGGATGCTGTTTTATTCCAAAAGCCCTGATCTGTGTTGTGTTTCCACAGTCATTCCACAGTAAATTCACCTGCTAGGCAGATGGCAACAGATGTGTCAGCTACATGATGATGGGACAGCACAGAGACAAGATGCCTTCTTTGATTTAAACCAACAGAGATTGCGACACTTCAACCTTGGTTTTAACCCTTTAAAGTTCACACTAAGGAAACGGCCAGAGAAAATGTTTATTTGTGTTTTTCTGTTTGCTTTTGGACAACAATAATAAATGTGTTTTATTTTTAAATGGTTGGGCTAAAAGTTAATAATTACATAACAATGAAATGGTCAACATTTGAAATAGTAATGTTAAAATAAACCCTGAGTTTGGATTTTACATACCAAACTATTTGGTAGAGATACCTCATGCAGATTTATTTCCATAATTTTACAAGGAAATTCATCATAGTCATTGCAAATGTACCTCTGTCGAAAGGTAGACCACAACCTTAGAGGTTTAAATAATAGAAGAGTGAGTCCCTGACATATTCAAACACTGCACTTTGTGCTTGCTCCCAAGTCGCAGAGGAAGAATGATTCCTTCGACCAGCCAGTGGCTTACAAGTATGTCAAGCTCCACCATTTAAGGTCAGATATAACTAATATAAAGACCATAAGTTAGGACAAGTTAGATCCTACATTTCAGCACTATGTCCTTTTTTGCTGCTTTAATTGCTCATTGTCTCAAATATAATTGTTTGATGCCTGATGTATTGTTGGGTTTCTCTGTGAAAAGTGCTATATAAATAAAACTTTAATTTTACTTTACTTCCTTTTTGTGTACCACCCCGTCCCACACTGAGCTGGACCACTTGGCAGAGATATCTCAAAGATAGGCTTGTTTTAATTAGGACATTTTGTTAGGACATTCTTTTCTTTCATTTCTGCTGGATTTCTCTAACAGCTGTTTTACATCTTAATCAAAAATACCTCAACAAAATGCAGTCAAGATCTCAGCTGCCAGGAATTTAAAAAGATGAAGGACATATTTGCATAGTATGCCCTATTTTTTCAACATAGTTACACTGGCTGCAAATGCAGTTTTATATTTTATATTTTTAAAATGATTAGTGGTCTCTGTTGCTTTTATATACCACACAAATGGATACCTTACACCACTGTACACATCTCGTGACTGTCTGGGTATATCGTGTGCACAAATTCCCAAAAATGTAAAGATGTATCCATGCTGATAATAAATCAAATACAAATATAATACAAAGATGTGATTTGACACAGCAAACAGTAGTTACTATATGAAAAGATCATTACAGATAATTGGGTGTTATCATAATTAGCCAACTCTGAACATCAGTTCATTATGAATAGTTGTATATGGTTGGAAAACACCTCAATATAAAGAGCAATTCTGCTGAACTCATCGATATACTTGGTTAATGTGCAAAATATAACCTATAGCAAAATAAGTTACTGACCCCAAAGTCACATTGTTTGTCATGAAGGATTAAATGGTTATTAAACTACATGAAAATGAATGTCTGTTCAGTTCATAAGCAAGAAAATCTAGTTGTAATAATGTCCTTCGTAGCCAAGTCTTCAGCAATAAGGTTTTTCTGACTCAGACAGTGAGGCATTCCTCCTGTGCCCCCATGACTGTTAGTCAAATTACTTTGCTCTCCCCTGACTTTGCTATTAAGTCAAAGGCAAACAGTTCGTTGTATGCTTGGATGACTCTGGCAAAATGTTAAAGCAACTTTTTGTGTCGTACAAGTTATAAGAAATGTCCTGGTGTTCTGGTGTGCCGGATCTCAATAAGTCCATATTACATGAAGCTTATTGCAGAAAAATCCACAAAGACAGAATATAGAAAGAATTTCTAGATGTTCCTAAAGTTGGGACGGACTTTAGTTCAATAGCTCCATGTGATGCAAAGACTCGCTGAATTTTAATCTCTTCAAATTCTCATGCGAGTATCCTTCGGGCACAATGTGTTCTGTAATCCTTTGGATTTTTTCAGTGCACAAATCGAACATGGTCCAAATTTTAATTTCATCTCTCCACAGCAGCCCATGCTACCTGACCTAATCAGCTACCCTGTTAACCTCCTGCTGCAGGGAACTGTCCTCATTCTCTTTGTTTGCTAGTGGAGACTTATTTCCCACAGGTGTTAATTCCAAGACAAAACTTGTCCATGTTACTGCTGAGTTGTTCCACAAACAAACATACATACAAAGAAAAAAAAAATGAATATTTTTGGCAGAAATATTGGTTAATGAGGTAAAGTTGGTTTAAGTCAAGGATGTGCACAGACATGGATCATTGTTTCCCTGCCGACGGCCCATTTGATCTCTTGGCCTGAGCTGCTCCTCCATATGTGAGAAAGATAATATTTTACAACGGTTCTGTCTGTTTACACACAAACAATGTTGAATGTTGACATTGGTATTAAACCTGTAAGTTTTATTATGCTCTGATGAACACAAGCTACAGATCAGCACTGAACATAATTGACTGTAGTGAATGAATGAATATTTGATTTCACATTATATTTTTGAATAACCTAAATCTGTCTTTAAATGTATTTGTTACATAATGACTCATGATGTGTCAAATTGCACTCATCCAATTAGATATTTTTACCTCTACCAAAAAGGTTATGTTTTTACCCTTGCTTACATGTCTTGTACGTTTATTTGTTTCTTAGCACCTTTATGCCATAACTTTTTGTGAATTTTTTTCTGAAAATAAGTTTTGATCTTTTTTAGATTCTATTCAGTGTTTGGAAGAGATGTGGAAGGAATTGTGAAACAAGTGTTTTTGAAGTATTCTTCACCATATGGGTGGAAATGAGCTGCTTGCCAGAGGTCTGCTCTCTCCGAGTGCTTTTCTAGTTAATAACTTGAATGTTGTGGGGGTTTTTTGTTGTTTGTATGTTTTGTGTTTACTTCTATGGTTTCATGTTTTCTGAGAGTGCATCCACACCACAATAGCCCAGGGGTGTCAACAGGCATCCAGATTATTGGATGTGGAATTCTAAATAATTTTGCACCTTTCTTGTTTGTTTGCCTTCAAACTGCACTTAATTTAATTTGCTTTAGCAACTTGATGCAGTTACGGCTGGTTGCTAGGGGTGATATTCCCCAAAATATCCAATGACCAGGACAGAAAATGGCTTTTTTTTTTACCAATGGTAATCAATATTGCAATACATTTTTGCAGTCTCAGGTATGTTAGTTTTGACTTTGGTGTTCAAACCGAATGTGGTTTTACAAAAATCTGTCCAGTATGGGCACTAAAAGAAATCTAGCATGTTGTGCAACAACCTGCCCAATATCGCTCCTTCTCCCTGGTTCACTGCATGCTCTTTTTCCATTCACATTACAAAGTTAACGCACCAAGGTTCAATTACTAGCAAAGTGAGATCCTGGTTTACAAATGTATGTTCGCACTACTCTGAATGAACCATAGAAGTGGATTCAGCAGTGTTCGTTTAAAGTGAACCAACCAGCAGCAGTGTGAATGCTTGTACGTTGCATCTGGTGTTAATCATATAGTCACATGAGGAATTATTGAGCTGAAATGTAAAATATGTGGCATTTTGTTATAAAATGGCTTGCACAGTGGTTATAAAGTGGACTGATGTGGATTTATTCTAACTGGATTCCAGTGAATTCATTTGAATTGATAATGCCTGTGAAAATTCTGCTATAGAAATAAAGTTGAACATAAGTGAATCAAATTTGATTGAATTGAAAGGAAAAATTGTGTAATTTGTTTACAATTATATTTGAATCCTAAATCAAAAGTTTCTAACTCCGTTATGTCAGGGTTGCAGTCTTGCAGGTTTGAAGTGTTTCCCTGCTTTAACATACCTGAATCACTCTGGGCAAACCCAAAAAAATGTCAAGAGAAGTCCAAATTTTATCTTATAAGGTCTTTGTTTGTCATCTAATAAAATATTGCAAAAAACATTTTTGACAAGGATATTTTCCATTTATTGCCACGTGATATGTCAAGATAATTTTAGTGTAACCGCCTGCTTCATGGCATCTCTTCAGAAGCAGAAGACAAGATTCATATTGCTTACAACAGGATTTCAAACAAAGTTTTTAACCATAAAGGGATGCCAAATGTGTCGGAAACTATGTATGAAATCTGTCACGCTATGTTATCAAGTTAAATGCCTCCCCTCCACAGCTCTTTGTCAAGTGCTGCCCAAGCATGCTAACCCGTTAAATTGATTCAGGTGTGCCATTAAAGGAAACATCTTAAACCTTCCGGACAGCAACCCTCGAGGACCAACTGGAGCAATGGGTAAAACTGTTGTATTCAAGAGGCCAGTTTTGCTCTTGAACTCAAAAGTATTGTCAGGACTTTCTCTTCGCTATTTTTTACTTGATTATAGTAAAGGTTTATTTGGGGCCTATGTGGCTCATCAATGGGTTTCATATCATCTCATTTGTTACTGCTCACATAAGTAATTGAGACATTCATTTGCTGAACCATATATTGGTAATTCAACAAGAACGTATGCAGGAAGTCTACCTAGCTTTGCTCATGTAGTTTTCTCAAATGGATCCCAGATAAAATACCCCATTTTTTTAATACTAGTATTGCTTCTTTGCTTTTCATGTGCTGGGCTACTAGCTTACCATAATTGCCCTAAAACATGTCTGAAATAGTATTAATGGAAATGTCACTTTATGTCATTCTTTGGCAATTCAGCAGCTAAAGTAAAGGCAAAAAGTGATAATGTCTGGTTATCACACATTAGGTAGCATCAACCTAATGTTTTATGGAGCAGGAAGCAGCTATTTCTTTCAGATAAAAGAATAAAACTTGCCTGCAAAGCACAGAGCCAATTCAAGAAAAAAATTATTAAAATGGAAAGTGAAAATGCTGTGATGTGAATTCTAAGCTAATCTTAAATTACGCTCAGATGGAAATTTTGCTAGCTGAAAATTATGGTAACCATAATACCTTTTTATGGGTTTTGGGGGTAGGGAGTCGGGTGCAATGTGAGCTGGGCCAAGCAAGATGCTTTTCTCTGGGGACTCCCTTGTCCTGCTGGGGGACTTCAATGCTCACGTGAGCAATGACAATGACACTTGGAGGGGAGTGACTGGGAGAGGCATGGCTCTCCCTTAGAGATAGAGTAAGGAGATCAGAGTAGAGCCGCTGCTCCTCCTCATCGAGAGGAGCCAGTTGAGGTGGCTCGGACATCTGGTCAGGATGCCTCCTGGACACCTCCATGGTGAGGTGTTCTGGGCACATCCCTCCAGAAGGAGAGCCCGGCTGGCCTGGGAACGCCTTGGGATTACCCCCCACCCCTGTCCTTCAAGAGTTGGCAAATGTGGCTGGGGAGAGAGTAAAGTCTGGGCTTCCCTGTTTAGGCTGCTGCCCCCACGACCCGACCCTGGATAAGCGGCAGAAGATGAATGAATGAATGAATGAATGAATGAAAAAGAGTTAAGACATGTCTGGCCCATAGGTAATTAAGCCAAAATCATTGGCCAAAACCCTAATGGAAACTCCAAATAAACCCCAAATGTAAGAGCAGAGATGCTATTGGCAGCAAGATGAACTCCATTTTCAGCTTTATTACAAATATACAAATGTTAATGTGATCAGTTATTACTGGATCAATGGGGAAGAAGTGGACAGTCTCACATAAGCCTCACTTTTCAAACCATTAATTATCCCTATAGGTCTCACATAGATATGTTGGTTCAGGGATAGCAGTGACAGAGGCAATCATGTTAGCTGCTTTGAGACAAGGACAGACTCTTTAATCAGATGAGTAGAGATGAGGTGGGTAGTGATGGGTGACCTCCAAAACTCAGCTTAAAGTATGTACTTTGGAAAAGTTAAAGGCAGTGTGGATGCAAATTTTTATCCATCAAGGAACACCATCATGCCAGCATAAGGTCAGTTATGTAAATATGTAGAAGAAAAGGACAGAGGGAAAGTCTCTAAGCTGTTTGACTGCATCACATGTAATTGCAGGCAAACAACAAAATCTTTACGATTTTGTTGAAAAGATTTCAAATCTGGCACACCGACTAGTGATATAATTTCATTATTTTACATTTCATTCATGCAGGAAAAATATATTTCTTTGTTTATTGATTTATTCATACTTTCCAAAAGGAGAGCTTCTCGTCCGCTGTCCAGGACTGGAATAAATAATTAAGCTGCCCTATCTGAATATGTCTTGCCAATTTTCTGAAGCCTTTCAAGTAAATTTGTACAAAATTTGGTTGTTAAAAAGGGGCCAAAACACGAGTGGCAAACAAAATAGCCGACTGAATGCATGTGGTGTTTGATGACGTGCTTTATGTACCTCTTCAAAGCAGTTAGCAGCACCCACCATTCAGCATTCAGAGTGACAGTTTCCAGCTTTCTGCAGGTCTCAGGATCATAATGTTTCAGTCAAAAGGTAGCAGACAGATGGATCTATTGAAGTGTTAACAAGCCAACAAGTAAGAATCCATTTAGACTTTTTTCATACATGTATGTGCTCTCTTGAGTAAACACATTAATGTCAGCCTTTTTGAAATGTTGTTTCTGAGTCTTTTTGCAGTCTAAAATGTAATAAGAAACAGCTGGGACCCTCTTTCTGTGTACTGTCTTTGGTATCTTTTCATCTGCTCACCTGTAATTTTCTGCATAGCAAAGGTCCCATTATCAGCTGTCGCTCATCACAATGCATCAAAGTTAAAAACATAGTTATGCTTTTTCTTGTTTCTGCAAAGGGCAATGCATTTTGCTTAAAACTTTTTTTTAGATTGTAACTGTACATTTTAATTCCTTATTGGGTACCTGTTTCTGTCAGTGTGCAATTTAACACTCTCTTCCTCCTTTAAATATATCCCTCACTGGAGAGGCAGCGCACATATGAAGCATCATCAGTATGCACAACAAGCAATCTATGTTCACAGTGTAGCTCTCCTCCACATGCTTCGGCTATTTTAAAGTGTTGAAAGAAAGCAGTCTAGCATTCTTATGCGTGGGTATACAGGTTAGATAAATGCGTGGGCGTCTGTCTTTCAGTGTACTTAAATTGCTTCAGTATAAACATGATTGGGATTCAAGACTGACTATGAAAAGAGCACAGCAGCCACTTGAAATCAGTTTCTATGATATTTTTTTCCATCCAGAACTGCCTATTGTCCCATATGTGTATGTATTGGTTGTGTTTATCAGTAATGCCATGTGCTGAAACCACAGGTTTGATTTGGAGTTTACTTCCTTTGGTCCATTTGAAACAGACCGAGACCTGCATTTGTAGACGAACAATGCCATAAACTTTATGCCGCTAGGGAGCAAATCCGAATTCTTAATATTTTAATTTGAATTTATCAATTTGATCCTAAACATGCCTGCTTGAGTATTTGCTTTAAAAAACAACAGACCTTCTTATTAATATATTACCAATGTTACAGAGAAATAAATGGCAATGCCATTCGCAGTTTTTGAATTTCAGCATACCTGAAACTGAGATTATGCTGCCTGCAGTCGATTGGTTTTGCCTCATGTCAGGTCCCCAATGTGTGGCACAATTTTTTTTCAGATCTGAATTTGAATTTTGAATTTGAATACATCTGAAATTGAACCAGGCAAATGATTTAGGGAAACAATTTTTTCAAATACCAAAGTTTCAATTCTACTACAATACACACAAAAAAAGATTAATTTTCAAATACGGTCGTTCAAATTCAGTTTTTAAAGCAATTATTCAAACAGGCATGTTCAGCTTCAAACTAAACAATTCATATTCAAATATTAAGAATTCCGATTCGCTCCCGAGTGGCACAAAGTTTATCTAATATTAATCCAGAATATCAATATTCACCTATTGGCAAATTAAATTACATTAATTTATGACAGCGCTTCCTGGTTGTTCTACTGACTTTGCCATGGATTGATAGATGAATGGATGGATGGATGAATGGATGGATGGGTGGATGGATGGATGGATGGATGGTTGGATAGTGTGTAATCTAATAATATGTGTGAGTCTTTACTCCATTATGAATATGTTAAATCATCTACACATCAGAGTCCTTATCTACTTTTAAGAACAAGCTGAAGACTCAGCTCCTCAAGGAGCACCTCTGCACTCAGTTTAACTCTGTTGGTCTGAGGAGTAGAAAAACTTGGCCCGTTCTTTTAAACAGATATTATGGACTTTCTTACTTGTATCTTAACACAGGCAAAATTGTGGGGAGGGAACAAAACAGCCTGTAACACAACGTGGCAACACCGGCATCCAACTGAACTCGCAGCAATCCAACTAGCATGATGTCCTCTACTGTTTGATTTGCCTGTGTTGTTCTCACTGTCATATGTTAGTTGCTTTGGATAAAAGTGTCTGCTAACTGACTGTAGAATAGAATAGAATAGAATAGAATAGAATCGTCTTCCTGCTGGATACCTGCATCACAGAACTGATATTATGTAAAGAGTTCTGTTTGGTTCTTAAAGGCACGACAATGCTATAACACCAAACCTTCCCTTTCTCAAATCAATCGGTATATTTTGTTTAATTCACAGGTCTTATGAGGATTATTCTATCTGATGCATGACAAGTATGTCAGTTCTTATTGAACCTGAGAGAAAATAACAATCAATATGTCATTTAGTAAACAACTTTTTTCTCCCAATCTTTTAAACTTTTGAGGAATCATGAACATGAAATCTGATGATTCCTGTATAGATGAGCCTGTTGAGTGCTGTTTTGAAACAACCTGAGGGATGCTCAGCTGCACCGCTAACTTTGCTCTGGCATGGACGTCATGGCAACAAGATGACGACAGTGTCCCCTTAGTGTCCCACGAGGTCCATCCACAGCGCAAGAGCAGGAAGCTGTATGGCTGCTGATCACAGCTTCGCTTGCACCTTGATCTGTTATCCACACTTCTTGTCCTGAAGTAAGCCGGTCAAGATCCCCTGCTCGATGATGCAGATTGCACTGCTGTGCATGCCTCATCGTCTTCTGCTTTTCTTTTTGAGCAACGGCACCCATATCAGGAAGAGCAGAATTTAGCAGAGGCTGGAAGCACTGGCACATGAAAAGTTAAGCTAGGCTGTATCTGTTCTGCAGGGCGGTGTTTATACAAGCAATGCAAGATAGAGATCAGCAGCTTTTTGTAGGAGACCTTTCTCGGTCTTGACTGCACACTCAGCTTCATCATTACTTTGGGGAAATTTCGGGCTGCTGGTGACGTGTATGAAAGCCATGACTGTGATATTGGATCAATGTAGCCCAAAAATCAGAGGTCTATTGTCTTTCACCAATCCACTAATAAATAAGTAATCCACTACTAGCGGGTAGCTTTTGCTTTCCAGCATAAACTAATCAGCTCACCACTTTTGCCACAGTCAGCTAGGATATTGTGTTAGCATCAGCAGCTCTTTGTGGTTCTGTGTCTCCTTACTGCCTGTCCAGCAGTTGAGGATTTATTCATTCAGCTGCTGGCTCAGCCCAGGCAACCACATTGACTGTCGTGCACGCTCCCAACATTTCACTACTCCTTGGTGACCTTCACAAAGACTGGTGAGCACATTGTTTCTCATAGTTACAGGGATAACAAGTCTGTCTCGTGAGCAACGGTCCGTCGTGTTCTGTGAGAGAAACGCATTCTGCCCAACATGGCCTGATTGCTGCTTTGCTAATCTAGTGTGTAGGCCATCCTTCCTTGCATAGCTGCATCACATGCGCACACATTGTTCCTCTTCAACTCCTGCCTCAGGTGCACCAGGTAAGAAGTGATTGCAAGAAGGTTTGCCATTACCATATCCACATATGTATCCTCCAGCTGATGCGTGTCATTTGGTGTTTTCTCCTTTATCACAGGAGCATGTGACAGTGTATTAACTGTCCATGGATACTTGCTGGGCGCATGACAAATGGAGAAAGAATACTGCATGAGACAAGTCCTAAACTATTAGATCCCAGGAGAAGCGGCATCCAGTTGATGGGAGCCCAGCAAGCGCAGAAGAGCTTTGTGGTCAGTCTCCATATAGAAATGTTTTCCAATGGGAAAGTAATAGTGACACATTTTTGTCTTCCTCTACTTAAGTATATCTGTGTATGTGAGAGGTCATGATACATATGCAATTAGTTGTCACTCTTAATCTAATTTCTGGAGCAGCACAGCTCCCAGATCTAGGATTATGCATCTGATGAGACTTTGCATTTGTGATTTGGGTAATAAATGGCTAAAACTGGGGATGATGATGGTTCTCTTGAATGCTCAAGCCTTTACTTGATTTTCCTCAGACCTAGCTTTGATGTTACTTGTTAGGCAAAACCCTTTGAACCTGCCGGTCCATTTAGCCCACTCCTGTGGTTTGTCATCCATCATGCCTTACTTTTCTATCTTATCATTTCTTTCAGCAGCAAAAGAGTTCACGCAACACAAGTTCAGCTCATTCAAGACTTCTGACACCATGTTATGTAATCTAATAATGCCCACGAACCTGACCGTTCTCTTGTATATGTCTTGTTTTCACCATGAACACATTAACACACATCTTGTTTGGGCTCCTTTTGCTGGATACCTGCATCACATAACTGACATCATCTATAGAGATCTCTGTGTTTCATAAAAGAATACGCATATTACAACATCATAACACCATTGATGGATGGTTGACCCAGATCACATTGGTGGTTCTAAACTGACCATGGCTGGTAACACAATAAAGCAGCTGTAGCACACAGATGAATGAATGAATGAATGAATGAATTTACTGATTAATCTAGTAAGTGCTGCACACTTGTTTTTGTTTCAGTTTATTTGGAAGAAGATTGTGAAAAACTGCACACTGCATTTGAATTTTCACTAAACACAATGTACATTATCACAAGGGTTTATTGTTAAACCAACTGGATCAACATTTAGTTTGTGTTTAGTTTTTGCTCTGGGAATAATAGGTGTTAAAATTACACCTGGTGGGTGCAGGCTGGTTTTGGTGTTGTATTTGAAGGGTCTGAATATAACAACAGTCAATCTAAGATCATATAAAAGCTGCACACATGCAAACATAAGTAAAATATTTGAGAAAGGTTTATTTTAATTTAATCTAGTCATTTTAGATCATGGTATGTAAAAAAAAAAACAAAAAAAACCCAGTAAAATTTATCCATTTACTTAGTTACATATGTCTTAAAGTAGTCGAAGTAATGTTCCCCCCTCTAACCCCTTAACACCCCCACCCCCCAAACCCCCATTTGCCCCAGAAGCAAGTAGTAGCATGTCACCTCTAATCAGTCGACTGAGTTTAGATTTCAGCCTAACAAGCTGATGCCCCCTTGCATTGTTCTTCTGCCAGCTAGCATTAGCTTAAAGAGCTAACACAGTTCACTGGTGCGGGTATGCTAACAGGCAATGCTCACTGGAAATTCTCCTGTTCCTTCCATCTGACCAGAAACTGCTATCAGAAAAGACCCTGCTGGGTTTCTCTGTGTTGTAGATAATTACTGAAAAAAAAAAAAAAGAAAAAAAAAAGAAAAAAAAAAAACCTTCCTTCTACTCGCTCAGCTGACGATTAAGATGCGGCTAATTGCTAAACAAAGTGCCGTCATCTTCTGCAGTTTTTCTATGGCTTCATGTACTAAATGTGTAGATGCATACTGCTGTATTTTAAAGTAAAAATGACAGTCATTCACCATACATTCACTGGGAAACACTACCATCACACATATAGTTGCCTTTATAATTAAAGCATCAGCAACTTAATTTTGGTTTTCTGAAACAGTACATACAGACGGAAGAATATGGAACAGAGTGGAAACACAAAGCCCATAATTTCTGTTTCTTGTCTTAATTCTATTAACTTTGATAACCATGAAATAAATTAACATAAGAAAACAGGACATGTCATTCACTTAGGGTCATTCGTAAGAAACATTTACATTTATGTTTGATCTGATTGTTCTTTACAAGATGTCACCTTGCTAATAACCAGAGAGCCGAGAGGGCCCAGACTAAGATGTTTAACACCAGGCAACCCTTCCAGCAGAAATGTAGCCAGTTTAAAACCAATATAATCTATAACACTTCTGTATAATAAGTCAGAGAGGATTTACCTTTATATTGAGCTCCAACGTGACCAGCTCAACTCTTAGGAAGAGATTAAAAAGAAAAATTACATCCTTCGATCATTCAGACATTGCAAAGCTGGCAAGCCATTGGTCAAGAGATGATTTCATGAGGGTGAGGAATCACAACTCGTGACGTCATGTTAGACACGTGACCGGTTAATACACCCAAATTCAGGCAAGTGTTGAAGTTGATCTGGCTATTTCATCCTGATTTGACCATGAGATGGGCAGGAGACATGATGAGTGCCACATATTAGGATTGCCCCAGGGATGTTGGGGTAGGAGGTGGCTCACAACTGAAATGCATCCCAGGATATTCTAAGTGACATGTTAGCACAAAATAAATGTCATGTATGATGTGTAACATTAATACGATTTACAGAAATAAAAAGTGGCGTAATGGAAACATGAAACTGAGTTCCTGTGTTGTAGTTTCTTCTGCCCCACATAGTACCATGTAGAGTTCAATATAAGGCATATGAAGGTAACCAACATTCATGGTAAATCTAGCAACTATTTTCTACTTCATAAACATTTCCATGCAACTCTGATTTTTATGCTACAGAGTCAACATAAGCATAACAGAATAAACTAAAAAAAAATGAATGATTGCATTTTTCTGCTAGATTGTGTTTGACTATTTGTTGTTTTTTTTTTTGTTTTGTTTTTTTTGGCTTTTTGTTTTTTTGTTTTGCTTTGTGTGTGTGTGTGTGTGTGTGTGGTTTTTATTTTTTATTTTTTCAAATTTCAATGGTGCTTGTGCATATCAGTAAATGAATTTCCATTACAGCTAGACTTGCGCAAAAACTAATATTGCAATAAAAAACCGCTAATTGAAACATGTACATTTTAATTAAAAAAAAGGACTGAAATATGTCTATAAAGTTTTTACGCTCTCATGAGGTGGTTTTTCAGACATTACAGAATAATATCGCAAAAGTGTAATGCACAACAACAACCGCAAATTTCAAAGTTTTAGAAAAGAAAATGAGAAAGAAAGGCTTCAAAAAGCCACCGCAAATTCTCTGCAGCAAGTAGAAAATCCCAAAATCACACTATGTGACCACCTTGCATGAGGCTTATATGCTAAACACAGTTCAATGTAAACACCTGTAAATTGAAATCATTAATGTCTCACTTTTACTTTGTGGAAAAATGTAATGGAAATGCAGATAGTGTCTTTAGTAATGTAGGTCTTGTGCTGCAGCAGTTCGAGAGGAAAGCCTCGCATGCAACAAACTGTGGTTTAATGTTTTGTTTTTGTGTGTTTGTGTTTGTGGTTAGTTGAGTTTGTTTGCAATTCTAAAACTGAAGCGTCTTTAAGGCAGAACTGGAAACTAATCAGTAACCACAGTAAAGAAACACAACAACTGTTACAACCTTCAGTTTATGGGTGATGGATGTCTGACGTCTCGCTCCTCCAACCTGGAGGTACGCGGCATATTTATTCTGCTTGTTGATGTCTCCTCGATGTCTTGTTTATAACTGGGATCCAAATAATTCAAATCTTGTCTCTTAATTTCCATCAAAAGTGACATTTGAGACTACTGGACATGACACACAGTTGTGATGAATGTATCTAGCGTCAGGACATATTGACTGAAGCAAAATCACATTTTTATTATAATTGTTGATTTCCAATGCAAACAAGCTGAGTTTAGTGTGGTAACGGTCTCATATTAAGACTTATTTTGTATTTCTCAGAACTGCTTACAATGTAGTTGAGTTAATAAACAAACTTTTACTTTCACACACACACACACTATGTTGGGCCTGTGATGTACTCCAGGCTCCAGCTGGAGAATGGATGGATGGATATATTTCAGGATGTGTTTGAAATATAACCACTGTCACTAGACTTTTTATCCCAACACAATGGCAAACCAGTTGAAAATCAGGGTGTTTTTCTCTTTAAAATGGTGTCTGAAACCTTTTACAACCAGCACATTATTTCTGCATATATAGTAAAATTGCTTCCAATCTCTTTTGTGGTCACAGTCAGTGCTTTAAATAATGATATCGCTTTAAGCCCAAAATAATTAGATTAACTTTAGATTGTCTAATTAATTGCACCAGCTGTTTGAGTTCAACCACCTGAATTTCGGTTTAAGGTTAACAAAACATCTGTGCAAACTCTTCCTGTTTAGTAGATGATGTATTGCGCTGTAAATAGCTAAAATAGTGTAAGTTCTTGGCAATATTTTATTTTTATAATGAAAAATGTGTTATTTAGAGATTGTTGTTTTATACTTAACAAACAGGATCAGTAGGCAATAACTGGGATGACAAGATCCAGTTTTGCACAATGATGAGCTCTGAAATAACATTTTTTCTGAAATTAAGCTGTCTGCTGCTGCAAGATTGTACAGCATCCATCTTTACTGCTGCAAAAATTTGTGCTGTCTTGGTGTAACCTTTGCCTGTGGAAGCTTTGATGCTGCTTCTTTATTCTTGTGTCAGTAATAAATCATCTATATTCTGTAATCTAAAAAAAGGCAGTATATAAACAGTTTATAAGTCGTTTTGATGGCTTTCAGTGGCTTTCAATGTGCACATTACAGAGGCAGAAACTTTACTGTCACTGTTTTCTGCTTTCTGGCTGAAGAGGAGACTTAAGACAACAACAACTGGATGGAAGTAATTCTCACACACTGGAGCTTTAAATATTCAGGGCGTAGTGGTCGGCAACATTGCCTCAGTGGGCCTTTCTGTGTGGAGTTTTAGATGCTCTGTTTGAACTGCTTTTCTCTGGATCCTCTGTCTTTCTGCTGTGATTTAAACATTGTTTAAAACATGCTTATTAGGTTAATTGGTGTTTTTACATTCATTGTGAGTGGTTGTCTCTGCAATCGACCAGCGTTCAGCCAACTATTATATATTAAATATGTGTTTCTGACTTGTTTTCATGACACACTGACATTAATTATGTAAATTTCTGAAGCAGCAGTGTCCCGAGGCTGAGAAACCACACTTTCTCATCTTTGTGTTCCAGCCTGGAACATCACAATACAGTTTTGTCACTTTGCCATGGTTAGGCGAGAAAATTTCCCAAAGTTCAAGTCTGACTTTTTAGCCATGGAAAGTAATTAATCGGACAGCCAATGAATCAAAATAACAACAACAACAACAATAATAATAATAATAATAATATAATAATAATCAGTCAAGTGAGGGAGGAGGAGCAGGTCACGATTTTGTAGATCTTTTGTTTTTTTGTTTTTGTTTTTGTTTTACAATCAGTGCCTTTGTAAATGCCGTGACCTGAGGCAACAGCCTTCCAGAAACTGGGAATTGTTTTGGTGCTGTATTAATTTGTGATCCATCATGACCCCATTCATTCTGCTCCAGGGCTGATGTAGGAACAGTTTTGGCCCCAGTTTTATGTCCAAGACCTTCTATATAAACAGCAGATGCTGTGGGAAATATGAGACAAAATTTAAGTTCAGATGGAGGTAAAATAGAGCCCATTATTCACTTTGGCATCTTTTTCTGTTTCATTTAAGATGTTTATGTGCATCTTAACGTGCATGAACATCAGCTTTTAGGTGCTTCTTTAAACGTCAGGTGACTTGAATGAGTGCTGAACCTCTGAATGGACAACTCTAATCTATTTATCAATAGGGAATAGGTTTGCAGCAGTGCTGTGGCGTAGTGGTTAGCACTACTGTTCACCAGTTCGAGCCCCTGCTGAGGGGACGCAGAGCAGTGAACAGTGGCATTTCTGTTTGGAGTTTGCAAGTTCTCCCCGTGTGGAGTCTCTCCGGATCCCTCCCATCCACAAGACATGCATGTTAGGTTAATCGCAAAGGTTAATTGATCGCTCATCACATAAAAGTTGCTTTGGATAAAAGCATCTGCCAGATGACTGTGGAACAGGAAATTACCATGTGTTGTTCATGCATGAATGATATTTACACTAACAGCTTCTCCAACCTGACTTGTTTGCAGTCCCGTTCTTCATTTTCAGCAAACCGGTCTGTTTGCTGCAGGAAAAGAATTAAATGAAGGCTTTGTTTGATGCACACAGGTTCTGCTTTGATTTTTTTTTTCTGGATCTTGTGCAATTTTTCTGCCTTAAATGACATTTGAGGAAACTTCTGTAACTTGTGATTTGACATTTTGCTTTGCTAAATACTGACAACATGACATTTCATAGCAATTATCATCATCTGTTTTTTTTTTTTCTTATACCTCAGCCATTTGTTTCTGTACTCGCCTGTCCTGGTGCAAAAAAAAAGAAACCTAATTTAGCCTATTTTGTGAAACCCCTTGTTTTTCTCTCAAAGCTGAGCTTTTCAGATTCTCACCACATTTTTGTCCCATCCATTTTCTCCTTTTCAAACCGCTTCTTATCACTTTTCTTGTGAAAGGGTGATTTAAAACAACATGTGAAGCCAGAGTCAGACTGCACGCCTCCAATCATCTTTGACGGTTAGATAAAGGGGAAATAGCTTCATTTGAAAGCATTCATACAATAACATGCAATCTCGAGGCTGTTGTGTCACATGTGTACAGAGTGAAACGTGTACTTGTCAGACAGATTAATGGATGTTATAATAGCACAAGCAAACTGCTGCTCACACCTTCAGATAATCGTGGTTTTTTTTCACAGAATAGTAACAGCGTTATCTAAATGTTTTCTCTTCCAGAATAAAAACAAATAGATTTACTAACCAGATTTGTTGTTTTCACTGTCCAACTGTGAATGGAAAAAACATTGTGGAAAAGTGTTTATGCAAAATGGATTTATTATTATTATTATTATTATTATTATTATTATTATTATTATTATTATTATTATTATTATTATTTTATTCCTCGTATTCACTTTGTCTCTTTAAAGGTTTGGCTCCCTGTGAAGAACTATCTCTTCCTGCCCCCCAAATGGTTCTTCATGCAGTGACACTCTGAGCTTCTATTTAATCCTTATCTGGTAAGTTTGAATGGTTTTGTCTTGGTAATAAAATCTTTATTCAGTGTTTCATGGAACTGCGATGGACCATGACCTGTCCAGGGTGTACCCAGCCTCTCACCCAAAGACTGCTGCAGACTTCAGCATCCCCGCGACCCTTAATCGGACTCAGCAGTTCAGATAATGAATGAATGCTTCATGGAAGCCTTGGTTTACACATTCTTGTTATAAAAAATATTAGTGTTTAACATTTTAGTAACACATTTAGATGAACAACTGCAAACAGCAAGTCAATCGAAAAAAGTTGTAAATGAACATTATGTAACATCAGATTAGGCTGTGGTGGGGAACCCTGGTCCTTGAGGGACGGAATCCTGCAGGTTTTCCATGTATCACTGATCCAGAACACTTGATTCAAAACAAATGAAGAAGAAGACAAGATCTGCACAGTGATCCATTCAGGATGAGACCCATGGTTCCCCGCCCTTGAGATAAAGTGACAAATATATTATTCAAAAAAATTATCTCAGCCTTTTCCAGTTTGCAATCTCACTGAAAAGCAGCCAGATGCTTCTTATTTTTCTCATTATACCTAAATACTTTGTCTGACTATAGTGTAGCCTCTTCTGCTGGAAACTCTGGGCGGATCTCATCCACCCCGGGCGGCAATATGCCCTGAAAAGCCTTCAGCTGATCCAGAATTCTGGAGCCAGAGTCCTGACCAGAACCAGCAGGAGAGATTATATTTCTAGAATAGAATTTAAAATCCTTCTTCTTACATATAAAGCCCTCCACAACCAGGCACCACTATATCACTATATCAAAGACCTCATAGTTCCTTATGTACCAAGCAGAGCACTTCGTTGCCAGACTGCAGGCTTACTCGTGGTTCCTAGAGTCTCAAAGAGCTGAGCGGGAGGCAGAGCCTTTGGTTATCAGGCCCCTCTCTTATGGAATAAGCTCCCAGTTAGTGCTAGGGAAGCAGACACCCTCCCCACCTTTAAGACTAGGCTGAAGACTTATCTTTTTAATAAGTCCTAGAGCTAGGGATCATTAGCATACCTTAGTTATGCTGCTATAGGTTTAGACTGCTGAGGGACATTTCCTGATACACTGAGCTTCTTTCTCTCTCTCTTTGTCTCTCTCTTTTATCCCCCACCCACCCCCCCCAATAACAGTGTTGCATCATTAACATGTATGTCTCCTGTCTCAGCAGGTCTCCCTGGCCGGGAGTAGCAGTTCCTGTTGTCTGTTGTCTTTCTGTCCTCTTCCCGCCCCACAGCAGAGGCAGATGGCTGCCTGTCCTTGAACCGGGTTCTGCCAGAGGTTTCCTTCCTGTTAAAAGGGGTTTTTTTTTTCCTTCCCACTGTTGCCAGTGTGCTTGCTCAGGATGGGAGATTGAGTTGAAGCTTCCAACTCAATCTGTTGATTTCCTTATGTAGGCTATTGTGAACTGGCTTTCATTATGTTTTTTTTTTTCCTGTCTGTAAAGCGTCCCTGGTGGTCCGATCCTCGGCTGCAGAAGCTGGCTCTGATGGGGAAGGAGCCTGAGCTTGTGCATGAGGTTGAGCGCTTCCGACTAGATATAGTTGGACTCACCTCGACGCGTAGCTTGGGCTCTGGAACCAGTACCCCCGAGAGGGGCTGGACCTTCTTCCACTCTGGAGTTGCTCATGGTCAGATGCACCGAGCAGGTGTGGGCATTCTCATCAACCCCCGGCTTGGTGCCTGCACGTTGGGGTTTACCCTTGTGGATGAAAGGGCAGTTTCCCTCTGCCTTCCGGTGGGGGGATGAGTTCTCACTGTTGTCTGTGCTTATACACTGAACAGCAGTTCAGAGTACCCACCCATTCTGGAGTCCTTGGAGGGAGTGCTGAAGGGGGCTCCTTCTGGGGACTCCATTGTTCTGCTGAGGGACTACAATGGTCACATGGGCAATGACAGTGAGACCTGGAGGGGAGTGATTGTGAGGCATGGTTCCCACCCTCTGAACCCAAATGGTGTTTTGTTATGGGACTTTTGTGCTTGTCTTTGATTGTCCATAACAAACACCATGTTCCAACATAAGAGTGTCCATATGTCCTTTGTGGACCCGGAGAAGGCGTTCAACCGTGTCCCCTGGGGCCTCTCGTGGGGGGTACTCCTTGTACGAGCTTGGTCCGCATTGCCAGTAGTAAGTCGGATTCGTTTCCGGTGAGGGTTAGACTACGCCAACGCTGCCCTTTATCGCCGATTCTGTTCATAACTCATATGGACAGAATTTCTAGGTGCAGCCGGGGTGTTGAGGGGATCTGGCTTGGTGGCCTGAGGATTGGGACTTGCTTTTTGCAGATGACGTGTTCCTTTTGGCTTCATCTGGTCGTGATCTCCAGCTCACACTTGAGCAATTCACGGCCGAGTGTGAAGTGGCAGGGATGGGAATTACCACCTCCAAATCTGAGACCATGGTCCTCAGCCAGAATAGGGTGGATTGCCCTCTCCAGGTTGGGAGTGAGGTTCTGCCTCAAGTGGAAGAGTTTAAATATCTCTGGGTCTTGTTCACAAGTGAGGGAAGGATGGAAATTGACAGACGGACCGGTGCGGCATCTGCAGTAATGCAGACTCTGCGCCGGTCTGTCGTGGTGAAGAAGGAGCTGAGCCAGAAGACGAAGCTCTCGATTTACCAGTCGATTTACTTTCATGGTCGATTTACCTATGGTCATGAGCTGTGGTTCTTGACCGAAAGAATGAGATCTCGTATAAAGGCGGCTGAAATGAGTTTCCTCCGCAGGGTGGCCGGGCTCTCCCTTAGAGATAGGGTGAGGAGCTCGGTCATGCGGGAGGGGCTCAGAGTGGAACCAGTTGAGGTGGCTCAGCCATCTGGTTAGGATGCCTCCTGGACGCCTCCCTGGTGAGATGTTCCAGGCACATCCCTCTGGGAGGAAACCCCAGGGAAGACCAAGGACACGCTTGAGGGATTATATCTCTCGGCTGGCCTGGGAACGCCTTAGGATCCCTCCCACAGAGTTGGCAAATGTGGCTGGGGAAAGGGAAGTCTGGGTTTCCCTGCTTAGGCTGCTGCCACCACGACCTGACCCCGGATAAGTGGCAGAAGATGGATGGATGGATGGATAATTTGCCCGTTTAAAAATAATTTAACCTCGAAATTCTACAGATTTAGGGGTGTGTCCTTTTGATTGACAGGTAGCCAATCTCCTGCTTCAAGTAAGAAGAATATAAAACAACTGCAGTTTTCAGCCACTTAACAACGTGACATAGCTTTAGCCCGCTTACCTGCATTAGCTGGTTAGCTTCTGTTATCTCTGGGTTAGTTTGGTAAGCTCTTAGCTACAGGCAGCTCGGAGTTCACTCAATGTCAATCATCCACCATGATGCTCACAGCCCCCATCTCAACTCTATCTCTTTGACCATATTTGTATTTTTCGGGTGAAACAACGCGCATGTCCCTGCCAAGATGGCGATGGTTGGAACCGCCCACTGAGCTTACATTCAGCTCCTCAGAAACCTATGGAAACCTATGGTACATTCTATGAGTGGAACAGGAGATGCTCATCATGATGTGCAGGAACGGTGTGATGCTTCATGTCAACATGAAGCAAAATCTTTGAGGAATGTTTCCAACACCTTGTTGGATCTTTGACACCAAGAATAAAGAAAGTTCTGAAGGAAAAAGGTAGTCCAACATAGTCCTGGTAAGTTGGGCCTGATGAAGTAGCGGATCAGTGTATATCGTTATAAATTTGCTTATGTAAGTTTATACTCCCTCATTTATTGCATGTATACTTCTTGTCTAGCAGAGGTTATATAATATAAATTCTTTTATGCATGTGCTGTGCCATGATCAGCTGTGTATGAATGTGAACCAGCTGCCCTTGTTTTTTAGGTTCAGTTGCACTCAGCTCCATTGTGCAGACCAGGTCTACTTTGTTCTGAACTTATTTGGCCCAGTTCTTCCTCCTTCAACAATTCAAAGTTTGAATTTTTAATTCTGTTTTTCTTTTGCTTTCTGATGCATTAAACATCATAACACATTCATCTACACACAGCATTATTTTTAACTTTCTTTCTTTATGTATTTGTCTTTCTACTAATATTGGTGTGTTTGTGCTATCTGGACTGGAGATTTCAGTGTTTACTTGGAAGGCTTACGATTCTACTAAACACACATTATTATTTAACTTATGAATAAACATGAATGACTCTGGATGTGCTGCTGGGAATTGTCATCAGTGTTTTTTTGTTTTTTGTTTTTTTCACAGACATGTTTGTTTTGTCTATAAGGTCAAAAATCAAAGAGTTATTTATGTCCAGCTAAATTTTATTTCCTAAAACATTCCTGAGAGGTAAGACCAGGTGAGCAGAGACTTTCTACTTATGCTATACATTTATTTTCTTTCCTCTCTTTGTGTCAAATAACAAACCAAATTACACCCTCTAACCTCCAGTATGTTTTATTTAAATGATGTTGGCAGCTTGAAGCAGCATGTAAATATGACATTTGAAATAATATTATTTAAGTTTCATGGCTTTGAGCCGATATATGGCCACTAGCTGCATTCTGGTGTTTGGTTGAATAAAAGCAGGTTACATTTTGGAGTCTATCTCTGATCTGAAGTCAGAATCAATGATAAAGGGCAAACCTCTACTGGAAATGAACCCGACTTACTGCCGGCAATGGAGACCAAGCTCTGACACCTGTCATACAGGCACCGGACAGCTCGTACAATGGGTCCAGTGCCCCATACTCCCAGAGTAGTTGCCCTGGTTAGGCAAACTCCCATGCCCTCTCCAGGACCCGAAAGAGGGTATAAAGCTGGTCCATGTTCTGCGACCAGGAAGAGAACTGCACTGCTCCTCCTCAATCCGAGATTTGACTATCTGATGGACCCTCCTCTCCAGAACCCCTGAATAGACCTTTCTGGGGAGGCTGAGGAGTGTGATCCCCCTGTAGTTGGAGCACACCCTCCTGTCCACCTTCTTGAAAAGAGGGACCACCAATGCAGTCTGCCAGTCTAGAGGCACTGTCCCTGATGTTCACGTGATGCTGCAGAGTTGTGTCAGCCAGGACAGCCCCACTGCATCCAGAGACCTAGAAAACTCTGGGCAGATCTCATCTACCCCCGGGGCCTTTCCACTAAGGAGCCCTTTAACCAGATCAGTGACCTCAGCCCCAGAGATAGCAGAGTCCAGTCCTGAGTCACCCAGTACTGCTTCCTCATCGGAAGACATGTTGGTAGGATTGAGGAGGTGTATTGAGTATTCCTCCCACCGACCCACAACGTCCCGAGTTGAGGTCAGCAGCTCCCCATCTCCACTGTACACAACATTGATGTAGTACTGCTTCCCCCTCCTGAGCCACCGGATTGTGGACCACAATCCCCTCAAAACCATCTGGAAGTCACTCTCCATGGCCTTGCCGAAATCTTCCCGCACCCGAGTTTTTTCCTTGGAGACAGCCGAAGCGGCATACCGCTTAGCCTGTCAGTACCTTTCAGCTGCCTCCAAAGTCCAACGGGCCAAGAATGCCCGATAGGACTCCTTCTTCAGCTTTATGGCATTCCTCACTGCAGTTCCAGCTGGCTGCCTCAACAATAGAGGCATGGAACCCAGCTAACTTGGACTTAATGTCCCCCGCCTCACTCGGGACATGGTTGAAGCACTGCTGAAGGTGGGAGTTGAAGCTTGCTCTGACAGGGGACTCTGCCAGAAATTCCCAGCAGACCCAGACAACACGTTTGGGCCTGCCAGATCTGACAGGCTTCCTCCCCCACCACCTGAGCCAACTCATCATCAGGTGGTGATCAGTTGACAGCTCCGCCCCCCTCTTCACCCGAGTGTCCAAGACATGTGGCCGCAGCTCCGACGATGCGATTATGAAGTCGATCATCGAACTGCGGCACAGATAGTCCTGATGCCAGGTGTACATATGAACACTCTTACTCTCCTACAGATCTCACTGTCATTGCCAACATGAGCACTGAAGTCCCCCAGCAGAACAAGGGAGTCCCCAGAAGGAGCACCCTCCAACACTCCCTCCAAGGACTCCACAAAGTGTGGTTTTGGATCATGTAGTGTACCTAAAGCCATTACATATGTGCAGACTTTGATTTTATTTATTTGTTAGAATAAAAAGTTATTTGTATATCTAAACATGAATATTTTCTTTTAACTAAATAAAAAAAAAAAGCTAATTTCATTTTTCTACATACTTCAATATAATGCAGTCATATTAGCAAAATAAAAAATTAAAAGCACAAGTGGAAAAACCTGAAAATGATTTCCACATAACTATTTAAAGTTCTAGACTTTGATTTTGAAAGGGAAGGTTCACAAAATGGCTGCAATCTTTTGTTTTATATAAATACAGTTTTAAATCACTGTAAAACAAGTTTATTTTATGTTATTTAATTTCATTTTATTTTATTTCAATAAAACATTTTTCCCTTTAAAGATTAAATGTTAGTCTCCTGGGTTCTCCTTGCTTCAGTTCTTGTAATAAACCATCTTGATTCTGCATCACTCTCATTCCTGCAGTTGGGTTCTCACCTCCATGCCATCATGACAGTCACTAAGACAGAACCTCATCTTAACAAACCACAGGTGACAGTAGAGAACTCAGCGTGCTTATTTTTTTATCTGACACAAGCCTGGATAATAAAAATAACTCAACAATAATAAATGTGCTAAAATGCATCAGATAACTTGACATTGCTAGATCAAATCCAATCACGAATCAGAAACATTTGATCTGGGTTCCACTTGATTCACTTGATCATAAAATTGTTCAGTAATTTGCAAATAAATATTAACATGAATTGCATTGCTAAATGAACCCACCAACTTCAGATTATTTAAATTAAATGTAATTTTGTCCATTGATTTAGCTAATTATTTAAATAAAATGTATTTAGTGTTATCTTAGCAACACTTGTCATGTCATTTGATTGTACAACATTTTTGTTTTAATCCTGGAATATTTTAAATGAATAGTTGCAAAAACTGTAAATGTAAGCATGCAATAAATGAAATGTGCTAATGTTTAGTTAATGTCTGTCTCCAAATATGTGTGTCAGAGTAAGCAGAAGCAGAGTTCTCCCCCTTTAGGGTTATGACAGGAAGCCAGTATCTGCTGACTTTGTCCTATCAGTCCAGAGCAGCGCTGTAGACATTCAGCACAGATTTAGTTTTATTTTTTCTAAAGATGAATCTACAAAGCTTTGCTGCAAGTATTAAATTGTCAAAACAGGCATTCATGTGTATGCACAGGCACATACAAACATGCTCAAAGGATTTGAATACAAGCAGGCAGACACACAGGCTAATATGCCCATGTAAAAAAAACAAGCTTAAAAGGACATTTCTGTGCTTTTATTCCTCCCTCACTTTTAAGAAAGCTGAAGCAGGAAGGTGTTAGTCACAGCAAGATGTGTGGGTCTCACTGTAATGTGACGAGCTGACATAGATTTCATGGTCTGCTGTTTCCACAGGCAGCTGAATTTATTTCATATTTGTCACCAACTTGTATTTGTTATTTTGCTGATTGGATAAAGTGATTGATTGGATACTAGAACGTAGAAAGTCAGGGGGGATATTGCTCTCTCTGAGGTAATACTTGTTAAATATATTACTTTGTTACAGGGTGTTCAATAGGCGTCAATCTGCGTCAATTCATTGTTTAAATGACCAACAAGCCAATAGTATCAATCTAGACTGAAAACATAAAAAATAATACAGTAATATCTGTAATAAGTTAAAATATTTCTCATTTTCACAGAAATTAAACACTGCCAATCAATGCTTGTGAGAAAGATGAAAAATGTGGTTAATTAATCACGTAAAACATCTTGTTACAGGAAACTTAGTATGAAAACAAGCCTAAACTATGGTGGCCGACGGGTGAAAATGCGCTTCGTATAGAAAAGCAGCTGCATACAGCAATAGAAATGCAAGCGGGAAACGCTGCATGTATAGAAGAGCGCCGCAAATCCAAAAACGTAATGCAAAAGAAGAAAATTGTGCTGCAAATATAGAAACGAACTGCGCATACAGAAAAGTGCTGCATAAACAAAAATAGCTGCAACAAAAAAAAAAACGCTGCTTAATCAGTCTCACAACGGAAATGCTCCGGTGAGTTTCTACCTGAGAGACAAAAAAAGGGGACGCTGCAAGTATGGCATGGAGCACCTGACTGTGTTCCAAGTCAGGAGCTGTGCACTTCGAAGTGTGGATTTACCAGCTACATTTGTCATAGTGGCGTCATAAGGCTCCTTCATATCCACCCTACAGACCAGCACTTCGGACCTGTAGTAAAGGCTGCGAGCGGTGGATCGGACTCTTTTTCTCCCAGAATTCATTTCACGCAAGATGGCAGGAAATGAGCAGCAGTCGAGTAGTAAGGAGTTAATTTATAAATATGTATACACACACGTGTGTGTGTATCTGAAACTCAGTTTTTACACAGAAGAATTGTTAGCTAGCTTTATAATTCTTCAAGCATCCAGAGCACAGTAAGAGGATAGCATAAATCTGTTTTTATCAAATGAACTTTAGTTCCATTTGCTGCCATGGACAGAAAAGCTGGGACAGCAGTATCATTGGCTTATGGTGTACTTAAGGACAATAAATAAATGAAATCAAACCAGTCATATTATCAATGTTAACGTTAGCTTGACAGGGTACGCTCTGCCCAAGGAGTGCTGGTCTGGGCCGCCCGCCTCCTCCACATGTTTGTAATTTAGACCCATGGGTAAATAAAAAGAAGTAAAAAACTTTAAAAAATCAGCTCCGTTTTCTTTCCCTCCTTTTATAGATATATTTTTGCATGTTTTGTGGAAGAATATGGGAACACTAAAGCATATCTGCAGTTGCTAGGTGATAGGAACTGGAGTACTATGGGTAATTCGTGTACACTAGGTAGGCTGTCTCGTTTCACTAAACATTTAGATGCTTTGAAATGTGCAAATGACGTAGAACGCTCCGTAGCCTATGTTGTCTTCAGACTCTGAAATGTGCATCACTGTATTACGACATGGCAATCATTGTCTATCTTGTGACAATTATTTCTTTGTCAGGTATGTAACATGTTTTTAACACTGAGCATAAGTGTGATACTTGTTTGCCTGTTTTTTGTTTTTTTTTGTTTTGTTTTGGTTTTTTTTTTGTTTTTGTTTTTTTGTTTTATGTTTGTGTGTTTTGTTGTATTCTGTGAGAAAATGAAAATGTTGTGTTTACTGGTGTGTTAGCATTAGCCTTGAGTTACCATTGCCAGTTAGCCTCACAGTTAGCCACAACAGCATGAGTACGCAGCAGTCGTACCACTGTTAAATGTTTGTGTAAACATGAAAAGTTTCTGAGATTTATGTACAGTGATTATCTCATTGCATTTTAGAAATGTTTTATTAGGCAAACAAGTGTGGTGTGTTAGCTGCTAATCATATCAGGACTGTTTCAGAGAGACTAGGTGAATGTTGGTTGGGTGAATGTTCTGTATAATGTTTTCATGTTTTTTCATTCTTAGATTGGAGTACATGACCTGGTCTCTCTTGTGACATTTACTTCTTCATTCAAGGGTAAAGCACGTTCAAAATAGAACATGTAGAACTGCTTAAATTCTTTCTTTTCCATGAAATGTTTCATTTCAATTTGACTTTGTGCTAATGTATTATAGGTGGATTATCGCACCATTCTGACTACCTAGGAAGTTCCCATAGACTTTTTCAGTGCTAAGTTTTTCCGCCTATACCAACATTTATTTATCTGAACTTACATTACAAGTAAGAACTATTTTTTATCCGCCTGCCTTAGGTATATATAAAAAATAATGAGCATTGCCATTTTGGATTTTACAGCCACACAAAAATCCACGATGCATAGTTTGATGTGTGTGGAACACCACAAACCTCCTGAAACATCTGAGAAGCAGAGGTGATGAGGTTATAATGAGGCAATGGCAATGGCAAGTGTTGCTTCCGAAGAATATCTGGATCCTTTTACATTGCAGGCAGGTACTATCCAGGTACTATCAGGTGCTATTAGGTTCTATCAGATACAGAGGGAGAAAATTTAGAGCTGTTGGCTACAGGAAGCAATGTCACTGGTTTATGGGAAAGTGAATTATGTTTGTCTGCTGTTCATTTAAGCCGATGTGTAAAAAAATAGTAGTTTCCTGCACTTTCCTAATTGATATTCTTTTAATGTGAAGTGATAATATGGTTATGAAATAATTAGATGTTACAAAAAAATAGATGCATGCATTAAGCTTAGAGTAATACATCAATCAGATCACCTTACCTCACCTCAGTTCAGTATATCAAGAACCAGTCAGATAAGACCTGCAGAGTATCAGGTGTTATTAAAATATTCAGGATTTGGTAGAAAACAGCCACTGCAAGCTTAATACTGAAGCATATCTCATAGCTGAAGAATAACATCAGTTTAATGTCTTATGACTGATGATTAAACTGGATGTTTTTAATAAATGGATAAATAAGGCTTACATCCCCTATTGTTCAAAACAAGCTAAATTGATGGACGTCATTCCACCCAGTGTAGCTACTGAGCACAGAGATGTGTTTAGTTATTCCAGATGCATCTATAGGCTCCATTTAACATCAGATAAACAGTCTCACTATACTAGATGTGTGTACTGTTGAATAATTCCCTTTTTTTTTTTTTTTACATATTTTTTCTTTATACTTGATGAACAAAGGAAAACACCAATAGCTTTACCATAAATATTTCTGATGCTGTTTGGTAGAAAAGACATGGGATAAGACTGGAAGTACAAATGGAAGAAGAGAGCAAAAGGAAGAAGACAGGTGCAATGACAGAGAGGACATGAGAGAAGTGTGAAACTTAAGTTGCTTGCATTTTTAGGTAAATGTTGGTGTTCATTTTGTTTTTGTTTTTTTGTTTTTTAGATATGTGAGTTAACACACCTTATTGCTCTGTGTTCAGCTGTTGCTGCAAGTCATTGTCTTTTCATTAAGGGAGGTGTGAAAGCATGGAAACTAATGTGTTTAGTCAATGTTTTATTAATTACTGCAGGAAATTGGGCTTTCAAGTCTTTACTTTTAGATAAGAACTAAAGTTGTACCCTTGTCACTGATAAAAACTGCAGGACTGTAAGTACTAAGTAGTGGTTTATCCAGTTTACTTCACATCAAAAAGAAGTCTGCTGGTCTTGAATACAAAACACATGCTGAAAGCTGGATCCACTCCAACCATGTTCCCTGACCTTGGGTAAAGCCTCAGAATCTCCAACATGTGCTACTTTAGGTACATAATCATTGTAGAAGGACACACCGCAGTTACCAGGAGAAGCATGACTCTCACTGTCACTAGATGACGTCCCGTTATCCTGCAGAGGCAAATATTCCCCTACAAAGAAAAAAGCTCAGAAGGTACTTCATCAACAGCAAAAAAGCATTTTAACTTGTTTTGTGCTTTCTTGTGCACTCTGCTCTATATCACTTTCAACTTCAGCCCCCCCCCCCCCCCCCCCCCCCGACAACAGTAAGAGTTTATTAGGAAGATGGGAATAATATAAAAGATGAGCAGATATAAGTCTAAATAAAGAATTAAAGTGTGTAACAACACAGCCCCACCGACAAGGTCTGAGATTACAACAGACCTTGATTACAACAGTACCATGTTATCTCTGCATCTCTCTCCCATTCTCATTCTTGCTGACCTGCAGGTCACCTTGGTTAACATCTAAATTTGCAGGCAGTGAAGAAAATCCTGTTTTGTCTTCATTCATTTAGCACTATAATGCTTACTTTTTGTTTGAAGGTACAGTATGTAAGAACTACTGACATCTAGTGGTAAATATGGGCATAAAAATTGCTTCAAATGCCGAGCACAACGTTAGTGGACAGTGGCCGTCAGTAAGCAAAAGTCGTCCAGATATGTTTGCATCTGGAAGAGGATTCAATGGTTTTACGAGCATCGATGACTGCGCTGTAGGTCACCACAGTATTTCAGCATTGTGTACATGTGTACTGTCTTCTTCTATTTAGGCTTTATTCATTCCAAACGATGCTCTAGCACCAATCAATGAGTTTCAAAGTGCAGAGGTTACTCAACAAATATTGCAGCTGACATGAATGAAAGTAAATATTAATGAGTCATTCTAATAGAATGAACAGATAGTTGTAGTGAAGTGATTAGAAACCCATAGAAACAGAGTTTTAAATGATATATACATTTTCTGTCACCTGCCTTGGATTTTGTTTCATGCTGCAGTTTTAAGGTCCATTGCTTTTCCATGAACCATGTTTTTTCTTTCTTTTTTCAATCTTTGACATCAGTCATAAATACTTACCAACAGAAACCTATTTATATTGTTATTTAATAGGTAATGCAGCCAGCATGTCCGCATGGGGCCCGAAAGGTTTAAATTTGGGCTATGAGGGCACTGAATAGGTGTAGGCTTGAACTGGACCAATTTTACAGATCCTATGTTGTTTGGTTCACAGCTAGCCGATGTGTCTTAGTCCAGTTAAAGGTCACAGAGTCTATCCCAGCAATCATTGGGCGAGAGGGAGGGTACGCCCTGGACAGGTCACTAGTTCATAAAAGGGCACCATATGTTTCCTTCATCATCATGCGATTTTATTTATGTTGCAGAATGACATAATGAGCAGTTCTCATGGACATTTGACTCAAAGTGGATGCAATAAGCCTTTTGCCTTTAATAATTTGTTAGAACAGCATAAATACCTTTTTAGTTTTGACTTCAGATCATCTGGATAACCCTCTGGGTAAGTGGGTGAAGGTTAGGACACTTTTAATCAAGTCTCATAATTTGAGATTGTGCCTGATTACCTTGCAAAGTTTACTGTCAGTTTCTGTCACAATGTTGTAATCTGACCAAGAAATTCTCTTTCACACTGTTTAAAGCATTTACGAAGACATTTACCCCAAAAGACAACCAAGCCTTTTGATGCATGTTGACAAAATGTGATCTGTGTAATAAATCTGAAGTTCACTTTCTGTGCAGTTCTTTTAATATTGGGAGGAATCAGTAATCACTCCATTTAAGTTTGCCATTAAAATGCCGACTACTCCCCTGAAAACGATCCTTTAGATGTTTTGTCATTAGATTTGGCTGAGGTGAATTAGAGAATATTTGCAGCAGGGGGAAGTCTGAATGAAAGGGAAAAAGCTATTTTTCTATACACTGACATTAAAAAGGCCACAAGGAGAAGCCTGAACATTAAAGTGGCCACTTATGCCAAACAACGCTCGCATCCTCTCTTTCCTTTTTTTTACTACCTTTCTCCATTTCATGGGAAACAACAACATCTAGTCTCATATTCTATGTGTTTACATGAAAGTCAACATCTCACACAACATCGTCAGCCTCATTTGACATCCTGTAGCACACAGAACAGGGAAATTGATTGTTAGAAACAAGTGCATGTTTGCATTTGCAGGCTTTTAAGCAAAAATATGCATCATATAAAATTTTAACAAATAGAAACACGCATAAATATCATAAAAGAAAATCAACCGTTCTTACTTGACTTGTTTTATCTGATGTATATAGTAAGTTCTGCTCAGCACCATGTGGCATTCTGCAGGTGGTGAAAAGCACACATAAACATATATAGATCCCTGTCGAAGTCTTTTGACACTAAGCCATTTATAAGAATGCAAATGTGGCCAAGACACCGTCAGAGTTTTAAAAGTTACTTACAGTGATTGCATATTCAAGTGTTGCAGGACATAGTAGAGACTATCTACTGGTCATAACATCTGCAGCTTCAATCAGCATTTCTTCTACTTGTCCTGTCAGAGTGTAATACAGCTGTTAGCACTGCCAGACTCCATCAATGATTCCCTTCCCTTCTTTTTCCTTACTTGTCAAGTCAACATCTTAAATTGGTGAAAGAGATTGTTCAAGTTGGAACATAATAAGGAGAGAGGTTGAGCTTCAGGTTCATAATGATTGATAGAGTGCCAAACCTGCAATCCGAAAACAGCAAAAAATTTAAAAAAAAAAAAAAAAAAGGAAAAACCAAAGAAAGGTAAGTCATCTTAATACCTAAATAAATGTGATGAAGTCGCAGGAAAAAAGTGCATGTGTCAGGAATGTATATAATAAATTTACCACCATGTTATCACAATAAACCACAGAGTTGGAAAGATATGAGGTTTTCATTTAAAGCAGGGGTGCCCAGCTACAGTCCTCAAGGGCCACAATGGTGCAGGTTTTCCATGTATACCTTTTCCAACACACCCGACTCAAATGAATCACTCACTGTGCAGAACTTGATTGGTTGTTGGATCCATTTAATGGAAGCCATGTGTGCTAGAAAAGGGATACATAAAAAAAAAACAAAAAAAAACAAAAACTGTAGGATAGTGGCCCTTGAGGACTGACTTTGGGCACCCTAGAGTTAAAGAAACAGTGTGTGAGACAATGACATCTAGTGGTCATGTTTGGAATTACAGCAATGACAACCACTCACACTGCATCATGGATGCTCAATCCTGTCGTGCAGGTTTTCCACATGTCCCTGCAAGAACACGCCTGACTCAGACTCAGACAAGCTCTGCACATGTTTGACAAATACACATTGATTTGAATCTGGTGTGGTGCAGTGGAGACACTGCAGGACACCGATCCATGACGACCAGGATTGAGGATCACTGCACTACATTGTCAAAGCTTGTGTCATGATGGTAATATTGTCCCTTTCGTATTTTCAAAATATTTCTTTCATCAAGGGATCTCTGTGTGTGTTTCTTCATAAGCTAAAAGCTAAAGGCACACTTTTTTTTTAGATAAAAGTAAAATTGTTGAAAATGAAATTATTTCTTGTTTTACATTTCGACGTGTGAGATCCAAAGAAAACTGGAAAGCAGTTTCTGGTTTCACACCTGTGGTACATTTTCTGTTAAGACTGGAAGTTTTCCAACAGCTGAAAATTAGGCAGAGAAATGTTTGGAAAGGTAAAAACGGCTGTAATCAAGCCTTTACTTAAAAAGCAATCTCTGGATCCAGAGGTGATAGCAAATTATAGACCTATATCTAACCTCCCGTTTATGTCCAAAATTCTGGAGAAAATAGTTTCAGCTCAGCTACATGCCCACCTGAGCAGAAAGAATTTATGCGAGGAGTTTCAGTCAGGATTTAGAGCTCATCATAGCACTGAGACAGCATTGGTGAAAGTTACTAATGACCTTCTTATGGCCTCAGACAAAGGACTTGTGTCCGTACTTATCTTGCTTGATCTTAGTGCTGCATTTGATACAGTCGATCATAACATTCTGTTACAAAGACTAGAACAGGTGATTGGAATTACAGGTACAGCGTTAAGCTGGTTTAAATCATATTTATCTGATAGACTTCAGTTTGTTCATGTAAATGACAAGTCCTCCTCCCAAACTACAGTAAGTCATGGAGTTCCTCAAGGTTCTGTACTTGGACCAATACTCTTCACGCTATATATGCTCCCTTTAGGCAAAATTATTAGACAGCATGGAATAAACTTTCATTGTTATGCAGATGATACTCAACTATACTTATCCTTTAAACCAGATGAAACAAATCAGCCCAATAGGCTACAAAATTGTCTCATAGACATAAAGACTTGGATGTCTAGAAATTTTCTCCTCTTAAACTCAGATAAGACTGAAGTAATTCTCGTTGGATCTGAAAAACTCAGAGCTAAATTTTCCGGTTTTGTAATGAACCTGGATGGCATTACTTTAGCTTCCAGTGCTACAGTGAGAAACCTTGGAGTAATATTTGACCCTGACCTGTCCTTTGGCCCACATATTAAGCAGGTTACTAAAACAGCCTTCTTTCATTTACGTAATATAGCCAAAATTAGGGACATTCTGTCTCGGAGTGATGCAGAAAAACTGGTTCACGCTTTTGTTACTTCGAGACTAGATTTACTGTAACTCTCTATTACTGGGCTGTCTTAAATATGCCCTGAAAAGCCTTCAGCTGATCCAGAATTCTGCAGCCAGAGTCCTGACCAGAACCAGCATGAGAGATCATATTTCTCCAGTTTTAGCCTCTCTTCATTGGCTGCCTGTTGAATCTAGAATAGAATTTAAAATCCTTCTCCTTACATATAAAGCCCTCCACAACCAGGCACCACTATATATCAAAGACCTCATTGTTCCTTATATACCAAGTAGAGTACTTCGTTCGCAGACTGCAGGCTTACTTGTGGTTCCTAGAGTCTCAAAGAGCCGAGCAGGAGGCAGAGCCTTTGGTTATCAGGCCCCTCTCTTATGGAATAAGCTCCCAGTTAGTATTAGGGAAGCAGACACCCTCCCCACCTTTAAGACTAGACTGAAGACTTATCTTTTTGATAAGTCCTATAGCTAGGGATGGTTAGCATCCCTTAGTTATGCTGCTATAGGTTTAGACTGCTGAGGGACATTTCCTGATACACTGAGCTTCTTTCTCTCTCTCTTTGTCTCTCTCTTTTATCCCCCCCCCCCCCCCCATAACAGTGTTGCATCATTAACATGTATGTCTCCTGTCTCAGCAGGTCTCCCTGGCCGGGAGTAGCAGTTCCTGTTGTCTGTTGTCTTTCTGTCCTCTTCCCGCCACACAGCAGAGGCAGATGGCTGCCTGTCCTGAGCCGGGTTCTGCCGGAGGTTTCCTTCCTGTTAAAAGGGAGTTTTTTCCTTCCCACTGTCGCCAGTGTGCTTGCTCAGGATGGGAGATTGAGTTGGACTCAACTCAATCTGTTGGTTTCCTTATATAGGCTGTTATGAATTGGCCTTCATTATGTTTTCCCCTCTGTCTGTAAAGCGTCTTGAGATGGCATTGCCGTGATTTGACGCTATATAAATAAAGTTGAATTGAATTGAATTGAGTTCAGCCTCAAAGCAACAGAGCTGTGTTTATCTGCTTATTCAAACAACAAAAATGGAATAAGAATTATTTATGATTGCAGCTTTGTGGCTGTTAAGTTACACTTACAAAAAACAATGTAAAACTGTTGTTTGTTTGAAGAGCGTGTGGACATTAACTTGGGTTATATGCCCTCTGGAGATTTAGGCTTGTATCAAAACCGATTAACACAAAGAAAAAGGAGAAGATAAAGGAGAGTTGGCACATTTTAAAGGAGAAAATATTTGCTTACTGCCCTGCCTCTCCTCTAACAGAAAAATCATGACTAAAAAGTTTTTTTTTTTTTGTTTATTCTGAGCATGAACAGGACACCTTTATGAACCATTATCAAATCTAGCGCTTCAAACCAAGGACACATCTTTGCTTAAACGTCTTGATAATGCAAGCAAGTTAGCCTCATCAATTTAACCTTGACACATCATATTAGCTTCGTTACTCACCAGATTTCCACTGGGTGTTGTGTTCCCGGGGCATATAGGACACAAGAGCGATGCGGCCTCACGCAGACACACTTCAGTTCATCAGCCTTTTGACGTCCCCTCAGGTTGACAGCCAGCCCATGCTGAAGCAAAGGGGGAGAGGACAGTTGGAAGGTAACAAAGTTGCTTAACTTACCGACTTCGAATTAAAACAACTCAAAAGTCATGCAGAAGACAAACAAAATTGAAGCTGACCAAAGAGGGATTCTAAGGGTCTCCTGGGTTTTTTCTTCCAGGTCATGTGACCTGTGGCTTTCAGCCCTGCAGCAGAATGGGGTGACTGAACGTAGATCTGAAGAGAAAAGATCATATTAGAATGTGGCAACATAATTTACTTGCTGTTGTTTCCCTTTCAGCTCATCCCACTGAAGGGGTTTCCACAGTGAATCATCACATGTTCTGTGCCAGATGCCCTTCCTGACATAACACTCTTCATTTATTCATGCTTGGGACCATCCCTCAGTGTACAATTGTGGAGCTGCAGCAGTGCAGATGAGCAGGACTTGAACCCTAGACCATCAGGTCACAAGACAAGAAGCTCTACCACCTGAGTCCCTACCTGACAACATTTGACTACAAGATTTTGGGAATGTAGGTGCTTTTTCATCCTAATTTATGAATATTCTGACAGTTTTGAAGCCTTATGTTTAGAGAACGGCCGCAGGACAACCCATGCGATGCATCACACACTCAACCAGTTGGTGGTGGTGGTGGGCAGAAGTGTATAATCCTGGTGCCATAAAATAGAAGTCCTGCCATGTTTTTGGATCTACCTGTACATTTAGAACAGCTCATCTGCCTTGCTATGGAGCTGAGCTAATTAAATTTAGCTGGTCCGGTGGCTGGTTGGAACAGCTGCTGGACAGGACTTTTACTTTATGGTACCTGGTGGGGGTTGGGGGGTTAATACCTGTCATGGGGGTTTTGGCTGAAATAAGTTGAGAACCAGCTTTATTGTGCTGTTCTTATGTTACCATTTAATTCCAGCTTTCATTTGATTTTTCTACTGTAAACTATGTACTGTATGTTGTTGAGCTGACCCATCGGGGTTCACAGAGAAATATCAGCTCATTTTCTAACACTGATACATTTACATTTTGAATAATATGCAATGTCTCTTTGAAATAAACTTGGGGAAAAAACATGTCAGCAAAAAAGAGGATAAAGCACGAACTCTCACTGGCAAGCAGAAATGTTTTCAAGGATTTGCTGCTTCTTTTACACGTCAACTTTTCTACTGATCTGCTGGACATTTAACTCAGGAATAGGGGGAATTGGTTTGTCAGCTAAGGACATCAAACTGAGGCTACAATTCACACAGACTCACTAAAACTGGACAATAGAAAATGGAAAAACGTTGCTGGTCAGATGAGTCTCCATTTCAGCTCCACATTTACATGGTAGGATCAGAACTTGGTGGAAACACAAAATTCTCGTATCACTTGTTCAGGCTGCTGGTGGTGTAATGGTGGCACATTATGGGTCCTTTAACTCCAACATTGAATGGTTACACCACCACAGCCTACCAGAGTATCATTGCTGACCATGTCCATGCCTTTCTGAGCACAGTGTAGCATCTTCTGATGGAAACTTCCAGCAGGATGATGCACCATGTCACAAAGCTCACATCATCTCCACCATGACGATGAGTTCACTGTCCTCCAACGGCTCCACAGTCACCAGATCTCAGTCCAACAGAGCAGCTTTGGGATGTGGTGGAACAGGAGATTCTCATCATGATGTGCAACAACTGTGTGATGCTTCATGTCAACATGGAGCTAAATCTCTGAGGAACGTTTCCGACACCTTGTTGAATCTTTATGCAATGAAAGTCTACTTGTTTACAGTGAGTGTCTATGGATGTATGAATTTACAGTTTATTAGTTATTAGTCACAAATGTATAGTCACAATATAGTCATTATTAGTAGCAAATGTGTGGCTGAAACATAATTAACTCCCACAAAAAATCCTGTTAATTTGAGTCTTTAATCTGTATATAAATAACATAACAAGAGCTGATTTTGGTTTAGTTGTTAATACAGGTGATTAAAAATGAGCAAAACCACAATACCTTACAACCTGCTTGTGATTCAAGATGGAGAAAGTATAGAAATGATTTCAGCATGTTTAAATGAGCCACATTCAGCAAGTCAACTTACTTTGCTACACACGTTCAGCAGAGGTGTACTTTGATCAAATTAATTTTAGCAACCAGGCCAGGTGGATCTGTTGAGAAAGAAAAAGAAAAAAGTTAACAATGCTCTGAGGGCATTCCTGAATATTCAAAAGGTATGTCATCCACACAGTACTACAACGAGTCTCAACACAGCCAGACTGTGTAAAGTTAAGAGGTCAAATCTAGGAGTTTTACTTGTTCAGTGATGGAAGTTTGCTTCAGTTTCTTACGTGATGCTGCTGAGATGTTCATAGACAGCACCTTAGGCGGGCATGAAAGGAACCCTGCAAATAAAACACAATTAAAGGTTGGCTTGAATTTTGCTCAGTAATTCACATCACATACAGTAGTTTTGGTCACTCCCAGCCACAAACAGAACATAAGCAGACAAGTGTATGGGCTTGTCCTCTCTTTAGAAGGGGAATACTGCCCTCTGCTGGTGGGACACGTGACAAGCAACATTCAATTATAAGACTAGAATAAAATGACGTGGCTTCGAAATGACATTATGTTTTTGGGATGCTGAAAAAATAAATGTATGACCTATCTAACTAACACACACACACACACACACACAAAAGAAAATTTACTAATCTTTCATTCAAGTGTTCATCCAAGAAATCCAAAGGAGCTCCAGTCAATATTGTGGCTTTTCTGTTTGCACATTTACTGAATATGTTTGGGGTTTTTTTTAAGAAATTTTATTTTATGTTTTCTCATAACAGAGATTTGCACATTGAACTATTTACTGAAAAATAACTTTTGCTGCATGTATGATGAAACAAATCCTTTCTACATATTTCAGCATTAGCAACCTGCAGGAAGTGCTTCCCAAGATTCATATGGGGAAATTTATGCAAGTTGCTGTAGAGTTTTAGGAGTTTTAGATTGTTATATGTTACATATCTCCTACTGGGTAAAAGAAAAGGAAAAGAAGGAGCAAGACAACCTTATATAATGTACAGATAAGACACACAGACACAGACTGGCCCACTAATCTCATCCCCAGAAGCGAGGTGGTGATCCGATCTTCCCTTCGCTTTAGGTTTGTGCTGAGGGTTGGGTGGGGGTAGAGGTTCCCAGAGGTGAAACTCTATTAGCACGCAGCATGAAAGTCAATGAAAAGGACCCCAGTGTGATCCAGTCCCCTGACAGTATTAATGTTTAATGATATCTAAAAAGGCTAATTCCACCACCCCTCGCTTGTGCTCTTATCCTCTCATTAAATATCCTCACAATGTCATCACTTCCTCAGATTAAAGCACTGACCCCGTCTACCGAAGGACTCACCCTTCACTGATGGCGAATTCATCTCGCTCTGTTTCTTTCTTTACACACACACACACACACACACACACACACACATATGAACACAAAAGATTAATGCAGCATGTACAACGTGTTAGTGGGAAGGAATCAGAACACCAGGAGCGGGTATGAGTGCACGGATTTCCTGCTGTGCCCAAAGGTAACACACTTTCTTATGTTAAACAAGTTCCTTCCAACTTTCTGTGTAAATGTGTATCCCAGTTCAGAGGTGTGTGTTTTAAGTAAAAACAGGGACTTATAGTTAATCCTATTATAGCTGTGTCCTGTTTCAGCTTGGGGGGATATCAGGGAACATTCACACCCTGTAAGTGAGGAAGAAACATCACACAGTGGAGAGTTATGGAGTGGCTGAAACTACGGGCAATGAGGAAAAGAGAGAAGGGAGATAAAAGTTAGGTTAAAAAATGAAACTTTTTGCCTTTTTTTTTTTTTTATCCCAAAAGCATGAAAGGAAAATTGCAACAGACTGAGTTTTATGTCCTGTTCGGGGGGGTTTAATGTAAAGCAAAGTGCTTTACATTTTTAATGTAAAGCACTTTGAGTTTCTGTGTGTGAAAACCTAAACATGTAAATGTTTCAAGTTCAAGTTACTCAAGAAATATGAATTTATGAAGTTTCTTCTCCCATCTCAGTCTAACACTCATCCATCCATCATCCATCATCCATCATCCATCCATCCATCATCCATCCATCCATCCATCATCCATCCATCCATCCATCCATCCATCCATCCGTCCATCCATCCATCCATTTTCCTTCTCGGTTCAATTTAGTGCCCCAGAGAAACTGGAGCTCATCCCAGCAATCACTGGTTAGGGGGCAAGTACCCTGGACTGGTCTCCAGTCCATCACATGGAATCTAAAGCTTACTTAGCTTTTAAGATGTGAGATGTCAAGATCTGCATTCTTTTGAATCAAAGAAAATAGATGAACAGAAAATCCTTTAAAGGCATCCTTGCAGAGTAAATTATAATGAGATGCATTAACCCTCTCATGCATGAATTAATAAAAAACAATAAAACATTTTTTAATGCAGTATTTTACCTCTACAGACAAATGCAATTATATATATTTTTTTGTTTTTAGTGATATATGGAATTTATCATGATTTATGATTTATTTTAATGTCATCTATAAAATATCTATAAAATAATATATAATCATAATTATATCATGTAAATATTTTATTTAATATATCTGTATATTTTTTCCTATTTATTGGAAAGGCAATCATGTGTTTGTTTATTCTTCAGTGAATTGAAGCATATTGGATGACTCACTAATATCCACTGAAGTTTTTTTTTTTTTTTTGTTTTTTCTACAAAAATACCATCCTCATTCATGAATATGCAAGAAAAAAAAGCTTGTAAATATGTGTCCACTATATGGCTACTATGCATGAAAGGGTTAATGCAGTAATGCCCTGTGACGTCTTCTACAAGGTAAAAAATTAATTAATAAATTCGTCTTTCTGTGGTTAAAAAAAAGCCATGAACAGAAAGTCACCTAAACAACTCAAACCTGAATCTAAACACTTTTCTAAACTCTTCACTTAAAACAGAATCTTGCTGTAATTCTCCGACAGGAAAAGCCTAAACCTTCAGACAGTACATCTATTCATCACAACGTAGGCTGAGCTCAACCTGAACAATCAACTGAGCGACGAACACACACAGATTAGACTTCATCTCACACTTTATCAGTGAGAACGTTTAGATGAATCCACTGTGAAGAAAACAGCATCAATCATTTAACAGTGGCTCAGATTTCATCACCGTTGTGCCTTTGGATGTTATTTTAAAATAATGTTAAATAATGTCAGAGATTTTATCAGTCTGCAGGGTTTTTCTTTTTTTCAGATGTTAATGAGACAACTAAACAATGATCATTCAGTTGCAAATTCTGATCAAGCATTCATTCATTCATTATGCTGAAAAGGCTGAAATACCATGATAATTTTGTGTTTATGTTCTTCCAGACAGTAAATTCCTGCGAGTGCTATCAGTGCTGTGAAAGGAGAGTGTTTCCTTTTGCTTGCATTTTCTCCCTCTGCTGTTTTCCCACCAACTCCCCCTGAGGAAACGTCACCTTGCCCTCCTGAGCCGACTTCTCCCTTTTCTCTACAGTTGTTTATATGTTGTTTATGTCATATTTCACTGGTTTTGCCACAGTGTTCTTAGTGGCAAGGCCCATTTATGTTCAACGCAGAAGACAGACATGCAGACAGATAAGCAGACAGACGTTCTTCTCCTGTGTTGGTTGTGTACATGATTCAGTCGGTTTTTAAGAGCCTTTGCCATCCTTCACTTGACAGCGTAAATGGAGCAACACCACAGGAAGGTAATCTTGAGTTGTATTATCTTACACCAGTGGAAAGAATAAACCAGAGAAGATGAAAAGGAAGACATGCAGAAACTGCCACATAAAAAGCACCAAAAGATGACAGAGAAGAAGTTGAGAACAGCAAAAGACTTTGCGGTTTTCTTCTTCTTCTGGTGTTGTTGAATGGTTGTAAATAACTATATATCTTATTTATTTTATGTTTTACTTCATATTATTATCATTATAACTTGTACCCTTACCGCCCGGTGTCAACTCGTGCACTCTGAACTTCCCACTCTCCCCCATTGAACTGACTTAACAACGATGGCAAAAAGCAAGGACGGCTGGACGTATGAAGGCGGCGTCGTATGATAACATCTGAAACAAATGTCCCCATTTATGCATATAAAAGAGCAAAAATGGGCCTTTAAGTAGATATGTTGACGCTAATACTTGAGTAAAGAAGAACTGTACCAAAAGACCCTATAAGTAGCTGTAAGGAGGGTTGTACGTACCCTGCTACAGCAAAGGCAGCTGCTCAATTCTGCAGTTGTATTATGTCTAATTTTGTATGTTTTTATTTTATTGTCGCTTAAAATCTTTCACTGAAAAAACATCCTAACTTCATCATCAACATCATCTCATCATGGTTGTGATTAGCATCTTCAGGTGTCCGACATTAACCCTCCAGCTGCCTGCAAACATACAACTGAATCAGATAAACACACTGGAAGATCTGAATGATTAGAGCACCTAGAAAGCTGAAAAGACAGTTTGCTTATGTGCCCTAAAGTAAAAACAATGGATAATGTGTGTCATTGCTGTTGTTTCTGCTAAATATCCTGGTAAAATGCAGTAAAGGTTTCAATATTTATGTTATCATGGACAGCAGAATGATTTTGTGTGTTAAACGTTCATTTCTTAAAGTTAATTTTGAACTAAACATACAAAAATAATACAAATTAAAAAAGTGAAGATGAGAACCAACCTAAGAAAATACCAAAACAGGTCAAGTTGAGCCAATCCAATAAATTGGAACAAGAATTTTGCATCAGAAAAAAAAAATATTGAAAAAAGACTAAAGAAGATTAATTTTCTTTTATGTAAAATAAATCACATAATTTGATTCTTCGCCATTTAAAACATTTAGTTGATTCTTGATTTTCATACAAATATGAAGAGATATAAATTTCAGTTCTGCTTTGGTGATTAAAATACTTACAAACCAGCATAAATATCTCACACACATCTCACACACATCATTTTTTACGTGAGACCTCAGTGTTGGCAGATTCTGTTAGTGTGCAGAAAATAGAAATGTAGGAAGTTTACTGCAGTTTGCTGCTTCAGTACAGCTTTACTTTCTGCCATGACATCAAGGCAGTAAAATCTCAATGACAATGTAAAATACAAGTTTGATACTGATATCAGTTCAATATGCAACAAATGAGTCGTTGTCACTATCACATATTCTGCTACAGAACAATGCTGATAATATTCTAAAAATATTGAAGTTTTATCCCAGAGCTCAGTCAGCATGTTGTGTGCTTGTGTGGGTAAAGTGGACTTATTCTGATCATCTAACAGCCCCAGTTTCCCCCCACTTGGAGTTCTGCTAAATAATTTGATCATGAATGATGGAATTAAGATCCACTGCCGAAAGATTAAAACTAGCCCAACATCCCAGCTCCACCAGTAGAGTCTGAAGTGTTGTCAGTGATTTAATAAAGATAAACCAGAGATCATCTCATATAATAACACTCTGCTCTGTTTTGTAAGAGCTTTGCTAAAAACCTGGATGGATGAACCAAACTTTTTTTCCACGATGTTGATGAGGAAAGCCTCACACCACTGACGAGGGCATGCTTTATTCATTTTCTTTATCTGAGGGTTTATCATCATAGCTGCACTATTCTTTATTTGCTGCAAACATTTTGTTTCAGCAGCTGATAAAATCATGAGCTTGGCAGCAGAAGGACAGCATTCCAACACCCAGCTGTCTAGTTTTGGTTGGTCTCAAGTGAAACACAGCATGACTGAATTAGAATAACTGGTCCTGCATCCTCAGGTTGGAAGGTAACAGACAGCGAGTGACCCAGGCACACATGAATGTCGCGCCATTAAGGGCCAAAATATTCTGTTCAGATGTAGATTGACTGCAGTGTGGTTGTGTTGTTGGTACACACAATGAAAATTAAACTAAAAACAGAAAAAAAGGAATAATTTTCAACTTAAAAGATAAATTATACAGTACTCATTGTTTTCTTAAGAACTGAGGCACATTTGTCTTAAACGATGCAATCTCACAATATAGTACCATACCACAACATTGAAAAACACAGACGTACTCCCATGCACACGCAGCAAAACAACCATAAATGCACTACTGAGCATGCAAGCACACCAAATCCACACACACCAGCACACAGTGCAAGCAGGCAAAACGTCAGAGGAAATGCTTATGCCTACAAACGCACTCAGGAGAGGCTGCACAGCACTTAAGTGGTCACTTTCACACACAAAGGCCAATAACAGAAGCTTAGCTGGCCCCATCAAGCTTTTTAGCAAACGCTGCCTCGCTGAAATTGCTTGTTTGGTTAACCCTGTCTGCTGCCGAGAAGAATACACACAAGTTCCATCTGTCGAGTCGGAGTTGTGGCAAATGCTTCGCTTTGAAGTTATTGTGTGTAGGATGACTAGGCCTTGTCATTGGTGAGGAGGGATTAGTCATGCTGTGTTTACTGCAGAGGGTGCATCTCGACTCAAGCGTTTTAAGGATTCTTTGCGCTAGAGGTGTTTTTTTCTTTTCTCTAATTCTGCGACTGTACGAGCACAGTATGGAAACTTCAGCGTCATGGCAACTGTATAGCTGTTGTATTACACAGTGGGAACTCTGCATTCGTAGACATTTGAAGTTTACTGAACTTTGATGTGAACAGCATCAGATTAGTCAAGTTCAAAGATTTATTACCTGCAAGAGCTGAAAGTAAAACGCTGCCTTTTACGACTGCTCCGTTGCTCTCAACAAACTGTTGATTTGCTGAATCTCAGCCATTGGTTTGTGTGTGTTGTTATGTTCATTGTTCAATGGTTTTCCCAGGTTTGCACTGATCTCACTGATGATTCATCTCCAAATTAAATTCTTTCCAACATTCACCGTCCATTTCCTTAGATATCTCTGTTCATTTGCTTGTTAGCAGATCTTGGTTACTGGTTGAAACCAAGATCTGCAGAATATTGTCTCAAAACAAACATGTTCAACTTGAATCAGATGGTCTACAGCAGCAGAAAACCATACCGGGTGCCAGCTAGTGTAAAGCCATAGTTGGTAATGTTGCTCAGAGACATTTTTTTACTCTGGGTGAAGTGGTTCCTCATCCTGATAGTAGTCTATACATTTTGTAGTCATGAACAATAAGAAATATAGTTCGACCCTCAGTTTACTGTAAATCTGTAAAAACTCTGACCAATCAAAACGTTCAGACCAAAATGAAGTTGTTCATTTCTTATATTTCTTAAGCTTCTTCTTCCGGCTCCCCTCCTCCCCCTCTCGCAGTGCATACCTGATAGTGTTAGGATGAAAATAGAAAGTAGTGAATAAAAAACTCAGAAGGCAAACATGGCTGAGAAAATACAGGAAGGATTTCCCCGACCCTGCTCGGTTTATTTCCCTCCTTCTGATAAACAGCCGAGAAAGAAAAAAAGGAGCAAAGAGCAAAACCAGAGAGGGAGGAGCCAAGACAGCGTGCCACTTTCAAATCTTGCTCGCTCCCCAACATTATCATCCCCAGCTTTAACTTTTAGTTTCTATTCTTGTATCTCTGTCATTCCAACTGCTTCTGCAACACTGTCCTTTCCCAGCCTGGGATTAATAAAGTATGTCTGATTCTGATTCTAAAGAACAGGAAACTGAGGCTACAATTCACACAGACTCAGATAAAAAGATAAAAAAAATGTTGCTGGTCTGATGAGTCTCCATTCAGCTCCACATTCAGATTGTAGGATCAGAATTTCACCTTGTTTCAACAGTTCAGGCCTCTGGTGGTGTTGGGGATGGTTTCTTGTCTCCCTTTGGGGACATGAGTACCAACATGACAGGGTTTAACCATTAGTATTGTTGTTGACCATGTCCATCCCTTTATGACCACACTGTAGCATTTTCTGGATGATACAATATTTTTTTTGGAAAACAAGTGTATTGACGAGTTCATATTTAATGGAAACTAGAGTAAAAAGCTTTTTTAAAAAGTTGAACTATGGTTCTTTTATCAAATCAAAACACTTCTGATTTAAATTAAATCAAGGTAAAGGTACCTCGAGGGATGAAGTTTCATTGAGTGAAATGCCTCGCTTGTTTAATCAAATTCTGCATGATTCATAGAATCACCCTGCCATCCATTATGCCTCTCCTCGGGACCACCCAACCTTGAAAGGTGATTTACAATCTCACTCAGTCCATGAGCTCAAATGGTGAATATGCTTTAGTTTCTTTTGTTCTATAGAACTCTTAGAACTTAATCTGATTTGATTTATTCTAGCAAATGTATAAACGTTGCTTTTTGGTCTTAATAAGGAAAACATTCAACTGAAGGGTCTGGTAATATCTTAATTAAAGACATAATGCCACCAATCTGCAGTCGTAGCCTGTCAGTATGGCTAGAAGCTGCCTGCACAGAGCTTCTACATGCAGCAGATGAATGGCTTGACGGAAACTTAGAAGCCAGTTTAGTGTGGTTAAATATCATCTCTTTACCTCTTTACCTCCTGATTGTGTGTGCATTTGGTGCAGCGGCATGGTGCAAGCCCATGTTCTGTGTTGCACGCCAGCATGAGTTGTAGGGAACGGCCGAAAAGCAATTGACGAAGCTTCCACTGGAGATGGAATTACTGGTTGTATATCTCTCAGCTGGACATATTTATGTCCAGAGAGGTTCGCCTTTCTGCCTACTCATCAAACAAGCTGTCTGCCGGTGAAGAGTGTGTGTGTGTGTGTGTGTGTGTGGTTTCTGCTTGCTCTGTGTGCCTCCCTCTGCATGTGCATATGGTTGATGTAGATTTGACCAAAGCTACACAGTCTAACAATATTTGCCTCTTGGCATGATCGTAATTAAGTACAGAAATGTCACGTTTGACTGTTTCTAACCATCAGGGCCGCAGCTAGCCATTTGGGTTCCCTAAGCACTACTGCTTTGTGGTGCCCCCCAAGCACACCGTCTTGAGGGTATTTGTCACAAATAATCCTCAGTTGTCAGTTTCATTAACTACCCTTTTAAGTCATTAAGGACAAACATGTCGATTTCCCTGCGATGGACTGGCGAGCTGTCCAGGGTGTACCCTGCCTGTCGCCCAAAGCCGGCTGGGATAGGCTCCAGCTTCCCCGCGACCCTGAGTTGGAATAAGCGGTTCGGAAAATGAATGAATGAATGAATGTCGATTTCCAAAGAATTGCTATAAAACTCATCAGATTTACATTTCTCTGCTTTGTTCTACATCCATCTCAGTGTCAGATTATCCTCCTTTTTTAACAACCAAAACAACAGAAGAAACATCACACAATATTTAATTTGAATTAAAATGATAAAATAGTCCAAGTCTATGGGAATTTTTCATGTTGCAGATGCTGTGTAGCAACATGTTAGATACAAATTACCATTTTCAGTTCCTGCACTGTGTTAAGGAAATGTATATTAGTTTAAAAAAAAAAGACAAATAGACAACAAAACCTGCAATGTGACCATAATGTATCAAGCAACTCACTGTGGAAATGTTGTGGAGTAGAAAGTAAAGAAGATTATTGTAAAATGTAGTCAACTAAAAGTAAAAAGTATCCATAACTAGATCTACTTTAAAAAAAAAAGTATATATAAATATACATATACATATAAATGAAAACGTGAATATTCTGCTTACAATCCACATCTATTAATTAAAGTGGGAAAACATAGTTTACTGGTTAGTGAAGTGAAGATGAGGAAAAACTCATTATTTTTGTAAAAATATCATGACTTGAACTACTTACTTTCTTTCAGAAGGGTATCATACCTAGCATGGCATTTTGTGGGCTGCTTTGGAGCACAGATCAATAAAAGCAAGAATCTATAGTGATGGCAATGATGATAAGGCTGGCTAGAAATAAACTACTGGACATCTTTAAAAGTCAACTATTAGGTAAACTAGATAAAATATAAAAGAAATAAGAAACAAAGGAATCAGAAAAATACCCAGAAATATCCCAAATATGGTTATATATGTTGTTCCAGAAAAACTGGCAACTGCGGAGCCACCAACAACAATCAATCATCAATAGTGGATATATCTCACAGTCTGTTTCTGTTGGAGTCAAACAGTTAAGGTCAATACTAAATTCTTCGACCAAGCAAAAGAGTTTTGATACCTCTGGCGCTGCAGAGGTGTCTAGGTGGACTCCATGCAATCATACTATAACTTGCGCCCAAATGCAGGTCTTTCTTGCATGCATGTGCATCACTTTCTCCGTAGATTTTAAAACATCAAACTAATTCTGATCAAGTTCTTGAGACCAGTCTCACTTTGATGGTGGGTTAGTTTTGACACTGCTTTGTTATGCATCTTGTTGCCATTTTACTGTTACGCACCTGTAAACCTGTTCTTTTGTTGCCATCTAGCGGATGAAATTGGTGCTGCATGCAGTTAGTCCTGGGTTTGGGGGTAGTGTTTTCATATGTGGCATCATGCCCATGTAAATAGATGAAAATGTGTCCACAGTCAAGGCCACTGCCATATCATGGAGAAATCTCCTTTTCCCTGAACTTTTTACTTTTTTAGAGAATTTATATTGTCTATATTAACAAAACACCTTAATTTGTTTTTGGGGATTTCAGCCAAAGATTGAATAAAGTGTTGGGCTAAACGTGTGAAAAGATAAAAATAAAGCAATAACATATATAGACAAACACAAACAAAGAAAAATCAGACCTGTCTTTATGTAGAACTAATATGAACTTCCAGCTCTCTGCTTCACTTCCCATGCATCACCATCAAGATTAATATTGATTAATATGGAAGAGTTAATTGCAATAAAAAGGGAGTGTCAATAGTGAAACATATATAGGTAAGATAGGACGTTTGGTCACCTTAAATGATCCCTAATGAATTTGTTGACATGTGAAAATGTGTTATTTGCTACTGTTAATGACAGTGGTGTCCAAGGTTGGTCTTTAAGGGCCGCTGTCCTGCATGTTTTTAAATGTATCCCTGCTCCAACACACCTGACTTCCATTAAATGGATCCAACAGCCAATGAAGTTCTGCACAATGACTGATTCATTAGAGTCAGCTGGATGACAGCTGCTGCCACTATGATGAGTCAGCATCCAGGCAGGAAGTCCACCAACTGGAGAGCTGGTGCAGGGCAAACAACCTCTCCATGAATAAGCTCTCAGACTTCAGCAAGATGAGTCACCACCATCACCCATTTTCCTGAATGGTTTCCAGACTGGAGGGGTGATGCAGCTGCCGGCCTCTCTATATCAGGGGTGACAGCTTCGTTCCAGGAGGGCTGCAGTCCTGTAAAAGTTAGGAGTTTCTTGCTACAACACACTTGACTCAGAAGACTTGTGCATAGAACATCAAACTCTGCACAAGTCTGCTAATTGCCCATTGATTTGATGAGGTTCGTAGCAGCAGGGAAACTCCTAACACTTGCAGGACTTCGAGGACTTCAGCTGCCCACTCCAGCTCTCTTTGAAACAACATTGTTAGCTTTGACTAACAGGAGATATCCAGATGGCTGTGTGCAACGCGATAAGCAAAGATCACTCTGGATAAGGAGTACAACTTTTTTCTTCCTTTACTAAAGATAAAACATTTACCATCTGCAGGATATTTAGATAATTAGACCAGCTTTCATGTCCACACCAGAGACAGTGAGCCAAATATCCAGCTAAAAAAACAAAACATTCCCTTCCAGGAACAAACGGCAATCCCCTACAAAGTTCCACCCATCAGGCCAAGATTAATTTTTCTGCCCCATTTCAATATGACTGCCAAACCAGATAACTGAAAACACTGCATATTTGTTTTACAACAGGGGTGTGGAGCTCTGGTACTCCAGAACCATAATCCTGCAGGTTTTCTAGGTATACCAGCTCCAACACACCTGACTTAAATTAATGAGTCATTGTGCAGAACCTCATATGCGGTTGTACGGAAGCGACTCTACGCTTCCCTACAAGTTTGGGCCTCATTACGTTATAATGTGATAGTTTTATTGTAAAAACGTGAAATGTATCACGTATCTGAAAATGTGAACAAGGCATTTTCGACTTTAGATGAGGAAGTTGTGTGCGGGGTGGATAGGAGATTACAAATGGCTCATTTACAGGACTTGATAGAGTTTTTCTTCATACTTGGGTTGAGACATTGTGAAATTATGGTGCTTTGGAACACTTTCGATCCATTATAATACATATGCAACGTTTAAGGACAGATTTAAAAGGCATGGGTCTGTACAGAAGGAGATAATGAGTCCGGAGCCAATCCCCATGACGTGGCATAGTTTCTGATTGAAACTTGAGCGGCACGAGAATCGTAATGAATGCAAACTACATCATCTTAGGTGCAGATCAATTGCCATCTGTCCATCCCTCCTCTACCGCTTATCTGGGGTCGGGGCAGCAGCCTAAGTAGGGAAGCCCAGACTTCCCTCTCCCAAGCCACATTTGTCAACTCTGCAGGGGGGATCCCAAGGCGTTCCCAGGCCATCTGAGAGATATAATCCCTCCAGGGTTCAAGTGGTTATACGTTTTTACAATAAAACATATCATGTTATAACGTAATAAGGCCCAAACTTTTTTTTTATGAGGATGACAGCTCTACACTTCCGTACTGTTGGACCCTTTTAATGCCAGTCAGATGTGCTGAAGCAGACACACCCCAAACACACCTACTTTGGAGACCCTTGTTCTGTGTTATTTTGAAGCACATTTGATCACATGGGTCAGTGTAACTGTTGGGTGCCTGGGATTATGGATTCGTGTTGGTGAGGAAAACAGAAAATGTTTGGAAACCACTGGTGCAGAGCATAAAGGACCATCTGGACAAGATGTAACAGTGGCATCTGCTGCTGCGAGGCTTTAAACATGAAGTTTGGGAAAACCCTGGATTCTGACGTTTCCCGGCACTTTCAGGTTCCGTTACTGTAAAACTTTACTTGGTCATTTCATTTAGTTATTGTTGTGCATTGGAAAATTTGTAGAAACCATTCAGTAGTTTCCAAAACATTTTGAATCTTTCAGTGTATAATTAAAACTAATTCAACAGTAATTTCTGTTTTTGTGACTCTTAAGCCTGGAAACAGTCAAGTGAAAATGTAAAACTTTCATTTAAACGCCTCTTGTGTGAATTTAAACGACAGGAAACACAAATAAGGAAGCACACTGAGGCATGTCAGGATGATTTTATGGGCTGTAAGGCTGCATCTGATAAATGGTGTGGTTCTTCTTATCGGTTCTTCTTCTGTGGTTTCTGTATGAATGAAAAGCTTTGAATTCTAATTAAACATTTCGTAAACCATGGAAATGATTTTTGCTTTCAATAATAAATCATAAATCATTAAATCTGCTACAAAGGTCCTGATGTTGTGTCAAACAGTGTGCAAAACATGTTTCCCACCACAGTCCTTGAAAAGCCACTGATATGACAGTATGTTTTCTAGCACTGCTAAATCCTGTTGATATGATGTGCCGATCACATACAGATTGTTGCTGATAGTTGTCAGCTGTGACATGCATCTTGAAAATAAGTCTTTGCATGAATTAATCATTTGATCAGCGTTCAATCAGGACCTGCTAAATCAGTTTCAGGCACACTTCTTTGATTTACAGTCACATGTCACTTTCCATCTGGGAGTACACATCCGCTGCACGCACAGCACCCTGTTTGCAAAGGATTTGATAGATATTTGATCTGTTTCTATCATTTTTATATTTGGATCCATCATCTGTTTCTGTTCAACAACATGGATTATTGCTACTATCCTTACAAAGCAACTGTTAAATCTCCAGTCACTTTCTCTCTTGTGAGGATCAAAACACAAATTAACACAGATCTCTTAAATACATCATCAATATTTTTCTCGCCCCATTATTACTCTAATTATAGTTTAGCAGGTTCCTCAGTGCTTTGTGAGTAATGCATTTCCTCCAGTGGAGGATATGAGCTCCATTAATCCTGCACATGTCAGCAGCAGAAAAAAGATGAAACTCTCTGATGCTCTAATTATGTCCAGCTCACAGATTCACATCTCACATTTTCCATATTTCTGATTGAAGACAATTGCTGTTCTATAATGTGCCTTTTTAACCAGTCCAATGCATCCCAGCTTGATATAAATACACAGTCAGCCAAACAGGTGCCATGCATCACTGCATCATGTGACAGGCCTCCTCTCACACAGCTGTTTTCTTCTTACTGCTACTTTTTTCTGCATATGAAAAGTGCCGGCTTTAATAAATCTGATAAATTACAGTTGCAAACTGTTGACCAGTCATTTTTCTGACAGTGTATTACCTGATTTTCTCCTTTCCATAAAGATGTATTGCAAAGGAGCATGATTGCTCCCTAAGGTGGTCAATTACAGGTTTAATAATGCTGAATTGTCTCAGCTTTCCCAAGTGCCTTTGTTTAGTTTGAAAGCAGGTGCTTCCTTGGGTTTCTCACTTGCATTCAGCTCACACACACACACACACACACACGTACAAACACAGACACAATGAGGACCTAGGTGGATGATTATTATGATTTCAGGTTTGCTTAATTAAAACAGAAAACAGAAACTTGAACCTCTGAGTTAGTTTCTATCCCTGCTCTGAACATAACGGTGAATTTGTTTTCATTTTGTGAGCGTTTTAGGGAAAGAAATATATTGAAATCTCAGCATGTGATCAGTACTATCAACCATCAGAAAGCCTGGAGAACTGCTGTTCCACACCAGGTTATAGATGATCAGAATCAGATGTCATTTATTGATCCCAGCCTTGGAAATTGCTGCGTCACAGCGGCATTGTCGAATAAGAAAGACAAAGACAGTGAAATTAAACAATAAGATGCAAAAGTACTATACTGAATACATATCGAAAGAAATATGAAATATAAAAATGCCATTTACAAACATACTCAGGTAAAAACTAATAACAAAAAAAATAGAGTTTGAAGATGTAAAACTAATGTGCACTGATGTATGACAGAAAAAATCATGGAAGTAGAGTTGACCAGTTGTGAGACTGGACTCTCTGTCTGACAGAGAACTGTTATAAACCCTGTGGCCTCTGGGAGGACAGCAGCAGAACTGGATGAGTCTCCTGGAAAAGGAGACCGCTGTCTGTCCCCTGTGTGGTGGAGAGGGTGGTCAGAGTTGTCCATGATTCCATCCAGCAATCTTTCCTGATCGGCTTGTTGAATCTCATCGTGTCTCTGACTTCAGTGCTCCCCCCCAACAGAATTAGATTCCCAAAGAACAAGGAGATGGCAGCAACAGACAAGTAGAATATCTCCAACACCCCACCTTGTCAGTGTTATTCCCCAGCATGCTAGTGGACATGCATCAGTCTTTCTCTTCTCTTTACAAAGCGTGGCTGCTTGGAAGCAAGATTTAAAGAAAGGAATGGCTGAAGACACGTTACTGTTTGAAGCTGTTGCAGCCTAGCTTCGTTTCACATGCTAGCAAACATGTGGAAACACATAAACATGCGCCATGAATGATTCAGCGAAGGAGGGCAAGAAGACATCATTGGATGTTTCATTGATTCATTTTCTTAATCTCTTAGTCGTGGCCATCTCTGGTCCCAGAGGGTCACAATCCTGCAGGTTTTCCATGCATCCCTGCTTCAAAACACCAACCTGAAATGAATCTGTCATTGTGCAGAACATCATTAGCTGTTGGGTCTATTTATTGGAAGCCAAGTGTGTTGGAACACGGAGAACCTGGACCAGCAGTCTGCAGGTTAAACAGAAAACCTGGCTATAGCCTGATGTTTGCCACAGCTGGTAGCTTGGTGCTAAAGGGAAGCTTGGAGACAACTGTAGCTTAGAAAACTATGATAAATTAGAACAATTAACTACTATAACCACCAGTGTGTGTTGACCCAGGAATAAGAGCAAGCTGGCTGTATGTTTAAAGGTGCTTTAACACTGGTGCTGTTAGTCCACTTCCAAGCACAGCATCGTTCATTTGTCCGACTCTGGTCTAGACCACGGAAGCAAACCAGTCTGTTTGACAACCAGGGATCTTAGTTCACACTAATTTCCAGTGTGAACATCAACTAAACCATCGACAGGAAGTGATGAACACGCTGCATCACTTCGCTACATATCCTGCTGCTCATCAGAAACTCCAAAGCTGCATAAATTTACTGTTGCTCCACTGTTTCTTTACCATGAATGACTTTTCAGACGTGGCTGACATCACAGCCCAGAGCTGTTCAGTTCTTCCTGCTTGCTTTTGTTGTTGGTCAGTGGTTTGGGGGTAATCTTTCCACTGGGTGGTGATGTCCTGGTGGTCCGGGCCACTCGAGTAAAGTGCAGTGTGAAAACAAAGCAAACCAAAGGAAGATGGGAGACTTTTTGGGAATTCCTTGGGCAATCGAACCAAGTCCTGCCAAGTATCCTCCAGTGGACTTGGACTGACCAGAGTTCCATGTTTTTGGTCTTACTGACCATTCAGTGTGTTTTGTACACACATACATACACACACATCACTGTTTTTAACCCATGTTGATTTTCCAATGACAAACATCCATCAGAACGTCAAAGGCAACATGAGGTTCAATATCTTGTCATTTGCCCACGTGATGTCTGGGAAGCTGGGATGGATCCACCAACATTCTGACAGATGACCGCTCATCCTCCAGCTCTACATCCGACCCCGAAACTGTGCTCTTCTGTCTGAAAAAGTTTTAGAAAAAGGCGTATAAAATAGCAACAGATCTTTCTGGTGGCTGATGTTTTCAAGCAAAGCACATTCTGCAAGTTTTGGAACCCTGAAAAATGAGAGCTGATCCAGTCTCCTTCATGAAACGTTTGCAAAGACGAAACACAAAGAAAATGTTTTACAAATAATACAATATTTCTCCTTTCGAGCAAGAGAGAATGAGGAGGAGAAAAAAAGGGAGGAATAAAGGCCGAAGGCCGAGCACTTCTGGTGACCCCCCCCCCCCATGGTGTTCTGATGGTTAAGAGTTGCTAAATGGCAACAAGAATCTGATAAAAGGCTCTTTGATCTCGCCACATTAATGAGGTCAGTGGATTGGAGGACCGCCGTTCTGTGCTGCTGCTCAGACTTCCTCACACATGCACAGAGATTCACAGCAGAGAAAAAAGTCTCTGCTGGAACAGCTGCCTTTACACATACTGTACTGAAGTACTACATAAGCTTGATGTGTATGCTTCTTTTCCATCTGCAGGGTGTGTGTTTGAGCATGTGTGTGTGTCAGGGGAAGCCTAATATCCTGTTTTGTGAAGCAGCATTTGAAATCCTCGCTCTCTTTGCACAGAGCCGTTCCTTGACATGGGGACGACACGGAAACTCTTTGATGTTCCAGTCTTTAAACACTTAATCCCAAAGAGGGGGGTTGAGAATCCCCTTGACTTTAGTGTCTGTAGTCTCTGCAGTCTACACAGACCGACACACGCAAACGCAAGGATGTTTGCTGATATACATTACGGGGTTTCACCAGTGATCAGTTTTGATGTGTGTGGTGAGCAAAAGGTTTGTGTGTGGTGAAATAATTGCATAGGGGTGGCTGGGATGTCACATGACTTGTTGTCACAGACTGACAGGACCCAACGGATCAAAATCCATCAAATCGCCGTACGTGAAGATGACACCATGCTGCTCGAATAATCTGCTTCCACTTCCTCCGCTTCACCTGCAGGGAAACACACTGGAGCTCAGCTAATGGCAAGCTGCTCCTAACATCAGGGGGAGAAACAAGAAAAAACTTTTAAAAAAAACAAAAAAAAGGAGGATTTTCTTATACTTGATGTTAGAGTGGGAATTCACAGAGAGGTACACGTGTTTCCGTAAATTCGAAGTGAGGTTTTTGACGCATGATCTGTGCTTCAGCGGGAAGACGGGACTCTGCTTTGGCCATCTCGATTAATGCTGCCATTGTTGGGCGCTGATCTGAAACCGATGCTGCGTTTCCTGAACTGGCCTGCAAAATGTCTCGAGGTGGAACATGACAAAAAGGAGATAAGGCCCGAGGTGGCGCGCAAACAAGAAAGTGAAGCAGAGGAGAGCCACTGCTGTGCAACAGTCCTTGCACTGACACAGTTTCTGGTAAATGAATAATGGAGGAAGAAGGGATGGTTAAGAACATTTCCTCTTTTTGGAATGAAAGAATGATCAGACGGGACTCAGGGAGCAAACAAGGCCATTTGCAAACTGACAATATTCTGCACATTTTCAGTTCATTTTTATTGCATCCCGACATCTAAACGTCCTAAAAGCACATGATGCAACTTTTAAACTATGTCTCTGATTGATAAAGTTTTTTATGTGTAGAGCAAGAAAGCATGATTGGGATCTTATAATTTTAAACCACATTTCACACTGATTGTATGAGCATGCAGAGTGCACGCAAGCGGCAGCTGCAACCTGGGGAGTGTTTTCTCCAGCTCCTGAACTGCTTGTATGTTTTTTTTTTTGTTTTTTTTTATTTAATATTTTATTTTCTATACATCTGCTTAAGCTCACTTGGCTGCATTCTCGCTGACTTAGCAGCATCTTCCACAGATGCTTCTTTTGAATGAGGGAAAATGTGTCAGGGAAACAGAAAGCAATGTGGAAACAACTGTTTTTGTCCCGTGAAGCGAAGGAAACGGAGAGGAAGGGCTGACATTCCAGAGAGACTATAGACAGGTCCATGCAGGGATGTTCTGGTCAGAAAAGAGAAATATTCATCTTTTTTTTCTTACATAAAGTTTTTTTTTTCCTTAAAGCTTGTTGCGTAACGTTTCCTCCTTACTTTGTCGTACTCTTCTGTAAAGGGATTCTCCTCCACGTTGACAGTTTAACATCCTACTGTGAACGTTACTGCCTGTGAAAAGGGTTTTATTGCCTTTAAGACTCTTGGAAATGATGCTGGAACTCACTGCTGAAAAAAACAGTGTTTATTAGACACACATCTGGGTGTTTAGAGTTCAGTATTAAATAATAAAAATCGTTTCACTGAAAAAAGGCAACACAAGAACGTTTTTAAGAAATCTGAAGACATTTAAAACACTGCAGGAATCAAGTTAATATTGTCAGAATTTAGTTGAAAAATGGACTCAAACCATTGCAATCTACAGTGACCCTCCGACAACCAACCAGGACAGCCTGACTAAACGTCCCAACGGGAGGAGGGAGTGACCCAGACAGAGAGAAAGCTGAATATGGCAGCTGCAAAGCGAGGTAGACTGGAGGAGATTTGGATCTCTGTTTATGTTCACATCTCTACAGAACTCAATGAACCACAATGTCGAGCGCAGGACTCAAAAAGGGAACAAGACCAACAGGTGGAACATTAAACATCACCTATGTGTACATTTCTGCCCAATTTATGCCAGCTTCTCACATACAGACACCCGATTGTGATGTTGCTTTGGATTCTTTGGAGCTGGGTAACACAGAAAATTTGGTGTTGATCCAATGCCAAGTAAATCCAGGGCAAGTATCACCAAGTGTAATACAGATTGGTATTGATACTGATGAGGATATTGGTATTGATACAGATACTTTATGCGTGAAATTTCAAAATCTTTTAATGATTTTGTCTGTAGTTATTGATCATGATTATGATCATATTCAAACACAGTGCAAAGACTTTTGTCAAATAAAATGTTTAATTAACAAACTGAGAAAATCTAATAAAGTCAAATATGCAAATTAGCTAAAAATCAAATTCTTCTATTGGTTGGCTGTCAGCAGCATCCTTTGGCTTTTTGCCGCCAAAAATGTCCGTCTCACCACGCTGGGTTGGAACAGTACCGAGTTTAGTCTTGGTAATTTAACAGCTGCAGGATTCAGTCTCATGGGAACATTTAGGTTTTCTGTAAAATAAAAACAAAAAAAGAAATAGTTTTTTTGCTTTAGTATTCTCATTATTTAGATGTTTAATTGTGACAAGTGTTAGAGCATCAGTAAAGATAAAGAAAAAAAGGTTGATATCATTTGTGTAACTGGAAGTTGGGTTGCTTGTTTCAGAGTCAGATTTCTATTTCTTCATCATCCTTTAATCTCATCACCCGATCGGGGTTATTTGTTTTTAAGCAAGTTGTGTATATTCTGCAATTTCCGGTCAGGATCTATGCTTAGTGCAGTCAGGACATAACTTAGCAGTGCAGAGAGTTAACTGACCAAATGCAGCAGGTGCACCCAGTGCATCCAACATAGGAAAGAAATACACTGAGCCAAAGCATCTGTATGTGATGAGCTGCAGAAGAGAATTTCATCGTCATACAACCTCAGTTTTGCAAATGCTTTCCTGCTTCTCCTTTCTCCCAAAGGCTTGTGCCCCCAACGTTTGTATTTGTCGTGTATTTTATCATCTGAGTAAAATCTCTGCATACAGGAAGCTCACACACTGAATCAGATGGATTTTCACATCTATTCACAATATAAAGCAAAAATGAAAGAGTTGTAAAGTCAGCTGACATTATGCTTCTTCATCTTTCTACTTCATAAGCTTCCACCACATTTCCTTTACAGCTCCAACATGTGGCTATTAGTTGTTTTTTCTACAATAAAATCAAGACAATCTAAACTTCTGAGCATCTTTTGCTTCATCAGTAGCCTACCTATTCTTCATCCTGACATTTTATCACACACTGCTGTGGGCTGTGATGTCACAATGGTTAACTGTGTAATGGCAAGTATGATGGTGGTTAAGCAACTCTGACATAACAATAAACTGATGCAAGACAAGATTTTCTCAGAGAAGCTGAATGAAGAATGAAAACTTGGGAATATATTGTGTAAATACAACAATGTGACCCATTTATTTTCTAATGTGCCTTTACAAAAATGAACCTGATCAATATGTTTTTGTGAAAGTTAAAGTGTAATTACTTCTCTGTTTTTAATGTGTTGCTATCTGAAAACTATATGATGGACTGGATTAAGCAGGTTTTGGTTTAATCAATTTGGATCAAATTTATGCTTGAATATTATCTAAGATTATTGTCAGCAGTAGTGAAAGCAAATGTAGTCCTGTTTGCTGTATATACACACACACACACACATATATATATATATATATATATATATATATATATATATATATATATATATATATATATATATATACACACATTTATTATTAAATACCATTAAATTGGTGGAGGTTTTTTTCTGAAGTTGTATTTAACTATTTGACACATATCTTTTCTTGTATGCACACTGTTTTAGCTGAATGTCTAAGCATCCAAAGTGTGTGTTTTGGCCTCAGCCACCAGCTGGGGCCAATCTGTTGGTCAGGTGTCGCTCTGTGGTAGCAGCCGTGGCATCGCCAGCAAACTGACAGCACGCTTGGCCGATATGCAGAGAGCTCCAGCATCCACCTTTTCACCACTTATATACAACAGACAGCTCGAGAATATTATCATAAAGAATCTAGTTAAGAATATCTAAATATTTAGTTTTTTTTATGGCATGTAAATAGAAAGGTGCTTTTAGAAGCCAATAAACAGAAATCTGAATAACCTTAATTCTGTAACAAATAAACAGAGACACAAAAAACATAACATGCTGCCAAACAATGCATAAAGTAGATTCAACTTTACATACTAGGTTCGTTGTTGCCAGTTGTTGCTTTTAATTTTTATGTCCTTCAGAGGACTATTCTATTTTTTATCAAAAAATGTAACTCACAACACCACAAAGAAGAAAAAAAACAAGAAAAAAACTCAATAATACAACAAAAATATATTAATAAATTTAAAATAAAAACATAACCTTGAAGATTAAAATGTACTTTTCTACCATTGTATGTTTATTTAATTTATGTTTATTTATGTTTTTAAAATAGTGACAGCTCACATTAATGAACACTTTTGTGTGAATGTGTCAGATATTCTGTTGTCCCAGGTCACAACGATTCATGTCACAAAACATAATTATTTATCTTTCTGTATTCTATCTGCAATACCTCACTTAATTTATCAGACAACTACTAACAGAGCATTTCACCCTGCTAGAGGGGCGATCCCTGTGGACCCATGTAGGACACAGCCTTCTCCACACGAAGAAGCGAGCGGACCAAACATTGGCTGGATTAAATCTAAAAAAAGCCTCAGCAGTGTATGAATCACTATGTCACTGATCCCTTTTGCCTCCAAGACAACAGGTTTGCTTTTTCTGCAAGCTGTCACTGGCTTTCCACTCTTTTAAATTAAGAATAAAAGAGTGGAGAAATCAAGGCTGTGTGTGAGTGAGGGTGGGGAGTTGACGTTCATCACTCGAGTGCCGTGGCTTAGCCTAAGAGGCTTGAATAATCAGTATGTTAAGCTGTCAGGGTGTGCGCTCGCACCTACCACGCGCTTACTAACTCCTGGGTGCTTTTTAATCAAGCAAAAACGCTGAGAGGCAGCGACAAGTGCCAAGAGCCTTGGCTAAGAGATGAGCTTTAGAATATCTGTTACAATTTTCCCTGATATTAACAAACATAATCTGCACACGTGTCTGTGTCTTTTTGTTCCTTAAAAAAGACAAAGTCAGTTTTCTCTACTGCTTTATTTCATGTGAGTCAATGTGGTGTGTAACAGCATCACAGTGCACAGTTTTGCATGTTTTGTGTGGAAAAATCCTGAACTGTGGGGAAATGCCTATTTCATTTAAAAGATGTGTTTGTAATGGGGAACTGGTGGTTAATCAAACTAAAATAATTACACATTAATCATAACATTCCATTTGAGTTCTAAACTAAAAATAAAAAAAGAAAGGTTAGCTGGATTCTTTCAATGTATTTTTATGATTTCAAATAGTGATTCATGTTCTTATTGTCAATAAATTATTTCTAAGGGTCTATACCATCGTCAAAGCTAATGCTAGAGGGGAAAATGCCCTATTAGCAAGCTAAGCTAGTGTTAGCTTTGCCAGTGTAAATGTGAGAGAAACATTGACTGTGTACTATGTCCACACTATTCCCTAACCCCCCACTGACTACCTAAGGGTACACTATATACACACTGTATAGTGAACTCATTCTGTTGGCGATTTGGACACAAAGCTGACTATTTTCTCCTCGTTGCAGATCACGTGACTACAGACTGTCACCATGGCAACCACCACATGTCGTTCCAAATCCAATCTATAATTGTGAAAAAAAAAAAATATTTTCTTGTATCGTATTTTATTCTTTCTTTGTTGCATAGTTATTCAACAAATAAGTATGAAAAATTAATGATCTATAGTTTTGTTTTTTTTGTTTTTTTTTATATATATTTTGAGTACACTACTTTTTTTTCTCTCTGGACACCCATAGAAAACGGTGTGACCACTATATAGGGCATTATGGAGGGAATAGGGTGGACATTTGAACGCAGCCATTGTTAGCTTCTGAAGCTGAAAATAAAACAGCAGCAATGGCCGCCCAAAAGTCAGGGATTTTGTTAAGATATTCTTTTGGCTTACAGGCAGTGTGCAAGAAACAAGTAACAAGTAGAAATGGCTATGTTCATGACGGGACAGAGTGAAGCTCATTGGCAGCAGACATTGGTCATCAAGCTCGCTTTGAATAAACAAAAAGATGGCTGCTTGTTTAGACAGAAGTGCATATTGGTTTGCCAGGCTAACAGAAAAAAAAAAAAAAACATTTTCAGTTTCTGTGTGAACACAAACTTCATAATTTTCACTTCAAGTAAAAATATAGTTTTGCAACTTTTCTTCATATTACAGTGGCATTGCTTTTGGCAACCAAATGAGAACATCTATGTTCTACAGTCATTTATCCAACACTTTCCTCCAATGTTGCTACAATATTTCCATTGAGTAGCACATTATAGACGCAGCTTAACAAGACCTCTAAAAAGTAATAAGCTTTGAGGTTATTTTAGATGGTTAAAATTCAGCAATGTTGCTTTTAGTAGCTAATAGCTTGGCTTGTTTGTCAGTCCCCTTTTCTGCTTTTCCAAACAGATGAAGCTCCGATTGCTGCCTTCTGCAGTTAAACCATTGATAACTCATCAGCACTTCCCCACATTTTAGATAACATCAAAACCAGAATACTATGTGAAATCCCAAACCACAACTGTATTCTAGATGTTTCTAAAGAAATGCTAGCATGTTTACACACTCATCTAGGATGCTCAAAAAATCTGCAAACCATCAATTTATAGTCTTAATACATGCTATCAAAAAAGTCAAATCATCTGGGGGCTCTTTGCAAACCTGAAGGGCATCAAAAGATTTTGTACAGGCATTATTGACTCAGGGTCAAAAGTCTCCAGTTCGTCATTTAGTTTAGATTCTCATGGTCATCAGAGAGGAACATTGGCAGGGACAGTTTATATGATGAAACACAATGACATCTCTGTATTTTACATACATCTAGAAACATTTAGGGGTCAAATCATATTAAATTAAATAAACTAATAAATACATTTACTGGTACCAGTTGGGCTTGTTGACACACACAGGACTGATTTTCCACAGGGAGCAATAACATATTCAGAATCAGTGGGTGGGCATGAAGATTTAAAGAGAATCCTAAACAGATCTCTGAATAATTTATGCACAAGACACAAGGCGTAGACAATGCCTTACCACCACAAACTGGGTTACCGTTTGTTACTGCATCGTCCTTGTTTAATTTTTCTTGTTGTCAGTGTTGAAACATGAAACCTGGGTGACATTACAACAGTGTGGATTGAAAACTGAACCCATAAAGGTCAATGCTGATATTCCATATCTGCTTGAGCACTATACACATGATGAACCTTTCTCTTCATTGTGCCGAGCAAATGTCAAACATTTAACTGTTTATTTTATCTTCTTGTTTGCAGTCTTTTAATATCAAACTGTTCCTACAAACACATGGATATTCACATCATTGAGGGTGTTAAAACAAACGTAACAAACAGATATACTGTAGCTCTGTGCTGCATTTTCCCCTTATTGAAACGAACCCTTTTCCAGATGCCTTGGAATGACAATAGTTTGTACATATTAACAAAAAACTGTAATATCCAAATGCTTTGCCAAGATTGTTGACAATTTCCCAGGACAAAAGTCTAATAAATCAGCTTTAAATATTTCGTTTTTGTGGTCCATTTTGTCATATATTCCCTCAGAAACTAATTTGTCCGTGTAAATTGAAAAGACAGTGCAGAAATAGCTACCTGGCGATGTGCTGAAATGGCATATGACTCCAGTTAGAATTTCATTGGAACCAATTTTATGGCAATCATCACTACGATTGTTTACTGCTATCTCAAGGAATACATATAGTATTAGTTTTTGTTCTTTAGTTGCTATTTTTCAATTGTAGAAGACGGGTATAGAAAACAGAGGTTCCTGTTTGGTCTTTTAAAAATATAACATCTGTTTGCAGACTGAGTTACCACATCAGGCACAGGTTCAGTTTAAATGATGCAACAACAAATTATTGACGTCATATTGTGTGGTGGGCTAAAGCTGTTACTGGATCTGGGTCTTTTCTTTTCTTAATGTAACAAGACTGCTTCTGTTGTTATTGTCAGAGGTGTGTAAAGTAAAAGAAAGTAGAAGTCCTGCCCGGCAGCAACCAGTCACCAAACCAGGTGAATTTAAGTAGCTCAGCTCCACTGCAGGTAGGTGAGCCTGTTAGTGAAAACACCTGTTCCAAATGCATTGATATATCCAAAAACATGGTCAGAGCAGTGTCAGAATTTAGAAATTGACCTTGTATATTAACTTCTAAACATATGCAAGAGTGAGTTATGGACACAGTTATAAATAAGCACAATGGAGCTCCAGTATAATCAGAACAACACAGCTAAACATTCCACTGAGGGTATGTACGCATCATTTTAATCACTAGTCTTCTTAACTCCAAGCCAACAATAATATTTTCTTGTCACTTCACCACATGTACTGGTTCTCCAACCCCACCCCACCCTCCCTGCCCTGTATTAACAAGTATAAAAATAGCACACGGGTTAGAGAGTGCTGCCTCTTTATGACCATTTCTTACCTCCCAGAGAGATGCTAGGAAAGCAGCAGGGAAGGTTAAAGCTCTGTTACTGCACCACCTTTATGCTTCTTACCCTCATGCCTCTACCATTTTACCTCCTCCCAGCCCTCCATCTTTTCTGATTGATCTAAAAACCTTTGCTAGCTTAAATTACATCAGCCAGTGGCTTTACAGGCACCAGATGGCCCTCAGGTTTCGCAGACCATAATTCTCTCCAATAGCTTTAATTTTAAGAAGGCACTATGTTCAATTTCAGCAATGCCTCACACTCACAACCCTTGCATTCTGTTATGAGTTACAACACAGGATTGATTGTTTTTTAAGTTTACAACCAGCGTGGTGACGGTGAACTGCTCACCCATCAACTGGCTGTAAAGGAGGTGGTGAGTGCTACAAAACTACAAGTGGCCATTTCTGGCATGTGGATTCCTGCAGATTGTTGATTGTATAGCGCACCATAAGGATCTCATCAGCTGCTCTGAATCTGATGTTAAATAAGCTGCAAACTGGTCTCTGTGGCTCTGAAGTCATAAATCATTTGCTTGAATTTAAACATTAGAGGATAGTTTTAAGATGGTTTTGTAAAGATGGTTGTTCTGTGTTTGTACTGATGTACAAGAGGCTTTAGCTATGATCATACCCAGCCAGGTCTGTTTTCTAACAGCAACAAAAAACTTTGGTTTTAATCTCATTACAAACTGGCCAAAAGCATTCAGTTTTGTTTTCCAACATGCAGGGTACCTCTTTACTTTCCCTTTCCGACACAAGGACCTGCAGTTACAGATATCCTTCTGAAAGAGTGATACACAAATTATGGCATAAATGTTGACTGTAAAAAGTTCAGACTGCAGTAGTTATGTATAAATAAGCAAACAGATTGAAAGAAGAATAAATACTTTCAAGTATTAAACTCGGCAGACACCTCTGTCTTTACACTTTCACGCTGACACTGTTTGGCCTGTTTTAAACCAACCCTGGTCCACTTTCAATGATAGCATGGTTCATTTGGACTCATGTGAACCCTCAGTTGCACTCTGATCCAGACCAAAGAAGCACAGTCAGGTCCACAGGAAACCTAAGGGACTCCGTTCACTTGCAAGGGAACCCTGAACCCAGAAAGGTTCATTTACAGTGTGAAAGCTAATAGACCAACGAACCAAAGAGGACGCAACATGACGTAGTGCAACATGCTGAAAAACACTCATTTACTGGTCCTGCTGTTCACATCAGACAGTTTCTTGTAAAAACAAAAAAAAAAAAAAAAAAAAAGAAAAACTGTTGAGTGGAATTATTTTTAATGCCTTGCCCAATTGAACCAAATCTCGAGGACGAACCTGATGTCAATGCATCCTAAAACGCATGTATCAGGTTAGGCTTTGAAAGAGGGGCTGCATTGTACTGCTCTTCAACCTGATGATCCCAACTTTAACTGTCTTTATATCAGTGTATGCTTTGGCAACATATAAAGGTTTTAATTACCAAGCTCCATTATAGTTCCACATTTTCCCAACAGATCCCACTGCTCTCGGACTGCAGGTTCACATGTGGCCCACTCTGGGATCCAGCTTCCAGTTTGCTTCAGGAACCAGACACCCTCTCTACTTTTAAGATTATGCTCAAAGCTGCTTTTGAGAAGTTTACTGAGTGAACCCTAGCCACCCCTTTAGTTATGCTGCCATAAATAAAAATATTTTATACACTTGTGTGTCTTTTTTTTCCTCCGCAGCTCTGCCTGGCCTGGAGTCGACCTTTCTCCCCTGTCCTACTCCAAGCTGATGGAGGCAGATGGCCATCCTTCTTGATTCTGGTTCTGACTAAATTCAATTTAGGAGGATTTTTTCTCCAGTAAACAGGAGCTTTGCCTCTTTTCCTGCCTCCTCGGGACAACTGAAGAAAAGATATGAAGCTGTTTTATGTTTAATTTATCTAGAAGTTTTTTATTTGTTTTTTTTTTTTGTTTTTTTTTTATGAACTACCTTTATTTTAACATAGTTGCTATTAATAATCTAGTATAAATTATATAAATCCATGATAACATGTCATACGAAACTGGATGGGATTATAATTGGATTACACAGAACTCCAGCATTATTTCCCATCAGGAAAATCATCCTAACACCTTACTTGTTAGGTGGTCTCTGGAACAAGTAAGCTACCTTACTTGTTCCAGAGACCCTGCTTGTCCAAAATCCTCAGGTTACTGATGCTGCGGCATCCTGACCAAGTACACCGGAGGTCCAGCAGGGAGTTCATACAGAACTTTCCAGAAACCCCTGATGTTGTTTTCCTCAAAGAATCCAATACATCTGTCTTGTTTGTATAAATACAGAATATATTCAGCACATTGTTACAGCTTTTTAGTCCTGCTTTTGAACATTTCTGTGATTTGAGGAAAATAACTACATCATGGATCATTGCTGATATCAGAGGAATTTGTCATTTTTAGTTTAATTTTTATTTGATCTTTAAAGGACTACAAAGAAGCACTGTAATAAATGTCGTTACAGTATTGTCAAGGCTTTTTCAGACAAAAATATTTTCCTGTGCTGCATGTGAGAAAAATTCCTTTCCCACTGATGCCTACAAAGCTTGTGATGTAAGAAGCCATATTTGTCCAGAAATTGCACTAACAATGCAGCTTGTGAGGACCTTGTCATTATTACATCACTGTTTATCGCCTGGACTTGTTCACACTGAACTAAACAGAGCCGGCACAGTGTGGAGCCAGTGTGGGCTCTCAAATGGCACACTGGTGTAGAGGAATCAGCGACATAATGTGTCCCGCAACACGGCCAGTGTCTAGTGTGGCGTGTCCTGCCATGCTGGCTCTGTTGTCTGTCTCACTGTAACATCCCTGACATGCAATATTTTGGGTTTTTTTAACTGAAAATCCTAAAAGTTAAACACAGCTAAATATGGCACAGCAAAAAGTAAATACTATCTATGAATATCATAGTCACACATTTGAAGTTGATTTCTTTCAGGAATGCTGATTTATTGTAAAAAAAAAAAACACTGAAACATTCCTGGGATTTACTTTTCGATAGAAAGTGATAACATCATAAACAATGGTAGTTTCTGTAGGTTAATTTGGAAATAAGGGCGGCTGTAGCTGAGGAAGGAAGAGCAGTCAGCTTGTAACTGGGAAAGTTGGGAGTTCGATTCCAGGCTTCCCCTGACTATGTGCGGAAGGGTCCTTGGGCAAGACACTGAACCCTGAGTTGCCCCCCTGATGTGCCTTTTGTGGTATAAGCTTATATGTAAGTTGCTTTGGATAACAGTGTCTGCTAAATGACAATAGAATTAACATTTTTGCTTCAGGCTTTGAAAAAACGGTATTAAACTAGAAAAGCAGAAACATCCACCAAGCAGCTCATTTCCACCCACATCACAATTTCCATCCTGTTCTATTCCTACGTTCACTTTATATGGATACACTATTAGATTCCTACACACACTGAATCTATGGTGTCATGGCTATATTTTGGTGTTTGTTGCATGTTTACAGATTCATTTGTTCTCTTGCCATGTTAAAAAAAATTTAAAAAATCCCCTATTTTTTCCCGTTCTTGATCTATGTATCTATGTAACTATGATCCTGTTCTTGATCATAGTATTATTTTCTAGGATCCAGTTTTAACTTTGGTATCTTGTGAATCCTGTTGGGAACTTCTGCATTTTTTGGTGAAGCTCCCCGACCATGGAGTTATATGCATACATTGTGAAAATGATCCTATCTTGCAATGAGAAGGAATGCTACCAAAACATTCTGGATCCAGATGATGATCCAGATCACTGCCAAAATGTAACGGAATCTAAGTTCGACCAAGACCTGTTTTCTGAATAAAATCACGGAAATCCATCCAGTAGTTTTTGCACTGACAGACTGATAGAAGGAAAACTAAACGGCAACAAAAGCATAATTTCTTGTATCTTCCTTGGTGACAGTAGTTAAACTACTTAGTGTCAAATCTGCAGATGCAACTCCTGATGAGAGCAAAAATAACTTTTATATCAATGACCAACTCAAACAAGATTCCTCACCAGCTCTTTTGTCAGTATCTCTTCCCTCTTCATCACACCCAGTCTGTGTCACAGGCCTTTTCAGGCTTTTTCCTTAAAAAACAAAAACTGAACAAGACCCTACCCAGGCAACTCTCAGCACTCTCTGTGCTCTGAGCCAAGTCAGCGGGAGGACCGGAATGGCTCAAAGGGGCCAGGGCACAAAGGGCCAGCTGCTTAGTGGGAAATTGGTGGAAAGGAAAGTCCACTGAAACATACTGTAAAGAATAACTTCAGCTCATTTCTATGTGAACGGCCGAAACAGACAGCCGTGGCATCAACATATAAAACTACTCTGACGTGCAGAGCCCGACTCGTGTCTGCATTAGCCACGTGCAGCTCGACTTAAGCTCAAAGTAGAGGCTTATGATGCTGTGCAAGTGCCCAAGCAGCTGCGTGCAAACACATCGCTTCATAAATATCTCATTCTACAAGGGATTTTATGAATGCATTCTTATGAAAGCTTCCACTGAAAAACTGCAGTAGGTGCATTAAATATAGCCACACAGGAGCTGCTGGGCTGATGGGAGTCCTCGCTCCACATCTGAAAATGACAGCAAGGAGGTGGCAGTTGTAGCTCCATTGGTAAGGATTGGTTGTCCATCAGTCTGGAGGTTGATGGTTTGACCCCCTCCTTGCTGTGTCCAAATGTTGGAGATATGATGCAATGGCTGGTGTGTATGTGCATGTGGTTTGTACTTGAGGTGCTTTGAGCAGTCCGCATGACTAGTCAGGTGGTACATAAATGCAGTCCTTACAACAAATCTTTAGTCCTCTGAGGTTTAGCTGTAACTTTGGTATATGCTACCAGCTGCAGACAAAGAAAATGGAAAAGATCAAAATAAGGAAGGATTCTCATAAAACTAAAGGCTAGATGCTGGCGAGTCCATCTAAACAACTGATTTAACCAATGAGTCATCTGTTCATTCATGACAATAAAATGAAGATGACGTATAAACATGAAGCTACTGTGATCATTTTAGCTGCTAGGACATCTTTTTCCCCTCTTCTCATCTTCGTTTATTTTCCTGATGAGCAATAATAGAAAATTACGAGTTAATTAGTCTAAAAGCCTCCTATCAGAATCACAGATACTGTTAAGATCCACAGTTGTGATGTGGTTTAGTGTTTCTGTTGTGGCACATTTCTTTGCTCTAATTTACATTTCCTAATAAACCGTTATTAAAAAAAATGCACCAGCAGCATCATAACTACTCCCAGCACTGACATTTTTATGGCCGAAAACATCATAAACATTCAAAATCACATTGCTGGAGTCAATGAATTCAGTGTTGTGATTCTCATTTTGAGCACCCACAAAACTGCATTCCTCCTGGGATCAACACTCCCAAAAGGCTTCATCACAGATGGTCTCTTTTCTTCTTTTTTTTTTTTTTTTTTTTAAGAAAAACCTGTTTTGGTCTAAATAATAAAAAGAAAGATATCGCATGAAGAAAGGTCAAACCGTCTGCTGGAGACAGCTGCCTTTTCTTGAAGTTGGAAAAGTCACAGGTGGATTGACAACGATAAAGATGCAAAGTAAATTGTTTGTCGCTTCCTCTGATAGGAAAGATGGGTGTTGGATTTATTCATCATATAGTCTTTATATCAGTTGTGCAGATAAATCAGTAATTATGTTTACATTTAAAGAAAAGACTGATTCATGTTGAAAATAACCGTTTGCAGCAGCAGATCTGATTAAAAGTCAAGAAAATATACTTCTACATGTGAGGAAATATAAAGATTTACTCTAAATTCATATCCTAACATCCACCTCAAAGCAAAAAGCCTCGAAAACACAAAAGCCCCGCCAGGAGAAGCTTCTTCCTCAGCTGTTGACATTGTTATAATGTCCAATTTTCAGAATTGATAGAGTAGCTTTAAAATCTCTTGGCTGGCAGTATTGATGTCTAAAGCACTTCAGCATTATCTCTGTCTCCGTCACAAACACACACATACACACACACACACACACACACACTTCACTTCCCCTTCCTGGTGGAGTACAGGATGTGCGGCTGAAGAACTAAGCAGTTTTTCTCCTCTGCTGTTGCCAGGAATGCTTTATGGGCCATGTTAATATTGGCGTTCTCCTGCCAGAAAGATTGCTTGATTCAATCAAGCAAGTCGCTGCCTTGTAAAGTCATTACACTTTGTGCAATGTCATGTGTTCTGCAGCCAGTGGATGGTCCTGTCTTCTGTCCCGGCTTTAGGGAAGTGGCCTAGCGAAAGCATGCGAGTACTACCTATAAATAGCTACTGACCAACCAACATAAACACTTTTCAAAAATCGATTAGATGGTTAGTTTTTCCATAACCAAAATATACAGCATGTTGCCGTCGCCAATTAGTTCTCCTGGGGAGATTAGGAAAAAAAATAACACTTTCCCTCTGAATTTGCATGCGCTGAGCGCTGGAGGGCATAAGATTGGTGAAAGAAGCGAGGAGAGATGCTGAGATTGTGAGGTAGGAAGAGAAGAGGAAGTTGATATGAAAGGAAAAATAAAAACAGTGACCTCCCTGATAGCATCTCCTGCAACTGTATCACTTCACAGAGAAGGACAGAAAAGCTGCAGGGAGAAGTTGAAATATGCATGCAGTAAAAGCAAAAAGGACACATATAGGGAGGGGATAAGAAAAGCTTCAGTTTTCTCATTCTGAGAGAATGAAGAAGAAGAAGAAGAGGAGGAGGAGGAGCTGAAAGTACTTTTTTAGCCTCAGTGCAGACTTAGATTAGCAGTCTTACCTGCTCAGAGGTTGTGGATGGAGGGACGGAGAAGTGAGGAGAGTCAAAGGGTCCCGGGGTGGTCTGGGTGGTAAGGGGGGGTCTCGGTTCGGCTCGAAGCAGGGCTGGAGGGTGGTCCAGGAGAGGGGAGGAAGGATGGAGTGACAGGGAGACGGGGAGGCTAAAGGGGGGAGAATAAACGTTGCTTGCCTCTCCCTCCCTTTCTCTCTCTCTTTCTCTCTCTCTCTCTCTCTCTCTCTAGCTCTTTTCTTCTTCTGTGATGCACACACACTCACTCTGACACACACACACACACGCTCAGAGGCAGATACCAAAAGCAAGAGTCACTCAGATAATAGGCAGAGAAAGACTCTTTACATTTACAAGCTCTGCCACAGGGGGAGGATGGGGTGAGATCCCCTCCCACTTTCCTCCAGGCAGCCAATGGACGGTGGCAGAGAGGTGACCCATCAGCCAATGAAAGCAGCGGCAGCCGGTGCCTTACCCCAGCCAATAAGTGCAATAGCTCATATCCAGTTGGAATAATTACAGCATGGAAGGAGTCATGAAAAGCTTCCCTTCTGAAGGACGGACTGCGAGCTCTGCTCCTGCCAGTGACTCTGATTTAAAGCTGCCACACATTAGAGAGATTAGATTCTGGACCACTCAACCCAGCACAATATTACTCCAGCCCCAAAGAAAGAAGCTTCTTTCACGCTGGAGTTTTAAAGGCAGGAGCAAATAGAACGACATATCCGCAGGATCTCACAAACCCACCAAATCAATTGTCCAAGAATCAGCAATGAGATCAGAGTGTGAAATTTCATCCGACGCCCTCACTCATGTCCCCGCAATGAGCCTACTTTGTTTTGTTTCTTTTTCCACAAGGCTTCTTTTACTTCCTTCCACTCAATCGATGGCTCGAGCAAAAAAATAATAATAAATGATCAATACCGACCTGTCAGGTCGAGGGATGAGAAGCATATCACCGTTCTGCTTGTGATTCTGCTCAGAAAGGTTCACGTGACACCGGTTATATTCCAACGGCTGCAGTTTTTCCTTTTGTCAGCAAGCATCAGCCCATTCTGTTGGGTTCCTTGCACAGTTTGGTGACTTGCGGAAAGGTAGCTTGTCTGAGGAATTGAGGGAATCCTCAGGGACTACCAGGTCTGGGCGATGCAAGTTTCTGTTATACTGCTGAGAAAATTCTTCGTGATTGTGGTGTACTTGAATAACGAGGCAATGCACACCTTTCACCGCTTTATCTATATCACAGAGAGAAAGGACAGCATAACAACGATACAGAAAACATGCGCAGTAGGCCCAATAACGGAGTATACGGCAGGTCAGTAAGGTCAACTAGAACACAGATGGCTGCTGTATAAATACACCACAGTCGTCTAACTCTTCAGATTTTTTCAAAACTGTTCCTTACTTTCTCCAAACCATTCTTCCAGAAGGGCTAATCTATCCCTGGATGGAAGACAGGTTGAAGTATAACCCCTATCAGTGTCTTACTTTTTCCTACACTATTTTAAAACTTTATATTCAAGGTACAGGTTCAGATTTGGATATTATGGCCTGTACTGTATGTGTTTCAGACTTGGATGTCAAAAGCAAAACCACCCAGAGGACAGTCATGAAACCTTGAGAAGTGGTCATTGGAAATGTTTTTTTTACAATAGCTGTCCTGCATGGAGGGGGGCCAGTAGCTCAGGAGGTAGAGCCACTTGTCAGCTGCCTTGAAGGTCGGCAGTTTGAGCGCCCCACAATCCAGTCCTAAAGGGGGCAAAAAACTAGACCCCTGTGAGGGCTGGTTCCAAGCCCGGATAAATGCAGGAGTTGCGTCAGGAAGGGCATCTGGTGTAAAACATGAGCCAACATAAACAAGAGAGTACGGTTTCTGTACCGGATCAGAAGGTGGAAGCAGGTGATTCACTGTGAGGACCCTTTCAGAAAGGGGACAAAGCCAAAAGGGAAGGAGGCTGCATGGCTTGGCGACTTGTCCAGGATGTATCCTGCCTCTGGGATGGGCTCCAGCACCACCCCGTGAGCCTTCTTTGGAATAAATTGGGCCATTCCAACTGTCCATGGACAACAGATAGGTGTATAAAAAGTTTTGTGAAAGAGATTAACAGGGATTTCCATATGTATCAACTTTGTACAAACCAGATTTCTTACTCTAAAATCTGGTATCTCAGTGATCACCACAATGAGTCTTTGTTGGGTGTATGACATCATTTATCTAGGCGCGATTCAGCAAACACCAAGACATGTAAATGTTCCATTTCCACAAGGTTGAGAGAGGTTTTGGGATAAAATGAAAGCTGAAGCATTAAATCAAAAGTTACATTGGCTCCTCCTTCTGTCACCAACTTTAGCGCAGGAGGTGGAGGAAGCAACTTTTTAAGGATTGTGAGTTCATTTCAGATCTCGATCAGAGAAACATCCAAGCAGTCTGGCATCAACTTACAGGACATGAATAAACTCTAAGAGTGAGTTTATCAACCATAAGGCAAATGTACACAACCGGTCAGTGGTTTGGGATCACCTTCCCACTGGATTTAATGGGAAAGTTACCCATGTTTGAACACCAGGCTATGTTGGTCAGCATGTTAACAAAGATTTTCATGGACACATTTTTTTTTATTCATTTGCCTTTTGTCCTTTTGGATTCTAACAAATCAATTAGCTTCCTAATATTTCCCATCATCTTTTAAACATGGAATACAAGTCAAGTTGAAATAATGTTTTTGCACTTTCAAACAGATCTAACACATTTAGAGGACTGGGTATCACACTCCCTGCAATTACATCAACAGCATCTTGACCATGCACTTACCAATGCAAAACATTATCAGTTGTGCACCTGGGCTTCATTGGGTGTATCATCATAATACACCCTCAGCTGTAGTAGACCCATCACAATCCAATCAGGGTGTGTGTGTCGCATCGTGAAGTTCGACTCCACTCCAGCCACAGCCAGTGGCTTCTTCTTTTAGAAACTGTGGGAAGATCCTTGGCAAACCTTCTGCTGGGCCTGGCCTCTAATGCTCACGTCTTTTAGGAGCCTTGTGATGGACCTATAGTCACAAATCCCCTGCAGCTCACCTCCACCAGACACACCTTCACCTCCCAACCCCATACCACTGCCTCAGCTGCTGGCTCAGTAAATCAGTCTTTCCTTTCAAATGCCTCATCAACTGCAACTTTCCCACCGGACTGTGATCACAATGATGAGGACATAGCAGCAGGAGTTAGACCATAGAGGTAAGGAAGCAATTTTTAGGAGGAGGACCAGAATAATGTTGATTCGGCTCTTTTGCAGGTGGCTTCTTAGCTAATGAACACGTTGTTCCACGTTGCTCTGTAGGGACTCCCATGCATTAACATATACAGCCAGACCAGATGCCTCAACATGAAATAGATAAGCTTAGATAACACACACAAGGATTTCATTCTCTGCTACATTTTCTCATCACAAATACTCATTTGATGTCATGTTCAAAATAATATCATTTAACTTTTAAAAAATAGGAAATTTGCCTAAATAGGTTTCTAAACGTCTTAGTTGCTGACAATTAACAATATTTGAAAACATATTTTAGCCGAATGCAACAATTGGGTTTAAACTTCAGCTCCTCGGTTCATTAAAAATACACCTGTAATGTATGAAAAAGGTTGGATAAATCCAGAATTCATACTCAGGCATAGGCTATGTGAACACATATAAAACCAGTATAATTTCCTTTATTCATTCTAAAAACAAAACCAAGCATGTCCACACAGAAACCTTTACATAAAAATAAACTGGGCATTTGAACATTTTTACCAGCAAAAAAAATAAATAAATAAATAAATAAATAAAAGAACATTTTATTAGGCCTGGGTCTGGATCCAAACTGGTCGGCTTTGAACGGCTGCGCTGGCAGGCTTTGCTTGACAGGTGAAGAATAAATTGCATCAGATAAATTAAGAACCTAAAACATTTCTGACTGGCCAGGGGAGGAGCAGCCTCAGGTCACATGTTTAACATACGTTTAAGATCTCACATGCACGCACCTTCAGCCCGGACCCTCACTAACAAAACTTATCTGTTCATACAGGACGAGTTTCATCAAATGCAACCCATTCTCAATAAATGCTGATAAACTATCAGATACATTCAGGTACACTGTACAAGTAATTGATGTTAATGTGCCAAAGGTCCACTTCCAGCTGAAGGAAAGACAACTTTTTAAGATAATTACAAAAATAAATGTATCGTTACTTGAAAATGAGCTTCATAGTCTTGAGATGACGCCATAAAGGAAAAAAAAAAAAAAAAACATGAAAAAGATATTTACCTGAAGAATGCTGTAATCATCCCAGAGGAAATATTACTTCACTGGAGGTGCAGTACTAGATGGGATGTATTCCAAAGGGTGATCATTGCTGTCTTATTTTGAACTTGACGAAGCCTCTCACTGAACACACTCCGTTGTTTCTTCACTGTGTTGTGTAGGTCACTGGTTCCTAGCCTAGTTTCTCAAGGACTCCAAGTGAAACACCCTCACATGTTGAAATCATGCTTTGTTTTATGCTTTAGTTTATCTGCTTTTCACCATGAATGATGCATTCTGACTCTTTTCCTTTGATAAAACTAAAGTTAAGGTCACTAACATATAACCCAATGTATAACCTGTTTTTTTCCACTTCAAAATAAGGCTGAGGCATCTGCACTGTGGCATTCCACAGACATGTGTCAATGAAATGGTGCAAAGTTTAGTCTTAACGGCTCCCAAAACATTGGTTCCATGTGAATGAAACACCGAGATGATGAAAAACTCAAGCCAATCCACCTCAGCTTGCAGGTTGGGAACCGCAGGTGTAGAGGATGTGAAGAATCGTCCATTATGTTCAGCAGCTTGTGCAACTTTGCACAATCTTTTCCGGACATTCAGCTCCAGCGGCTCCAGAGTTATTCCCAGCAGACATTAGTGTGTTCAGTCTCTTTAAGTCTCTGGCTCTGATGGTGCTGCAGATGCTGCAAATATGGTTGCATTTCCACAAAAGACTTTCAGAAGATGGAACATCTTGGTGCAGATATTGAATTAACTTATGAAGAAGAGGCTGCTCTGTCTGCTCCTGTAGATGCCTCTGCGTTGCATTTCCAACAGTTGCAGGAGCTGCCACTGCCAGCATGCATATAAATGCAACCATTTCAACAAAAATAAACATTATAAACAGTATTTTAAAGAGAAATTGAAAACAGCAGATTTTTCGAGCATCACAACATGGAAAGGACTGTTACATATCAAGAGCCTGCAGGTCTGCACATAACCCCCCTGTTGCGCAGAAATCAATAATACTGTTGACGACTGAGTGCATTGTAACTTGGTTTCATGTTCAGAGAAAAAAAGTCGTGTTTTTAATACATGAATTTCTTTAATTTGATAATTTTTTTCCAATGCTAACATTAACAGGTTTTATGACAGATGGTTTTGATATAATTTGTCCATAATTCTCAGCATTAGTATAGTTATTTCTTTGCAATGAACGCTGGGTAGATTAGAGTAATAACAGAGCAAAAGAACCACAGACACTAAAAGCAACTCTGCCATTTACAGTGTGATAGTTTACAGAACAGGGCCGATATGACGCCCGTCTATGTGTGAGTGGAAGAGGAAGAGACATAAAAAATTCATTACAAGATGGAAGGAGATGTCACATCAAATATGTAGCTGGGTGCACTGATGACCAGGGGAAGTGAGCTGTGTGAGGCTGCTGGGGTAGCGTCCAACACAAAGCAGCAGATCTGACCTGGGTGAATTCTAAATTAAGCTATCATGGAAATCTTGTCAGAGAAGATTCAAAAATGAAGGTATGATGACTTTATGTTAGATTTTTTTTTATTTATTTATTTGTATGTTCATTAAAATTCTGACAATTTGAAGCTCCTTGATAGAAAGAGGAAAACAGCATTACCAAAGCAGATGCACTTGCAGAGGGGGGGATTAATTGCATTGCATTGACTGTAATTAGTCAGTAGAAAGTCTAAACTGATTGGGCTGTAAGTCTTTTAGCTTCTGCAGGAAAACCCTGCCTCTGAAGTGTTTGTCACAGACTTTACTTCAACCATTAATCATGCTTTTCAGTTTATTTCTGAATCAAAAATAACACGAATGGGTCAGCATAACAGAAAAATGCAGGTAAAGTGCTTAAATCCTGTCTTCATAATGCCAAGAATAACTTCCGCTTCATTAAATATTTAAGGACAGGAAAAAAAAAACACACTTAAATGCCAGGAGACTCACAAGGGGGTTTAAAGACAGAGACAGTGCTACTGATTATCTGTGGAAATGTTTGTGAAATATAAAAACCATCGAAAAGGGCTAAAGTACTTTGCATACTATGAGGATTAAACAAGATTCTTTTCACCCTTTGCTTTACATGGAAATACACAGATCTAGTTCAATTAGAGAGCAATAAAATGAATGAAATAAACAAAAGCATACATGGAAACATTAAAAAATATTTTGCGGTGAATGATCTTTTGTGCTTCATGGCTGGTCCTTTCGGAGCTAAGAAAGCAAATGAAGGTCACAGAACAAAGTAGCTGGGTAAAAACCCTGCTAAGATGTTGTTAAATTGGGGTTGATGTGACAGTGAGTCACCCACCAATGAATAAGTACAGCCTGGAGATCTGACAACAGCAGCGTTTCGCTTCCGCCCCGAACATAATTAAGTCGCCCAATATCTGGTTGTCACCTTGTTGTATCATTACCGCCGCTGGATCATTTAACTGTACTCAGTTATTACTTAGCACCCACTAAATATAGCTGTCCTCAGGCAGCTAGCTTGATCCCACTTTGCAGCTGTGGGCTATTGCATCCCAATCACCCCCCCACCCACTCAAACATCAGTCAGTCGAGAAGACTTTAATAAATAACATGCCACTCAGTGAGTTATGTTTTTTTTTTCCTTAAGATTTACTCAACCAAGGACACTGAGGAAATGGAAAGGAGTTATGATGCTATTTTATTTTTCTGTCAAACAGGGATGCTGCTGCAAAACTGAGCCGCACAGTCAATTAATATAAGCCTTATAGCTCTCGCAAGGCTGTGATGCTTAAGAAACGGATTTGATGAAACTGAGTGGGAAATGTCGGCATTTACTGATTATTTTTAGGTTATCTTGCTTTTTATTACACAGTGGGCAAATGGATAAAGCCGGGCCTTGATTTAAAAAGTGACGTGCCACTAAAGATTATGCCTGAGGATCTGAATCTTTAAAGCTTTTGAGTTGGTTTTGTCAAGCTTAATTCCTGAAGTTTGTAAACTGTACTGAGTATTCAAATTGGACACAAATCAGCGCAGATCATTTTTCAGTGCAAGAAAAATAACAGCAAGCAAATACATACACTCACCAGCTAGTTTATAGTGCACACCGTGCATCTGATTGTTCACACAATTAGCTGATCGGCCAATCACATGGCAGCAACACAGTGCATTTAGTCATGTAGACATGCTGAAGAAGACTTGCTGAAGTTCAAACTAAACATCACAATGAGGGAAACATGGCATAGTTATTGCTCTGATTATTTCAGAATCTGACTGCTGATCGACTGACATTTTCTCACACAACCATCACGGTTTACAGACAAGGTCGGAAAAGCAGAAAGCATTCAGTGAGCATCAGTTTTCTGGACCAGAATGTCTTGTTGTGTGGGGTCAGAGATGAATAGAAGACTGGAAAAAGTTTGGTCTGAATGAAATTATATACATTACATACATTATATACATACACAAACACACACATGTCCATAAATATATATGTATAATTACAGAAAAAAATCAATGTCTTTGAAAATTGAACATATTTAGTCGCAAGCTGTGTTCCAAACGATTCATGCAGAATGTTGGTTAGTGCATTATTTCTTTATTGAACATCAATTACGTTGATTCACACCAGAGCTTCACGAACAACATGGCTACTTATTTTTGCAATATTTAGCAACTTCTCAGACCTCCTCATCCAGCGAAAAGTCTAATGACGTTTCCTGACATTACCATAGACTTTTGGAGTGACATGAAAGCAGTCTTGTCAAGGAGCTGTGGTTTCTGCCGAAAGTCATGCATGTCCCTCATCTAAAAAGCACTCACTAAAGCCTCGGTCCATATACAGCAGCAGCACCCAGCTCTCAGCTGAAATCCCTTTCAAATATTGTTACATTATTATAATGCTAAAAATCAGGATTAATTCATTACAGAACCCCTTATTTTTTTTCCTTAAATAAAATCTGATATATATACATATATATATATATATATATATATATATATATATATATATATATATATATATATATATATATATATATATATATGTATATATGTATATATATACACACACAAAACACATGGTGTATATAGTACAATGGCCACCAAAGGTGCAAATGAGCTTCACATACAAAAACATGTTGTATATAAAAGCAGGCATGCCAGCAGGAAATGTTGTTAAGTACAGAGGAATGCTGCAAATACAGGCATGTGATGAAGGAAGATTAAAACAACTGCAATAAGGAAACTGCACATTTACACACACAGTGAAAATGGTCTGGTGTTCATAAAGTTTCTATTTTGCTTTTGCCAATAATTTAAATTGACTGATCTTTGTGTGGCCCTGCGATGGACTGGTGAGCTGCCCAGGGTATCAAAGACTACTGGGATAGGCTCCAGCTTCCCCGAGACCCTTCATCAGATTAATCCATGTATTTAGTTAAACAAAAATGTCTTTAAATATACATTTTATCATCGTTACCGTTGCTAAAAACTTGAAAGACTGAACTATGAAGTTGGTCTCCTTGTACGGAAAGGATATCATTAATCACTGATCTTATTGTTACTCGGTCTTACTTTAACAGTGAAACATTCTTACTGCTTTCCTGCATTAAAGATACTTTCAGTTATAACCATCTAAAGTGAGGGGACTCGGAAATGTGGGATCATTTTAAAGCAGCAGGTCAGGTCTCCTCTGAGTCATTTAAATTAATCTTCTTAATTTCATATTATCATAAATTTAAGGGAGAGATTAAAGTTGATTTACAGGCCATGACAGATGACTGGTAACCTAACTCAAAAGTCTTAGAAACCATAGTGTGAGGGAGCAGCTAAAGAACAAAAGTGAGCATTGGAGAAGAAAAACACTTCAGGTCTCATCACTGTCAACACGGTTAATGTGAAGTCAGGAACTGGAAAACTTGGTAAAACTTTTCAAAAAGCTTCATAAAACTTGTTTGATGTTAAACATGAGATAAAAGAGATGGTGATGCAATAACATTGTTCAAAGTGTAAAGTGACCATCTCTATTTTCATTAAATTTCCAAAGATGAATGTCTCAATGCTTATTCTGTACTCTGCACATTTTTATGGAGCAGCAATAACTTCCCTGGCATCTCAGGAAAAGAAATAATTTGGGGAATTTCATGTCATGGAGCTGAGAAACTGTGCTGGTGATATCAAAGTTGGTTCAAAGGAGGACCAGACAGTCTGGAAACAGACAGATTAAAAGTCATTTTATTCATTCATTCATTTTTCTGAACCGCTTTAATCCAATTCAGGGTTGCGGGGAAGCTGGAGCCTATCCCAGGCCAGCTTTGGGTGACAGGCAGGGTACACCCTGGACAGCTCGCCAGTCCATCACTGGGCCACTCAGAGAGACGAACAACCACCCACGCTCACACTCATTCCTAGGGGCAATTTAGAGTAACCAATTAACCTAACATGCATGTCTTTGGATGGTGGGAGGAAGCCGGTGTACCCGGAGAGAACCTGACCAAACTCCAAGGATTGAACCAGTGACCCTCTTGCTTGTGAGGCCACAGTGCTAACCACTGTGCCACTGTGCAGTCATTTTATAAAAAGGAAAATACAAAACCCAAGTTAGGTTATAAGCACAAGGAAAGTAAAGTATGCAACTTTTTTTATGACAAATTCAACATCTTATTCTTCTGACAATAGAAAAACAAAAGAAACGAGATAAAACACAATTAAAAACATGATCAGGTTTAATAAGTTAAGCTTAAAGCAAACAGTGCAGATTTGGATAATATATATACATATATACATATATACATACATATATATATATATATATATATATATAGATAGATAGATAGATAGATAGATAGATAGATAGATAGATAGATAGATAGATAGATAGATAGATAGATAGATAGACATAGTTAGATATATATAGATATATAAATATATATAAAATATTTGTTCAGTAAGAACATAAAATGGTTTTTGATCTTTTTTATGTCAGTTTCAGATAAACAACCATTTATTAACTCTTCCTGCTTCCATTATGTGCTGCAGAGGCTGCTGTTATCTAAGCGAATTCCTGGATGAAATGCCAGAATAGGAGCATGAGAGCAACAAATGTGACTGAAAGCACAAAATCAATGTAAAGTCAGGCATCAAGAAGGTTTATCATCTTTCACTTGCAACAATTAGGACATGAGCTTGGTGTTCCCAAGACTGACAGCTATGATGAATGTGAACGTGAGATGTATCACACCAATATTGTTGTCTTTAATAGAAGTCAGAATGCAGAAAAAAATGGGGAATAAAAAACAACCATACATCTCATAGGCGTTCAGAGGGCAAACCACATGCCATTGATCAATGCACTCAGTTATTTGTGCAAGTATTCATGAAAGTATTTAGATGTGTGTTAGAACAATGGAAAAGGAGGAAAAACATTTTTAAAAAGACGCTTTAAGGCACTAGATGGCAAAGAAAAACAATATGACCACCAGGAATAAGAAATAAAATTAAAACACCCTTTAAGGGCTCCTTTAACCATTTGTCCAAACAGGTTCTTTGTAATTCCACTAAATACTTCCAGTTGTGTGAGGGGTTAGCTGAAGAAGTTGTGGGTTCAGCCATTTCACAGGGGTACATTCAAGATAATCTACCTGACACATCCCACTTGCACATGAAGGAAGCTATCACCTTCCAGAATTAGAAACAGTGTCAATGACTTATACACCCACCTTTAAATCCATCATCCTGCTTTTTAACAGGAATATAAATTGCAGTTATTGGAACCAGTCTCCTCTGGTTATTCATCAGGCAGCATTAAAGAGGAAAAGAGACGCCAGTAACAGACCTACTTAAGACCACATAGCTTGGTGGGTTATACTTGCTGTGTATGCTTGTGTTCATGGCAACGTTCAGCTACGTCTGTGTACATACTTTCTGCAAACATTTCCATCATGCTGCGGCCTAAATATTCAATTCTGGAGGTCATCGCTAGGGGGAAGTAAGCAGCACTAGGACTCTAAACTAATGAAAAGATCAATCTGCCGATAATGTTCTGTGTCATTTTGGTAAACAACAGTTTACCAATCTGTTATTAATATTTAGCATGAGTGTTTGTCACTGTGCAACAGTAAGGAACAATTATAAAAATGGTGGTAGTCGCAAACAAAGGTCCAAGAGGTGCTCTATCTGCCATCATGTTTACCTCTGATCCCGAGTCAATAGTTCACCTCACGCATGCAACCTCATTTACCTCATGTCGATGTGCTGTGAACCAAACAGCACTTAAAAGCAATTAAAAGTGAAGCCTATGAGGAAGTTTCAAAAATTGCAGTTCCCCCCCCCCCCCCCCCCCCCCCCCCCCCCCCATCCATTAAGGGCTCCAAAACTGAGAGAACCCCCATGTTAAAAAGACCAACTTCACAGCAGAAATAAATACATTTACAGTCATTCATTATCCTAACCGTTTGGTCCAACAAAGGGTCGCAGGGAAGCTGAAACCTTTCCCAGCAGTCTTTGGGTGAAAGGTGAGGTGCACCCTGGATAGCTCGCCAGTCCATCACAAGGTCACACAGAGACAAACAACTACTCATGCTCACACTCACTCCCAGGGGCAATTTAGAGTAAGCTGGTTAGCTCCTGTTAGCTCAGAGTTTGCTTGGCTTTTAGCTAAAGGCAGGTCTTTTTTTTTCTCTTTTTTTTTTTTGTGGATCTTGATTCAGATCAGAGATGAAATGTGAAAAATCAGGACAAAGAAGTCCAATTGCATTTTTTTTTAAATCTTGGAATTACCATATGACTGAATCTTCACCAACATGCTCCAAGTTCTCTTCTGGGAGGTTTATATAATAATGTATATAATCATGTACATAATATCTGAATCTTCTGTTTAAGGACCAGAACTTAACATAAAAAATAATCTCCATTCCGCCTTTTTCAAAAACTTTTTCAGCCACTCAGATTGAAATTATTAGCTCAATAACAGTCAATTTAGTTTAATTTGCACAATACCAATTCATTAAAAAAAATGTGATCATTTTGGAGATGCACTCCAATTAAATCAAATTACAATCCAATTCCAATTTATATCTCGTACATTTTAATCTTCTTTTGTCCAGTTCATTTAGTTTTCCTATTTTAAGAGACCAATGTCACTCTGAATTTTCCTTTTAATCCATTCCCCATCCTGACACCAGCATATGACAATGGAAAGGAAATTCTCCCTTTAAAACAGGAAGGAACCCTCAGCAGAACCAGACTCAGGAAGGGCGGCCATCTGTCTCAAGCAGTCAGGGGTGGAAAGGACAGGAAAGAGGGGTCAACACACACTACTCCAAACCAAGGATACCTACTGAGAAAGAGAAACAGAAGTTAATGGCAAAAATAATGCCCTATAGAGTACATAGAGAGTGAAGAAAAAGTAAAGAGAAGTGAGATCCCAGTTAATCACAAACCTGCCCCCACCCTCATACTCAGCAGAACTGAAAAGATTACTAAAGGTCACTGAAGCCTTTCCAAACTACAGGAAGCTATGAAAAAGTTTTAAACCTAATTTTTGAGCAGAAGAATTTTTTACGATACAATACTCCCCACTGCATCATGTTTACTTGTTTGGACACTTACAACCAATGATTACCTACGGTGAGGCTCTGTAACAGAACATTTCAGATCCACCGCAGGCTTCCTGGCTGGACGCACCGCAATTCTGCTCTGTCGCTGTCAAATGCATTAAGTTACTTCTTTGTGGTGTCTTGAAAATCCCAGCTCATTCCCTGTCTGGGATTGGTTCCTCTTCCACTCACCCTCAGCTCCTGCTACCTGATTTGCTCGTTTTCATTTTTCTGCTTCATGCTGGTGACAAAAACCATCCTGTCATATGGTAGCAGCTGTGTATGTGTGTTGTCCACGGCGCTGTGATTGTTTTTCTGATTATTATGCACAACTTCTTTTTTGCTCAGGTCTAGAATTAAATCCCAAAGTTTTACTAGTGCATTGTTTTATTATTATTATTATTATTTTTTTTTTTTTTTTTTTTTTTTTTTTAAATCTTATTATTATGTTTGTTTAATTATCTGAAAAAGTTGAGGGAGGTTAGACTAAGTTTCAGTTTACACTCATCACCACTGTAGGGTTTTTTTTGTTTTGTTTTGTTTTGTTTTTATACATGGTGCTGCTACTTGGTATAGCTAATTTGAAGTCATTGTAGCCATTTAGATTTTGTTTATTTTGTTTTGGTCATTTCTTGGTTAAATAGTTGATTTTTTTTTTTTTTTTTTTAATCAATTTAGTCTATTAATATTTTAAGTTCTTTGACCAGCACACACAGTAAAATTCCTTTACACCCCAAATATCATCTAGTCCTCCTTTATTGTCCCCTCCCTTCCTTTTTACTGAGCTGGACCAAGTGATATAAGACAGAACCAATAGAAAGCCTAAACGGTCTTGACAACGATTTGGAACTAAACAGAGGGAACCGTAGATGATGCAATGCAAACCAGCTGAAACAACCAGGTACCCCAACCAGGTCTAACCAGAGTGGTAGGAACACTCGCTGAAATTAGCTTTGTGAAATAAAACAAGACGTAACAATCTGAGAGCATAAACAAGGCAAAACCTAGATCAAAACTTAACCCAAAACTCGCACACCATGACAAAATCCAATGCTGGTTCCAATAAAAATAGTCTTAAACACAGAGGGCTTTACCATAAGTTCTACTTTTAGAACTCCTGGACTCAGAAGTGCTCTCTACAATGGAGCTTGGTCATAAAGAAATTCAGTTGTGAGGAGAATTTGTTTTTTAATTAAATAGGGAATCAAAATTTAAATAAGCTGGTCATAGACATGTGTTTTATGTGTGTCAAAGAACATATCAAGTGCTGCAAGTCAATCTGTAATTAATTACATCAATAAGTAATTACATATAAATGGTGTCTTCCTGAGACATTCTGGTCAAAACACAACCAGGTTGTTATGTCCTTGAAGTCCCATTTGTTACGACCCCCATGATGTCTAAGGGGAAAAATGGTGATGCAGCACAAAAGAAAAATGGCAACTAAAAGTTCCAATAAAATGGTGGTATTTTATTTACAAAGGGATTCAAACAAAAAAAAACAACACAAGGGACAACTTAAAACATCCCGTGACAGGAGCAAAATCCACTACTTAACAAAAAATTCCTAAAGCTAACCAAAATTTTTGTAACCACAGATCAAACAATACAGGCAAAGACAGCAAACTATAAAGAAAAGCCAAAGTCCAATTTTTGTAAATCTACAGCTTTAGAGCAGTCAGAAAGGGGCAAACTGAGTCACAATCAGACACAGCTGCCCTGAAATCTGAGGATAACAATCCTTAAATATGCCTCGTGTATGCAATTGGGAAAGAGCCTGCGATGATGTCCACCAATCCTGAACCATTGTGGTACGGGTGGAGCCGAGGGATGGCAGCCAATTATCTGTGGGCTCCAAAGTCTCTCTATTTGCATGAAACTCTACAGACCAACAGATTTAGAGCACCATTCCTGAACACCATAACTGAACCATAACTGAACTTTGATGTATTTTCTTAGTAAGGCAACCCCAACTATAGCTAATCTTTAAACCTATCTCTTCTCTGAGCTCTTTCCAGCTGGTAAAAGTCAGTCCTTGACTCATGTCTCATTTCTTGCTCTGTCTCTTCCTCTCACTCTTTTCCACCAGAACAGGGGTAACCAAGCATTGTGCTGTGTAACTTTGGTCTAACTCAGCATGTAAAAGAAAAAAAAAACACTGAACAGAGGACACTGTCTGGATTTTGTCATCTCTAATGGTTTTAATATTTTCAAGGTTGTAGTGATAGACATGGCTCTATCTGATCATTTCTGTGTTTTCTTTGAAAGTGCAGAAACTATTGATAAGAATGTCCAAACAGAGGTGTACATTGGTCAAAATACAATTATAAATGTTTATACATGCCTTATCTCTGAGAGCTGCAGTTAGTTCAGAACCCTGCAGCTCCAGTCCTCACTAAGACCAAGAAAGTAGAAAGAAAAACGTGTTGATATGTAGCCAGTTGCTGGCATTTGTTGTGGTGCCATAAAGCAAAATGTTGCTTTAAATGCATCAAGATGTCAATAATAACAAAGTTATGAAGTGCAGTTTCTCTGCCTTGGGAGCCTGCAGGGCAGCAATGGGTTCACAACTTTACATACTAAATGCCCTTAAGCCATCATATGCACCGAGTTATAGTACAACTATAAGACGTCGGGCAATCTAACCAGTTGATCTATTTCAGATAACAATGGAAAGATAACAGTTTTCTTTGTGCTACCAACATGAAGATGCTGAAGTTCTTACCATTGCTGGTGTCGTTGTAGGTCCCACCTATGGACACCCAAACATCTTCATATTTATATTTGATGTTAACTTTCTCAGTCAAAAGGTCTCTTTAATACTGCAGGCCTGAAAAGGATAAAGTAGGTATAGAAACTAGATGGATTGGGTCTGCAATACCTAAAGCCCACTTGATTGAGGAGTATAATGTTGGGTAGTTGATCCACTCAGTGTAAAGTCAGGTTTTTTTTTATTAATAATGTGCAATCCAGATTGAACAGGCTAATGTATCTATATTTAGTATCTGTAAACTCTTTATTCTTCTGAGGAATTGAAGTCATAAAAAGGTTCCTTAAATGATAGTGGCATATAATCCGTTTTTAAAGACTTGATAAACTTTCTGGAGAGCTATAGCAAAAAAAAAAAAAAGAAATTGCTGTCTGAATATTATTTTTGTAATGTTTCAACCCAAAACTATCATAGTTATTTTAACACCTGATCCAGGTCCTAGAGATAACATTGCCATTAGAACAAACCTTTCCAATGCCTGTTGGTGCCAGTCAGGCTGAGTATTTCAGAAATGACTAGCCTACTGGGATTTTTACACACAACCATCTCCAGGGTTTACAGAGAAGTTCTGAAAAAGAGAAAAGATCCCGTGAGCAGCAGTCATCTGGACCAGAATGTCTTGTTGATGACAGAGGTCTGAGGAGGCTGGACAGACTGGTTGGAGATGATAGAAAGACAACAGCAAGTCATATCAGCACTGGTTCCAACCAAGATATGCAGAGTATTATCTCTGAACACACAACACGTCCAACTTCAAAGCAGATGGTCTACAGCAGCTGAAGACTACACCGGGTGCCACTCCTGTCAGCTAAGAACAGGTCACTGAGGCTACGATTCACACACACTCACTAGAACTGAACAATAGAAGATGGAGAAATGTTGCCGGTCTGATAAGTCTCCATTTCAGCTCCATATCCACATGGTAGGAGCAGAATTTGCTGGAAAAAACATTAAAGCATGGTTCCATTTTTGCTTCAGGCTGCTGGAGGTGTAATCGTGTGGGGAATTTGTTCTTGGGCCTTATATACCAACATAACATGGTTTAAAGGTACAGTGTGTAAGAATTACTGACATCTAGTGGTAAAAATGGGCATAGACATTACCTTAAATGCAATGTTGTGAATACACAGTGGTCATCAATGGCCATTAGTCATTCATTCATACATTATCCTAACCGCTTAATCCGAGGAAGGGTCGCAGGGAAGCTGGAGCCTATCCCAGCAGTCTTTGGACGAAAGGCAGGGTACACCCTGGACAGCTCGCCAGTCCATCGCAGGGCCACACAGAGACAAACAAACGGCAACACTCACACTCACTCCTATGGGTAACTGGCCATAATTCATCTAGGCTAAAAGATGTTTTCATCTGTGAGTGTTTCTACAGGCAACGTGGTGTACATGTGTACTGCCTTTTTCTATGGTCCTTTTTAGGCGTTACTTATCCCAAACGCTGCCATACGATTTATCAAACAAAGCTGTTACTGCAGTTTTTAAGTGGAGAGGGTTCTCATTTCTCACAGTTATTTGTCCATTCAGAGACACTGTAGTAAAAGTGGTGATACGTATATGTCATCTGTGTGGCAAATAGATATAGTTCATTCTAAGAGAATAACAACAGTTAATACACAAAAAGATTTACCTTTGTAGATCATCCCATGTGTGTGTATGTTTACACACATTCTATCAAGTTCAATCATTTTATTTCCAGTCACCATTCATTTACCTTTTCCAGTTACGTCTCTGAAATGTTTTTTGTGTATGATAACACAAGATCGACTAATTACCCCTCAGCCCGTGCAACAAGAACTCGCACCAATGTTTGTTACAACAGATCAAATCTTCCCTCATGATTTCATGTTCAACTGATTTATCGTTCAGATGACTCTGAAGGTTAATAAACCCTGCACAACTGAGGTATCTTGAACGCCTCTCATTGCCTCTGATGCAAATGATTTGTGTCCGAGTCAAAGCCATCAGCAACATGCTTTGAGAGCAACATTACATCAGCCGGTCAGGGCAGTTTACAGCAAAGCACAGATAAGTCACGGTCACATTGCAAGGATGATTCTGTCTCTCTGAGCAGTAGAAGAATCAAACACACAGCGCAGACCGCTGTACGGTACATCGCATGACTGGTTGAAAAAAGTCTTTAATTCAGTGCCTGGGTGAAACAGTACAGCACAATGTGTTATAAGAAAAAAAGATAAATCATGTCCACAGGTACAGTCAAAAGCCAAAAGTTATCATCTGAAAGCGAATGGAAGGCTGCTGCAAACACTTCCTCCCTAATATACTGCATTTCATGCCTTTACCACCCAACACAGCAATCACTTCAACAAAAATCAACCACAAAATAATTTCTTCCAGCTTACAAACTAACAGGTTTAACAAGGTGGCAAAAGGCCAAATAATCCTTTTAATATGAAAAAGAAAGTACAGATTTCTAAAAAAAAAAAAAAAAAAAAAAAAAAAATCTTCTGTTCTAAATGTGCGATTATTCTTACAGCAGCGTTGGCTGCATGTGCAGATCTGCAAAATAATGCATTAAATCATGAAGTGGTTGACTAAAAGCTTACCGTGCAGAGCAATGCTGGGTGTGTTGTAAGGCAAGGTTTCTGATCAGAAGCACTTAGGAGAAAAGACATGAAAATTCTGTGCTGTGTAGGAATAAAAACTTTTTTTTAAAAAGTTTTTGTTTCTGTCCTTACATAACTTCATTTAAAAATAAATATCTATCTCTTTTTAAAATTTAAAATAGTCCTTAAAAGTTTGCTGCACCCCATCATGACCCCAAATTCTACAATGAAGTTGGAAAAAAAATGTGGACACGTCAATACCTAGGAGACAAAAAACAAAAAGGAGGAATCTTTAAAAACAGTTCCGACAGTGAAACACTGAAAGAAAACACAAATGACAAACTTGTAATATACAGATAAAAAAACAAAACAAAACAAAAGGGATACAATTAGAGAATGTCGTTATCCTTTCTGCTCCCGTCCTGCCCTGTGGAGAAAATATGTGCCAATGCCCCCCGAGAAAAAGGACCGACCTGATTGTGTTTGACCCATCTCTTTGGCGTTTATGGAAGGGAGGAGCGGACAATGGGAGGCGTCCCTGCCAGGCAACGTGCTGGACGGTCAGTTCAGTGGACGCCACATCTTTACTAGCTGTTTCACGGTGAAATTTAAAAAAAAAAAAAAAAAAAATCTTGGATATAAAAAGTGTGTTTAACTAGGACCCAGAACACACACACACAAACAAAGATGGAGGATGAACTGGGTTTATTTTTTCGAGGGCGACGTGAAGGCGTTCTCGATGCAGAGGACGATGTAAGAGCTGGAGCAGCTGCTGGGTGTGTGCTGCAGGAGGTGGCCGCTCTGCAGCGATGACGCCAGGCCGGTCACAGCGCGGTCGCCTGCCCGCCATGTTTCACAGTAATGGTCTGTCTGCCGGTGGCCTTTGCTGCTCGATCCATGCCAAACCATCTTCTCGGGCCTGGAGGAGAACATGAAGCATCAGCACCGGCAGCATCATTGCAGACACATCAGCCCTTGGTCATGTTGCTTTGGTAAACTGAACTTAAACCCACCATGCGCTGTCCCTGAGGATGTCTCTGCCATCAAAGGAGTAGATGGGTACGTTCTCCCTCATTTTACTGGGGTTATCTGCAAAGATGGACTCCCAGCTGCTGAACAACACTTGATTCTGAAAATAAAAAAAAAAAACGTCTAAGCGAAATAAAAAATAAATGAATATTGCCTTCATTCAAACTTTCCAAAAGGATGGAAAGTACTGGAGTCACAATTGCCACATCCCACCTTGAGGTTCATGATGACTAAGCTGTCCCTGTCCGACCTGCGGACGATGGTGTAGAGGTCTTGGAGCTTGGACGACAGGAAGGCTCGGAAGGTTCCCTTCAGGCCCACAGCCCGAGCCTGCTGGAAGCACAGGAAGTCTGCACCACGAATTCCTCGCATGTTCCCGGTTTGTGGGGCATTCAAGGCAATGAGATGGAGCTGATGAAAAGAGGAACGCACATTATTATTAAAATCACATTAAATCTTTTTAATTAACCTGCAATGACATGAAGTATATAGAAAGCTTAATGTATGTGTGAAAATACATCAATCTACGAGGAAACATTGATGAAATGAGCAGCAGCTTCGACACCGTCACTGCAGTCTCAGTTAATAATTTCAGGTCTTTAAAAAGAGACCTGGTGGTCATTTAAATGAATATGAAGGACTGAATCAGAATGTTTAGTAAACATACTAATGACTGCCAGGTCATGTCCACTTAACGGTAGTATCCAGTTAACTTCTAGTTAACCTTTAGTTAATTTCCAGTTAATAGCACATTTCCACGAGAAACAATAAAAACAATAGCAATAAAAGAGGGCAAAAAAAAAGAAAAAACCTGGATCACATGGATCCTCTGGATTAGATTTTATTTAAAAAAGAAAAAACCGACATTTATCTCACCCCTGGACTTGATGCGTCAACACCACCAACAGGTCCTCCTACAGGTGGGTTGGGTCGGCGCTGTGGAGTGACAGGATGTCTTTCAGTGTGTTGGCCGGCTGATCTATCATCTGTCTGACCTGGGTATCTCTGGTCAGGGAATCTTGGATCATAATGAGGGGGGTATCTGGGGTCTGCAGGTGGAGGCTCAATAGGTCGTATGACAGTGTCACCCTGGGAGTAATGGCCCGCTCCGTTGTTTTGGGACTGGTCTTGGGACTGAGGGTACAGAACCACAGGTGGAGGCTGGACTTCTGCCACCTCGTTCTCCTTTAAATGACAAAGTGATCCAGAGGTTAAATTAGTGGTCAGTTAATGTTAAGTTTTACTCTTCAGTAGAACTTACTTGATCTCTGTAGAAAGGGCGGTAGTCCCCAAGCTGAGGAGGAAAAGAAGCTGTTTACTAATTTTTACATGAACTTGCCACAGTTTCAACAATCCTATAAACCAGTAACATGACAGTCACTGGTAAAACATCTGAAATTGATAAAAACCTAATGTTTGGTTGAAAACCACCTATCCTGTGACTATTTTCATGATGAACATGATCATACCATGACTTGTCGCAATCCATCACGCACTCTCAAATAAAGTTCTGCCCTGTCCATGATGTAGATGAGACTGCCTTCATCCTGGCGCCTGACAGTCGCAATCATTGTGTCGTATAACCTCAAAACCGTGACCTGTGGAAACAAAAAAAAAATGTTTTCAGTTTTTATTTTTAAAATAAATTTCGATTTAATCAGCAACATAAACTCTATGGTACGATACAATACGATACAGTACGATATGATGCGGTACAATATGATCCGAAACAATACGATGTGATACGATACAATACAATACGATCTGAGGTGATATGATATGAAACAATACGATATGATATGGTACAATAAGAAACAATATGATACGATACGATAAAATACGAAATGCTGCGATACAATATGATACAAATGATACAAAACGATATGATACGATACAATACGACACGATAAGATATAATATGATATATGATACGATATGATATGATACTATATGATGCAATACAATATGGTACGATGTAATATGGTACGATACGACACAATCTGATACAATGCGATACGATGCGATGCAATAAATACAATGTGATACGATACAATGCGATACGATATGATGCGATACGATATGATGCGATACGATATGATGCGATACGATATGATACGATACGATATGATGCGATACGATATGATGCGATACGATATGATGCGATACGATATGATACGATACGATATGATGCGATACGATATGATGCGATACGATATGATGCGATACGATATGATACGATACGATATGATGCGATACGATATGATATGATACAATACAATACAATACGATACCATGTGATATGAAACTGTAGAGTGAAGTGCTGTTTCATCCATAACACAATCATAAATATATCAGCATCAGGACTTACCCCAGAGGAGAGACCAGGACTTCCAGGTGGGCCGGGGGGACCTGGAGGGCCAGGGATGCTGACAGCTATAAATTAGAACAAGAACTTATCATTTATCTGACTTTTAAATTCAGATTATGTCTCATTATTCAGGTACAAACTGTTGTTTTGAGATACTTTTGAAGCTGAGTAATATTCAAACCAGTAAAACTAATGGTAACCAGATGTCTTGTTTTCCAGCACACAGCAACAGAGTTGCAGCTAAATTATTTGTCATAGAGCAGACTGACCTCTATCACTAAAGACAGGACATTTTTATACATTTCCTTCCCATTTTATAGGCACTTGGTGACAAGCGCATATGGCTGCAGAAGCTATCATCCCGAATTTTACTTTTATGTCTGATTCCATCATTTTAATGCACAGAAAAAAAAGAAACTCACGATAATTGGGCCTATAAGGTCCAGGAAATGATGAAGAACCTGGGAGTCCTGGAGGTCCAGGTGGTCCCGGAGGACCTTGGCGACCATCATAACCAACCCCTGGTGGTCCTGGAGGTCCTTGGGGTCCAGGAGGACCCATGATAGACTCCCCCTTTGGACCCTAGCATGAAAGAAAACAAAATGAAACATCTTGGTTGAATATATAAAAGATCATTTTTGTTTTTTGTGGAGGTTCATATTCTTGCAGTACTAGTGAAACTAAATGTCTTCTGACTCACTGGTAAGCCAGGACTTCCAGGTGGTCCTTGAGGGCCTTGTAGTCCTCCAAAACGTGGGTCATAATATCCACCACCAGGGTCTCCTTTTTCTCCCTTGACACCAGTCTCTCCACGCTCTCCTTTCAGTTCGTTCTGTTAGAAAATATTAGGATGGTTGCTCGCATTCTGTCCTGCCCATCCAGACCAATCAGAGACTCCACCAGTTGTGTAGTGATGAGCTCACTTACCTTGAATGCGTAAATATCAAAATTAGAAGCTGTTCCTGAAAAAGAAGACAGGTGCATTGGTGAATAAAACGCTGCCGCAGTGTGGGGGATGCAACATGTGGTTGTTTATGTAAACCTCAGGAGGTACCTGGGATCCCTGGAAGTCCAGGTTCACCATGGTCTCCTTTTTCCCCTTTGACAACTACAATGAAAGACAGTATGAAGAGTAACTCTCAGAAACATAGAGTGAGTGGAAGCGCCATGCTTCATGACTGACTGCTTCTGGAGTTTTATATTTGTAATTTTTAGATCTCTTCTCACTGTGGTTAGTTTTGGCACTGAAACAACCAATGCATGCTGGGATATCGTACCTGGGTAACTCCTTGATGTTTCGTCATAGCGCTACGAATAGAAAGAAAGCAAGAAACAATGCAACAGGTAAGTCTGAGACACATGCAAGACAAGAACCTGAAGAGAGCTTTGTGATCATGTGGACTTACGTTGAATCGATCCAAAGGAAAGGCTGGCCCAGGGGGTCCTGGTAGCCCTGGTGGTCCTGGTGGACCCTGTTGAAAACACAGTTATTTAGGGGTGTTTTTTGTTGTTGCTGTTGTTGTTCTGGTTCACGACAACTCAGTGACTACAGAGAGACACATCTGAGACCGCATGTGTGAAGGATTGTGTAGCTACATCCTAAAAGATGACGTTCACCCAAAACCAGGAGAGTGCATCCAGAAACCTTCAGATGTATGAATCTGTATGTCCAGTTGTTCCTACGCAACTCTCTTTGACGCATCCCATCTGACTTAAACTGAGCACAGCTGCAAATGCCACCTGGAATGTTTTGTCTCCTAACATTAATAAATATGTAAATTAGTGTAAATAAAGAAAAATGGTCATTCATTCATTCATTAATTTTTTGAACCGCTTAATCCAATTCAGGGTTGCGGGGAAGCTGGAGCCTATCCCAGCTGGCTTTGGGCGACAGGCAGGGTACACCCTGGACAGCTCGCCAGTCCATCGCATGAAAAATGGTCATCTAAATTTAAAAGTAAAGCTACATATTAGCAAAGTGTTGCAGCCACAGGAGGAGGCCTAGGGATGCCAGAACTGATCCCACATCAGCAGAGGAATGTCCTCCATCATGGGAGGAACTTTCTGACATCCTGCCAACATGATGAAGGAAATGTGGGAACTGACAGCAGAGTCACACGGTTTTGTTTTGTTGTTCGAGTGTAAACCATCAATCCAAAAATGTGAAGAAATATTGTTTTAAATCTTGACTTAGGAAAACCATTGAAAGGCACATATTTAGATAAGTTGCAGTTTCAGTGGCGGTGCTCACATTCATACATCCTAATGTGTGTGTGGAACATGCAATACATAAAAAGTTTGACAAATGCACACTGTGCATACATAAGGTCTCTTTTCCCAGTGTTGGTGTTCTGAAAGTTTACAAATTCGTCAGATTTTCTGAATAAATGTGATATAAAACACAAAATAAAAAAGGCACAATCATTTCTTCATTTTTTAACATTAAGGAGATATTTTTTTTAGAACAACAGTTTCTCATATCATCCATCTTTCTGTAGGATCATAGAATTCATAATTCACTGATGATTCAAGAATCATTCAGGCTCCAGGGAAACAAAACAGGCCATAGCCATGCCGTAGCCACCATCATGACACTACCGCCACCATGCTTCATACAGGCGTTTAGTTAATAACCCTTTTTCATTACATTGTGTTTGTTTTAGATTAACGGCGTCAGAAAACACTTTGTTTGGCAAGGCAAAGTCTGAGAAGACCCGAGCTTGTAAAGTGAGGAAGATGATGTGAAAGTGTCTTTATTAGTTTCTGCCACTGCAAAGTCTGCTTTTGTAAGACACTGCAAGATATCACTACTTACAGGGTAGCCGTAAGCGGCACCTCCTCCCGGCTCTCCTTTCTCACCCTTGTATCCATTCACACCGGGGCGACCCTGATGGAGAAAGTTATTGATCTTTTTTTTTTTTATCTCAACATTAAAAAAAACAAAAAAAAAAACCAGAAAGAAACAGGAAAATGCACCAAACAACAACATAGAGTAGCTTTAGAGGATGTATAAAGACATAAAAGCAGTATTAATGTCAGAACAAACAGAAGGACTCTTACAGGTCTTCCAGGCATTCCAATTTCCCCCTTTAATCCAGGAGGTCCGTACGGACCCTGCAGCAACACGTTATGAAATGAAAGAAAATACATTCTGACTTAAGAATATTCTTGACTTGCGAATATAAAAGGAAAATCTTAAAAACAAACACTTACAGGGGGTCCAGCTGGTCCCGAAGGTCCTCTCTCTCCCTGCAAAAACACAGCAGAGACTGTAGTTTGTGCTACAAATGTGGGACCATAACCAGGAAGAAAGAGCTGACTGCTGCAGACAGAAACACAGACTCACCTTCGGACCAGTGAGGCCGCCCAGATACAGAGGGTTTCCATCCGGTCCGATGATTAAACCCGGCTCTCCTTTATCGCCCTGGAGACACGACAGCAGCGGTGAGACGACAGACTTAAAGATGATGAACAGCTTCATTAACAGCGGAACAAAACAGCTGAAGTTTACCTTCACTCCATAACCTGTTGGGCCAGGGTCACCCCGGTCCCCCTTCGGTCCGATAGGACCCTGTCAGATAAATAATATTCATCACACAGGAGAAACAAACAAAAAGGTGACTCTGCAGCTGGAAATTCCTTTTGTTCAGAGATTAATTATAATAATTGGAGTCATTTATCTCTGTCTGGATGGAGCTGAGGGGAGGAAGTAAATAAACTGGGATATCGTGAAGCTGCTGAGCAGAAAATCATTCATTTTTTCCAAATGAAAATAACTAAAAGAACCACGATTACATGTTAACAAATGTGAATATTTCATTATGCACTATTTATATTTATAACGTAAGCTTGTCTGATGACCCTCTATCCACTGTAGTTGTCGTTAACACAACTGAACCAGCTAAGATTTGATGTTCTCATGTCATGTTGTTCAGCCAAAGTCTGACTTTAGATTTGACTCAGACAGCCGTGAGCTCAGCCTGCGTTGTTTTAATAACATCTATAAGTCTCGTTTTGTTCTTTAATCATTATTAACGGTTTTAATACACAGGCCTGAGCATGGGAATGTTTCTGACACTTCTTTGACATTTATGTGGTTCAAAATGAATTATTAACACATAGTTATAAACAATTAATCATGTTGCACAAAGCGACTCACGGGGAATCCTGCTCTTCCAGGTAAACCAGGCCCCCCCTGCACAGGGAAACAGACATGTGGTTATTTTTACAGTATTTCATGGTGTGTGAAGAGCTTTGTTCTATTTTAGTTGTCAGTGTCTTTTTAAATTTACTCCAGTTTTGTAATTTTTGCTTTCAATGTTTCTGTTTCCTGACCACAGCTGTTCTTCATCCAGTCATCATCTTCCTTAGTTTAAATGTTCCCTGTTTGTTTTATGCTCCTGTTTTATGCTACACCTCTGTCTGCAGTTTTGCAGTGTTCTACCCGCCTCCTGCATGCTGGGTTTGGGTCCTTCCTCTGCAGACTGGCATCGATCGAGACACAGTTGCTGTTTCAGACGACAATCCTGAGTTTTCATGACTTTACAAATAATCAGTTCATCCTGACTTCTATGAGGCAGAGCTCCTCGGCATACTGATGGAAACACGTGGAGTTGTTGGGTGTCAGACTTCTTCAGATATGATGCTTTCTAACATCCCAACAAAGTCTGATAAAGCTGAGAAAAATCCACCAATCGAGCTGAAGTTCAGGAAGGGGGATCCGCTTTCTCAGGTCTGCTGCTTCTGTCCTCATCGCTCCAGGCCAATCACCTTCCTGCTCCTACTGTTGTTCAGCCTGAGCTTCCATTTTTCCTGACTCCTCCTCATTTTCACCTCTTCCTGATATCAGAGGAGCCTGATCAGAAGTTGTGTCTCTAGACTCCGTGAGGGGTCTCATCCCGCACCCTTCCTTCACACATCACCACCCAACATGTTTCACAGGGATCTTTTCTCCATCAGTGTCCGCTGCTGCATCTTTCCAGCTGCTCTTCTTCCTGGTTTCATCACACGTGTCCCAACGTTTGACGGACAGCCTCTCTGAGGGAAAGACTTCCTGTTGGACTAGCAGCAGACATGTTCTGTGACTGCTGAGTGAAAGGGATACACACCTGAGGGCCGACTCTGCCGGGGACCGTATCAAACTGTGGAGGGTGAAGTGAGACGTTACCATGGAGACAAAACTCAGCTTTCCATTTCAGTCATAAGAAGAAATTAATGATAAATTTAAAATATTGCTGCGTGCGCTCCGGTACTCACATTATCAGACGGCTGATAGAGGATTTGTCCTGGTGGTCCAGGTGGACCCGCTGGACCCGGATGTCCTGTTCCATCTCGACCCGGGTCACCCTAACAACACAAATTAATAAATACATTAAGGTCCCATCAAGTATTTCATCCAAACTACAACAGTGTGTCAGTAAAATGACGTTTATTTGTTGACAAAAAGCGATTTTTACCCTCTCTCCTCTGTCGCCTCGGTCGCCCTTTTGTCCCTGCAACAACAGTTAGAAACTTTGAAGACAAGACAAGCTCCGCAACATCACGAAACATTTAACTAAACAGAGGAAATGCAAACGTAACGTTACAGCTGATGCTCAGTCTGGCATCTAAAGAGACGTCCAGAGAGGCTCGGTCTGAACTTTCTGTCCTCAGGAGACTCAGATCCGACTCCGTCAGCTCTCAGCTTGGAAAGGTTTGACTCAACATTTTGTCTTGTGAACGTTTTTATGCCGTACTTGGCTGGACTGGTAGCATCGCTGTCATCAGCTGGGTCAGATAGTGGATTTATTCCACACTCACTTGAGGTGACGGTGGATAAAAGATTAGTGTGGAATCTGGGAAAAGGCACAGTTTGACGGCCAAAGCGTGCACGTCATAAAGGATTCAGATGTGATGCTTCACTGCTCTACCGAGCAACTGAGGTCTTTTGTTCCTGTAAAGTGTTTTAAATTACATTGTCTTTAACTGGTTTTAGTCATGTGTTTTGTTTTTTTATTTATTATTTTTTAACACCGGTTATTTTTTTTTCTTTATTGTTTTCAACTGCCTACCTAACTGGCAACTTAACTTAGTTAATAAAGTCTTGATGTCTCTCTGTGTCCCCTAATTTGACCAAGTGTTTGAGAAATGGAAGTTTTTCTATTGAATCTACCGGAGGTCCGGGGAAGCCGTCCAGTCCTGGCTGTCCGTCTCTTCCTGGAGAACCTTGGTTTCCCTTTGGACCTGGTATGCCGGGTAATCCGGGTTTACCCTACAGAAGTAAAGTCAAGTTAGAAATACAATCACACGTCTGCAAAAAGTTAATTTAACGCAAACATCAGCAACAAGGCAGACTCTGCATCGTGGAGCGCGTCCTCTGACTGGTGGTCTGGCTGAAAAGCAGCAACTCTCTGTTCACCCTTCAGCGTCCACGCTGATCCAGTTCTGTGTTTTGGATGTGGCCCAAACCAGAACTGGACCAGCAGTTAAAGTCAGTACAGTACCTGTGCAGGGAGAGACCTTCATGGGAAATGTACATGTACTTACTGGGTGTCCAGGTAAGCCAGGAGGACCCTGGAAACACACATATGTTTTGGTTAGGTGGAGACTCGCGTACACATTATTCTCACACAGAAAAAAAACCTTTCCAACCGGTTTAATAAAACTTCAACCTAATGATCAGACTGATTTAACAACATGCTCTTTGTAAACGTTTTGGATGCTTATTTTGGCAGAACAGTTGCTGCACAATTCATCAAACTCACATCTCAGTCATGACTTTAGATTCCCACAGGTAAACAAGTTTAACCCTGTAATGCCTGACTTGACGATAATGCACAGCAAGTCACCCCCTCCTTTCTTTTGTTGTTGACTGTTTCACAAAATGTAGAAAAAAAACAAAAATAAATTTATTTTGCATAAATGTCCCGTATGTTACTGTGTAACGTGTCAGAATTATTCCCATGCAAAAAATATCCATGAGGGGCAGAAGACATGTATAAAAATGTATACAACAGTATTTTGAGCAAATTTAACTTAACTCAATTGTATTTATAAAGCCCTTTAAAACAACCAGAGTTGAAACAAAGTGCTGTACACAATCAGTCAAAAAATAAACAGAATGAACCAGTTCATATGCAAATAACACAATAAAACAACAGGTCATACAGGGAATACGGAATTAAAACAATAAAACAAACTGAATAAAAAGTAAAGTAAAAACCGGTAAAAATAAACTATAACACACTGACAGGAAACCGTCTTACATCGGGTTAAAGGCCAAGGAATAAAAATGGGTTTTAAGATGAGTTTTAAAGTATAAAACTATGCAAAAGGTCCTTGCAACTGAATAAAATGTGACATATTAGGCATTATGGGTTAACCTCTAACCCTGAATCTGCTCTTCCAACAGGATGTAAAGCAGAAGCTATAATCTAATCTCCCTAAATCACTAAAAGACCCAGAAGTTTTACTGCAGGTTGTCGCTCTCCAACCAGACTTTAAAACATTCATCAGTATCAGACACAACTAAAGCGTTTCAACTTCAGAAACAGTTAAATTCTAACAAATTTACAGATGATCTGCTGATCAGGCAACAACTGGAAATGACAGGAACACTGACGCCTTTCATGCCGAGATGAAATGATGCAGTTTTATTTATTTTTCCTGCAGAACTACAGCTGTTATTCCCAAACAGGCAAATAGTAATCCTGCATTTTTATCCCACTGCCCTCTTCCAATGGAAACATGAACAGCTTATGTACAGGAAGTAAACTAAAACTGAATTAGGTGACCTGTTTGACCAGTTAGGTGTCCCGCGGGAAGGACTTGACAAATAAATATGTGTTTTATTCAGTCTCCTCTCCAAGGACTAAACACATTATACACCACTGGAAAGGCAAGATTCTTGACATGTGAAGGAGATGTATACCATTTATAAACCTGGAGTCAGTAAACACTTGTCAGACAACTAAAACCACTTCTGCATGGCTCCAGTAAAAGCAGGCGGGGAAACAGTTGATCCACAAAACGCTTTTTATCCAGAAAAAACTGTTTTATGCAAAACTAGCAGGAGTTTAAAGGATTAAAGTGAAACCATTGCTCCCAGTCCACAGCAACCTGTTGTGAAGCCAATGCTGGTGTGTGTGTGAGTTGCGGCTGCTGTGAGGTTTGGCGTTTTTGCCTCAGTGACAATGTTTTAAATGTGCTCTGAAGCTGAACTTCCTCCTGGTGACACCGATGACTTTTTCATTCCTTTTTCATACAGATAAGCTAAATTTAGGTCAATAAGCAGGTCTGGTTTTATTTTTATGGAAGATTTGGGGGATTAAAGCATAAAACTGATGTGCAAGCAGCTTCATTCTTTTGCAACATTTTCTCCACTACAATCTGTGAAGAAAACAATCAGCATCTCCATCCTGAACAGAATCACTTCGGCCATCATGCAGCCCGAAGATCTGGTCTCACACTGTTTCTAACACCACACACACAATTTTACAGCATCCATTCCTCTGATAACAAAATGTCTCAGTGCTTTTAAAAGATATGTTTCATATTCTGCTCAACAGGAACGTGTGTACCTGTAATCCTTCTGGCCCTCTGACACCTGGAAGTCCATTAGTGAAGCCCCCACTGGAGCCCTCCATGTCGTCCTGAGAAAACACCAAAAGTTTCATCACAAACTGCCAAAACATCCTTTTAGCACACATCCCAAGCATCAATGCTTTCCTGTACTGTAAAAATATGTTCTGACTGCATAACTGTTAAACATGTTTATTCTGTATGTTCTGCCCGCGAGGAGCAAAGACGTTGCATGAATCCGTCGCTCGGTTCGTTTTGACTCCATGAAGAAGGATTAAAGTTATGTTGCTGTCTTGCAGTGAATCCCTTCGCTAACATCACAGTTCGACAGTTTGGGTCGAATGTTGGATGTTGGGAGACTGAGATCAGTCATTAAAGCAACCAGTTGGAATCTGACCAGATGTTTTATATTAAGAACTTACAGGAAAGAAAAACTTATTTAGACCCACGTGTTGCAGGAAATCTGGATTTAAAAAAATGCTTTTCATGACCTGAATATCTTTCCTTTTATGTTCCCATCATAAACGCCACAGAAAGGACAGAAAGTGGATTACTCCATGTTTGCCAAGCAGCCACGGTGTGTGTGCACCTCTGAGTTTCACATAACAGTTTGTTTTACACAGTAAATAGCAAAGCGAAAAGCAGCTAAATGCAAGCACACCTGCTGAAACAAGCTAAGTAACTCATTCCTCATCGGTCGCATGTTTACCCTCTTTGTCTGAAGGCTACATCACTCATATTTCACCTAAATCCACCAGAAAGCGAGCCTGTAAGTCTGACGTGAAACGTGTCGTACTGCGCAGCGTCCTGCAGGCTGTCGGACAGCAACTCCGTCTGAGAACACTAAACTGCTTCGTTTTACACTGGGCCAGTCAGGGCTGAGTCTGCTACCAGTTTACTACAAGGGGAGAACATTTTTAATTTTATTCTATTTTATTTTTTGTTTTTTTTGTCTGCATGTTGTTACTGCTGGTTTCAGAGTGTCTGAGTGGAACATGGCTGCTTATTTCTGTGAAGCTGTGCACACTCCTGCAGGCCAGAGTGCAGCCACCTCAGTGGCTGGTTAAACACTTCCCTCTGCAGCCGGAAAACACACAGTAGCAGATATGATGGCTTCGTTCTCTTTTGTTTTGGTTTTAGCAGTGTTATTAATTAAGTGTTAGCTTATTTCTTTTTAAAGATGTGGCTCTTTTAGCGTGGCTGCTCTGGAAGAGCCGACTTTGTCATCATCCAAATGGCTTTTCATTCACCATCACTCAGAGCTCCAGTTTCAGCCTAATTCTGCAGTTATGAATAGTTTGTATGATTAGCATGTTTTCATAAAAATACAGTTCAGTTAACCTTAAAATAAACAACTTAAACAGAACCACAACAAACAAAACTGATGTAATAAAAGCCAAAGTCTGAATGTTAATACACTTGCTATTTTACAGTTCCTTTACAAACATTATTATCTCCACTAGAACCTGATGGACTTGTATTTAAATCCCCTGTCTGTCTGTCTGTCTGTATTCCTGTCTATACCACTAGGCTGACCTCTGACTGCCTGTCAGCTTCATCAAAGCACATCATTGCAAACATCCCAGCAACAACTCACAAATCCAACTCGAAAACTTGGTCCCGGAGGTCCTGGAGGCCCAGGAGGTCCAACTGGTCCTATGGGTCCTGGCAGACCAGCCAATCCAGGTTCTCCTGGAGGTCCTGGTAAACCAAGCTCTCCTTGAGATCCCTGTAGAACAGAATTATATGTATATCATTATATGCATTTTGAAATAATAGAAATACTCTAAACAAAAAAAAATATTTTACAGAATTATTTATTATTAGTTACAGTAAACGTGTCTTTTTAATAAAATTAGACACATACAGAGATGTTGGTTGGTGTTTTAGGAAAAATTCACTGGCAGAAGAAAAAAATTGCAAACACTCGGATCAGACTGCAAGTCTGTTGCTGATAATGTTTGAGAAACATCTAAATTTAGTTGGAAGGCACAAATCCTCTTTGAAGGCTGACAAACTGGAGCCCAGTTACCTGCAGATGGGAAGGCTTAGAGAGGAAGAGGAGGAGGAGGATAGGTAGCGAGGTGGGAGACGTGTAGGGGAAGAAAAGGCTGGAAAACGTTTTTTCTTCTAAATATCCCTATGGCATAATCTCATTATTCTTGTCACCCTAAAACCTATGAGTTAGTGAGTGGATTTTATTATAAACTAGAAGAAACTTTTACTCAAAGTGGGAAAAAACCAAAGTAAAGACATGAATTCAGACCTTCTCTCCGATTGCTCCTGGGAGGCCGAGCTCGCCTGAATCCCCCTGCAGAGGAGAAGAAGTGACGAGTCACCGACAGTCCCTACGGAAACGGGACGTTTCTTCCTTACATCGAGGTAAATATGAATCCAGCACTGAAGTGACTGAAGGTCCAGATCCTGTTCTACAAAGCAGGATTAGTGGCTTATTGAGGTAAATTAAGGAAATGCAAAGCGGGTTCAGTTCTTATTGGGTTGTGTTACCATAGTAACTCCTGACCAATCGGTTCTGGTGAAGAGTGGAAAGAAAATGTACATTTGGTGGTGAATGATGAAGAATCTCTGCACGACTCAACAACACTTGCTGACTTTAACTTCAGTTTGATTTCAATCTTCATAAGAAGTGTCATCAGATGGAATGCTAATGTAAGTCTTACTTTTAACACTCTGACGGATATGAAACCAACCTCCGTCCATTTTATTTTCCTGTATTTTCTTTGTGTGTTTCTGTGTGTATCAGACTCTACCTACCTGATTATTCATGTTTATGTTTTTCTCATAAAACTAACTTATGTAGCAATGGGGACGTCACCTGATGCACTGAGAAGTACCTCGCTCTATTTCTCTAACATATTAATGTATAAATATATGCCAATATTGCCATCTGTAACTCATTTCTCCTTTTTTCCTCAGGTCTTCCTGAATAAGTGCAGTTGTACATGTTGTTCTGTCTTTCCTGTCGTCTCCACCCCAACCACTCGAGGCAGATGGCTGCCCTCCCTGAGCCGGGTTCTTCCGGAGGTTTTCTTCCTGTTAAAAGGGAGTTTTTTCCTTCCCACTGTCGCCTCATGCATGCTCGGGATGGGGGATTGGATCGAAGTCATGATTCCATGCAATCAGTTGGTTTCTATTATAGGATATGTAAGAACTGACTTGAAATGATATGTATGTTGATTCGTGTATGTAAAGTGCCCTGTGACAACATTGTTGTGAAGTGGCGCTATACAAATAAAATTGAATTGAATAAAATGTTTTTGGAACTAAACAAAGTCACCAAACAACTTCCATCCTTATCTGGATGACAGAACATGGATCTACTGGTTGGTTTGAGTCCCATTGTTGGTTGTTAATATTAACAGTAGACATAAAGTGTTGAATTTGACAGAATAAAATATTACTTGTTCCTTTTTCATGCTTTCCTTCTGCTTCGGCTGCAGCTGTCATGTCACTGTCGGGGGTATAACGTTGTGATTGGTCACCTGATGTTGACTCTGTTCATGCTGGAGTCTTCACTAAATCCTACAAAGTGTGTTGCACAACTGCAGTCCTCAGATCTTTACTTGCTAGGTAAAGATCTAGATCTAGATCCGGCTTGTTTTCAAACAGTTTGATCTCAGTTTGCTTTCAGTCATTAAGTCTGCAGAAGATTTTTTATTTGTTAGTTTTTGGAAAAGAAATGATCATTTTTGCAGGGTCTTTACCTTTTCTCCTTTGGGTCCAGGAGCTCCTGACAAGCCATCAGTTCCCGGTAAACCAGGTAAGCCCTACAGGCCAAAAGAATTGCTTGTTGGTAGATGATTTGGTTAGACGCTGAACTAGTTAGTTAGTGTCAGTTAATCTCACTGTTTTATTGGCTGGGAGGTTTAGTTAAGTCTCTATATGTGTTAAGAGAAATGAGGATTGGCTCTTACAGGTTGACCAGGTGCTCCATCCTTGCCTGATGGTCCAAATGCTCCAGAGCTAAGTCCTGTGCCTCCTGTGGAAGTACCTGGAGGACCAGGGGGGCCTGGAGGGCCAGGGGAACCTGGTAGTCCAGGGAGTCCCTACATCGACAACAACATTCAGCTACATCAAATTTCATTTTCAGCTGTAGAAAAACATAGACGTTGTTTTCTGCTGGTAAATATGTATCCTATAAAAGCAGGATGAGTTTTCTTTGGTCTTACCCGGACAGAATCCAGATCAGGGAATCCAGAAGCCTCCATGTCCATAAAGGTCTAAAACACACCATCAAAGACTCACACTCAGCAGTCTGTTGCTATAACAAGGTCTATCTGAACATTTATAAGATCAATAACCAACTCACAGATCGGAATCCTGGTCCTGGTGGTCCCGGCGGTCCTGGGGGCCCCCTAGGGCCAGGCTGACCCTCTCCGCGGTCTCCCTGTGTGGATAAGTTTCATCAAGACAGGGTAGGTCTTTAGCAGAGACATTTACTCAAAATAAAACCATTTCTCTCATTCCTCCATTTCTACACGGTCTCACCTTGTCTCCTTTAGGTCCAGAATCACCTGGCGTTCCCGGGAAGCCTGGGGGTCCCGGAGGACCCTGCAGCAAGTCATAGGGATCAGAGAATGACCGATGGCCTCAACTTATACACAGCTTAACACAAGTGCCTTTTCTAACTCAACTCAAGTCAACTCAAGTTAACTTAACTTAACTTAACTTCATTTTACTTAAGTAAAGTAAAGTACAGTAAAGTAAAGTAAAGTAAAGTAAAGTAAAGTAAGTAAAAAAAAAAGAAATAAAATTAATTAAAAAATAAAATAAAATAAAATAAAATAAAATAAAATAAAATAAAATAAAACACTTACAATGGAGAATTATAAAAAAGATCAAATGAGGTAAAAAAGAAAAAAACAATTAATTTATCCTAAATGAAAATGAAATATTGATCAGTAACATTATTCAAAGCTAAAATTCATTATTCATAACGAGACACACAGAAAGAAACTTACAGTTTTTCCATCCTCACCAGGATCACCCTGTCAGAGTTAAGAACAAAATGGACTTTTAGCAAATTTTACAAACTTTCACTTTATTTTCAGACTTTTAAAGAAAAAAAGTTTTTAAACAAAACTTTTACTGACTGGCTCTCCATCATCTCCTGGTGGCCCCTGGGGACCCGGCGATCCAGGTGGTCCTCGTGGTCCGGGGATTCTTGAGACAACTGAGCCGTCCCCTTTAACTGTGTATTCAGTTGTAGGACCTGGAGGGCCAGGAGGACCAGGGGGCCCAGGAGGTCCAGGGTCACCTTTAGTTCCTGGATATCCAAAACCTGCGCTGCCCTGATGTGAAAGAAGCAGGAAGCAGAAAAATCCAATTTTCAGATTCAGATTTATGCAAATCTGTAAAGAGGATATGTCTAAATATCTGCATGTTAAAAACTTAGATCCACAATACAAAATAACAAAAGTCAATATGTACCTTGGCTCCCTTTTCACCAGCTTCTCCCTGGAAACGAAACCAACAGCAGTTTAAGAGGCAGAACTATGAGAAACACTGACAAAAGCAATGATGCCTATTCATCTTCATAGGAGATGAAATCATATTGCATTGACACACTTGAACTTGTAAAAGTGTTATAAAGATAAACAAACAAAAGAAGACCACAAACATTTGCATCAATATTTCAAAAGTATGTGAAAGACATCTATTTCAGTGTGTTTTAGCCATGAATGCATCAATACAAACAGCTGCACATCAAAACAACATGTAAAGAATTTAACATATAAAATGTAACATTGAACACTAATTTAATTAAACTGAGTTACATTTAACCCAGTTTTACCTGAATGACATCATATACACTCCATTTCAGCCCAGTTTACTGCAGGCCAACTATAGGCCAAATATAATTACACCAGAACAATCCATATTGTTAGCCGTGTTAAGAATAAAGTGTTTATATAAGGTGTAGGGATGTAAAACTGGTCATCAAGAGTCCTGAACTCTTCAACACACCTCATTCAGATTAAATCTATTCATAGTTAAACACAAGCCTGCTTGTGACTCATTTCATTCAGGTGTGTTGAAGCAGGGAAACATCTAAAACGTGTCGCTCAGCAGCCACAGAGGACCAGCGTTTGTGATTAGTCTGTAGATATACTGAATTCAGGCTCCTTGCTCCCTCTAGTGGCCATTTGCTTGTATTTCAGGAAGACGACACACACCCTTCCCAAAGCTCATTAACAAGGTCATAGCAGAAAAAAAACAGGAATCAGGTGGGAGTGTGTGCTTTCCAGTTATTCAAGCAAACCTTCTCTCCATGGGCTCCACCCTGTGAACCAGAGCCAGATTCTCCCTTTGGCCCAACTGAGCCTCGATCTCCTTTCTCTCCTTGGTCGCCCTTCTCTCCTTTAGGCCCAGTTACTCCTAGAAGACAACAGTGAAGGACAGGAGTGTTAAATGAAGCCTATCAAAGATGATTAACAGCTGCATCCAAAACAACAAACAGGACAATTTCTGCTTGCACAGGAAGAGACTGAAATAAAAGGTAACCAACTTCCTGCTGGATGGAACCAGGAGCTCAACGCTGTTAAGGATTTCCCCCTTCCCATACCTGCAGTAAACAACACTGCACTGATATGACCCCATCTCACCCACCTTGCTTCCCTCCCCCACTAAGAGAGTCACTTTAAAATGCATCCTGCTGCTTCATATGAGCTGGATCTGACATGCAGAGCAAAGTGATGCTGCTGTCTGCAACAACATTTCCAATATTTCCAGTCAGTGGTTAGTAAGATAAATACATTAATGCCGTATCTCACACTCACACAGACAAAACATGACCCATTTCCACCAGTTCGTCCGCTGGTTAGATAATTTCTTCCTTTGCATTTTGTTTTGAGGATGGAGTTCAAATAAGACTACAGCACCAAACACTTCAACACGTAAAAATTCTTATTTACTTCCACAGATGAAGTAGACAGAAACTGCATACCAGGAGTTTTATAATGACTATACAACAAAATCACTGCAGGTTGTGTTTATTTACATAATATATGGATCAGCACTTTTCCCAAGGACATTAAAGCACTAAAGGTTAGGACATTTGTGCTTGATTATTTTTTGTTGTAATAAATAAGTTGTACCTTTGTAGTTCCCTTTAAAATGGAACCACATTTGTGAGGAAGATGCACGTGAAGGATGAGTAGCAGAGACAGTCAGCTTGCCTTGCTGATATCTCTGCATGGATGAAGGCTCGCCACCTTCAGCTCAATGTGTCCAAGATTGTCTGCCCGGCCAGTCCTTCGTTACATCCGCAATTAAGTGTGAAACTTGACTCTGTCACACTTGTTCCTACGTCTGCTGCCCAGAATCTTGGTGTCATGGTGGATGTCCAGTTGACCTTTAAGGTCCATGTTGCGCATACCTGCCGATATGCTCGCTACAACATCAAGAGAATCAGACCATACCTGACAGAACTCACAACTCAGCTTTTGGTTCAGGCTCAGGTCATCTCACACATCGTTTACTGCAATTCCCTACTGGCAGGTCTGCCTGCATGCTCTATTAAACCTCTGCAGATGATCCAAAACACCGCAACATGTCTGGTTTTCAACCAACCAAAGCGAGCTCATGTCACTCCGCTGCTAATCGCACTTCACTGGCTTCCGGCCGCAGCATGCATCAAATTTAAAGCTTTGCTTCTGGCTTACAAAACAATACCTCGAACGGCTCCTGCCTACCTTTACTCCCTAATCCAGGCCTACACTCCCTCTCGACAGCTACGTTCCACCAGTGAAAGACACCTTGTGTTACCACCAATACGTGGGACTAAATCACCAGCCAGACTCTTTTCCTCTGTTGTGCCACGATGGTGGAATGATCTTCCAAACTCTGTCCGATCTGCAGAGTCCCTGTCTACTTTTAAGAGCAAGCTGAAGACTCAGCTCTTCAAGGAGCACTTCAAAACTTAGTATAACTGTTGGAAAGTTGGAAAAATTAGCCCAGTTCTTTGCAACAAACATTATGGTATTAATTCTTTGTATTATGACATAGGTGATATTACAGGGTGGGAAGGGAGTACTTGCTTGTGTTGTTCTCACTCATATGTAAGTCGGTTCGGAAAGAAGCATGTGCTAAATGACTGTAGAATAGAATAAAATAACTTCTGTAATTGACTCGGTACTCCAGGTACTGGAAATCATTCATTCCAAGTGATTTTCAGCTACATGTGTGGTCACAGCTGCCCTGAGGGAGACTGGCAACCAATCCATGCCAACTGCCTCTCTGAACACTCGTACATGGAGCCATGTTGGGGGAAGAGTCTTTCCCAAGGACACGACAACAGATTGACCAGGTGGGATTAGAATTGCCAACCTTCCAGTCATTGGACGACCCACTCTACCTCCTGAGCCACTGCCACCCTGTTTCACTGAAGAGGGGCCACTTCACAGGGAAACAACAAGCTGGTGTTCCAACAGGACAAGCTGCAGCATTATTTGGACTGAGTCAAGTTAGCATCTTCAAGTTGAAGACCATAACATTCATGATAACGGCAGATATCAGGACTTAGAAACCAGAAGCAGATCTAAGAGTCTGCAGTCAACTTCTGCAGAACAACATGGAGGATGGGTTTCTGTCCTGAGCATGTTTGCACTGGTGTCGCAACATGTGCACAACAACCTAGACATGTGGAGGAACGCTATTAGTCTGGATTCTGCCTGAGGCAGATGGTTTGTAGGGTCAAAGTGTGGAGAAGAAACAACTACCACTCTGCCGATTGAGGCACCAAAATGTTAACAACTTACGGTGGAGGCGGTGTGATGGTTTGGGAGGCATCTCCCTCACTGGAAAAATGAGACTTGTTATTCATTAATTCATTATCCTAACCGCTTAATCCAATGAAGGGTCGCAAGGAAGCTGGAGTCTATCCCAGCAGGCTTTGGGAGAAAGGCAGGTTACGCCTTGGACAGTTCGCCAGTCCATCGCAGGGCGAGTCTAGTTATTACAGGAGGAAATCTCCATGGAGAGAGATGTGCAGAAGAGATTCTGCAACCAGTAGTGATCCCAAATCACTACAGTCTGAACCCAAACTCTGCTGTTTCCCCTGCAAACGTAGTTCTTGTGGTGCTGAAAGCATACCTGAAAGCATACCTTATTCAAGCTAACCAGTGTCAACTCAATGTCTGTATTGGAATCTTCATCTACTTGTAAATCTAAAGCAACTTATCTACTTTTCCATGTACTTTATTAAGCTTTTATCTTAAAGCATTTTTTTTTGCATATGACTTATTAGTCATATGCTCCTAGAAGACAACAGTGAAGGACATTGACTGGAAACAGGTGTGTTGCAGCGGGGACACTTGGAAAACTGGCAGGAAATCGGTCCTCGAGGACCAGGATTGGGGATCCCTGATTTACACAAATCTTCAGTCATCTCCGCGTCATTATTTACTTGTCCACTAGGTGGCGACATTTACAAGTGAATCCCTTGAAAGGGCAGTCTGAGGGCTCAGCTGCAACACCAGAACAAAACTTTTCACTTCACAAGGTCATCAATAAATATGCAGAGGTACAAAATCCATTTTCCATCCTTAAAAAAATGTTTTTTTTTTGTAAATTCCCAATACACTGAACAGCAGAGGAGAGATCCGCAGAGATGTGCAGAACCATTTACCAAACGTGTGCGTGTGCAGAGATAATCTTATAATCTCACCAGTTTCTCTTTCACTGGCCTCTTTGCCTCTTTCCTCTTTCCTGATCAGCGGTGGCTGCTGCATGGGTCGCGATGGCGGGGAGGTAATCTGCAGGAAAACAACACAAGATGCACTGACAAATTTAAAACTGCAGAAGAAGACGGCGTGACCTGAAAGAGCTCTTTTACCTCCCACACTGACAAGTTGTATAAACAATGCAGCTGGATGGGAAAGCTTTCTTCTTGTAAACACTAATCAGAAACTAAAATGACTCATATTTCAGCACCGCTTTAATGTTTGGAGATTGTACAACCAAAAGCTTCTTCCAAACTTATCTAAAATGTCTTCCAGCTCCACGCCGAGGCTTTTCTAAAACACTGTCGATTGAATCAACATGTGCACGACAAGCCGGAGAGCTGGTAACACTTTGCCTGCTTTCTTTCATTTGCCGTCAACTCATTACCGTTTACGTGTTAACCTCTGCTGGAAATCCCGCGCCGTGTTACACAACTTCTCCTTACACGAAGCTTGTTCAAGCTTTTCAGGAACACACAGCTGTAGATGCTAATTTCTGCTCCTTCCAGAGACATTGGTCTACTTTTATTCAGATAAAAGCAGTTTAACCACTGTATGCATGTGTGTGATGATCTTCTGTGTCTCTGGAACAGCTTCCAAACTTCCTGACTAAATGTCTTCCTTCTGTTATTTGTCACATCTTTAGTAACTCTGGCGTGATTGTATTCCTATAAACAGTGTAAATTACTCAAATGCATGGACAATTTGACAGATTACGTTTGAGTTTACGCCTCCTGATCAGGCTGAGGTTAGGTTTGGTGAACAATGTGAACATGAGCCAATCTCCAGCCTGCTAATGATCAACCTTCCCCGGAAACTCAGCGACAGGAACAGTCTGAAGGACTGGGAAGGCCAGCTGGCTTCACTTTGGTCCCAAATGTATTTTCTGTGTAAAAAGAAAATGAATAAACCCACAATGCCTCCTCTGTGGCTCATTCATCACAAGTAACACACCTTAAATTGCCACCTGTGGAATTCTGATGGGGAAGATGTATGTAAAGATGCAATCATGTTGATAATTAACCACTTTCCTCTGTGGGAACACATCCCCCCACTGTGTTGCATGGCGTTAACTACGCAAAGAATTTAACCAGACTAATATCGACTCTGGTTATTTATGAATTAATGTTATAAAGAACCTGCTCCTTCGCTCTTCTTGCCCATCCATCACAGCTGCTTGGCTGCTTGGAGACTGGTGGGAGGCTTATATCCGCACAACACAGCGTTGATGGATTTGTTCCACACTAACTATCCCTCCCACCCCACGCCGCCTCCCCCGAATCTACCAGCAGGTATGCAGCTCCTTCGGCTATGAGCTTATTCCACCTCTACAGCAGCAGAGCAGGACTTATATTTTTTTTTCTCTGCCTGCCCTCTCAGGTATCACAGGGAAACTGTGGTTGAGCTGAATATGAAGGAAAAACATTTGATCTGTTTACCGAGTGTTGGCACTCCGGGCCTGTTGTGTAATGGAGAGGAATCAGATTTAAGCAGAATTAATAAGCAGAACACAGTTACGTGTCATTAAGAGCTAATTGCAAACAAAAAGAGAGGAAAGGGATAAAAACAGGGTAAAACACTAAAAAAAACATGGTAGGAGCAGCGTTTTTTTAAAAATTGCTAAATTTACCATATATAATATATATATATATATATATATATATATATATATATATATATATATATATATATATATATATATATATATACACACATATATATACATATACATACATATATATATATATATATATATATATACACACACACATATATATTCATATACATACACATATATATATATATATATATATACACACACATATATATTCATATACATACACATATATATATATATATATATATATATATATATATATATATATATATATATATATGCATATTACAGATACTTTTTAATTAAATTCCATTGAAGTAAATTTTGTACATTTATAGTTAGATATTTATCATTTCATAAAGATTTATTTTCTGTCTTATATTTATTTATTTAATCATTGAAGAAAATCAAGGGAAAATGTATGGAAGTGATTCTTTATGAGAAGGACAGAGTCTGTCTCAGCAGATGCTAACGGCTGAGATAAACGATGGAAAACAAGTCAGGAAGTGTGAAGGCTTATTTCACATTTCAGATTTCAGAAGATTTGATTTTCCTGCATCTCTTTTCTATAACATGTATCCAGTACAGGGTCACGCAACATTTAAATTTCTCTGCTTAATTTCACTTCTCATTCTGAACATGTTTTTCTGCTCTGTGTTCAACCATGTCGTTTTATTCGTATAATTCAGATATAAAACTTCTCTCTTTCAACTAATCTCAGGTGATATAAAGAAAATCCACCATGAATTAGATGAAACAACTAAAAGTAAAGCTAAAGGTAATACAGTCTTTGAGAAGTTAGTATACAAGACTGTTTTCAGAAAAAGCCACAAAAATGTTTAAAAATGTTTATTTGCTGAAAAAGAAGAAAAAAAAAACTTCTTTATGAAAACGAGGAATCGCAGGTCTTTTCTCGACACGGCGGTCAGTTCCTCGTAATCACTAAGTCGCTACATTCCTCACATCCAAAACAATTATTTGTTAGTAATAATACGGGTCTGAAAACATTCCCACTGGAGGCGACATGCTGCAGGGGACGCCGATTCCAGCAGTGACACGGTGAAGGATGACGTCCTCGCTCTGCCATCTATCAACATGAATTCCAGGATGACAAAATGGAAAGTCTCAGGTCTACTCTCCCTCTCTGGCTCATCTCTGCCCAAGCTTGTCATAATTGCAGCCCAAGGACGAGTGTGCAGAGTAGAAGCTACGCTGCGTGTGAGGATCATCATCAGATGGAAAAACATGGGCTGGTGGACGTGAAATGCCAGCTGTTTCCTTTAACGCCACACTGTAGATTACAAGTTGGTAATAAATGCCTCCTGCACCGCTGGAAAAAAGCCCCCTTGTAAAAGTAAGTCGGTGATGATGAAGAGACTTCCGACTTCAACTACCCGACACTGCACTCCTTTCCTAATCCCACAACTTTATTTTCCACCTCTGTCACTTCCTGAAGGCACAGTTGATGGAGAAAGCAGTGAGGAGGAGGAAGCGTGGAGGCCAGAGGACCAGATTGAATCCACATTGACATCTGGTTTTTGTTGCCTTCCACTGTAATTGTGAAGGGGCGGAGGTCGCGGTGCGTCTCGGCCTGCGCGAGCATCTCTCTCGGGGTGGAAAGGTGTGAGTGGGTGTCTGTGGAATCTGGCCGTGGCGGTGAGCGGGACAGAAAGCAGAGAAAGATAGACAGACGGGGTGGAGATAGAGAGCGTGACAAAGAGAGAGATAAAGAAACTCTCTGAGAGATAGGAAACGTATTCGAGAACTTGCACGAGTTAGTAGCTAAAAATAGCAGGGATGATCCTCAGAGTGTGAGGGAAGGAGTGAGTTAAAAACCAGTGGAAACACTTTCCCTTCCTGTTGGTTTGACTCACATCCAGGCAACAGATCAGAAATCCAACCAGTTCTACGATATACTATCAATACACAGTCTGCTGCTGCCTGGCAGGCGCCTCAGAACCCTGCAGACCAGGACCAGCAGGCACTGGAACAGCTTCTGCCCCACTGCAGTGGTTTTATTGAACAGATAAACAGCCAGCCGGTTGCATCTGAAAGTGCACCTCGTTGTGCACGTTTCTTTTAAAAGCTCCTCTACTGCATCTTCTGTATGACTGTACTGTACATATTTGTATTTGTTTATGTTGCTCTGTTCAAGAGTCTAATTTGTATATTTTGTCCTACTTATTTGATCACTTTTACTTATTCATAATACTTCTACTACAGCGACCACATCTCATGGTAAAATCTCCTGGTCATACTGGGAGAATAAAGCCGATCCTGATACTGATATTTGCATGCACTGACGTTAACCAGGCTTTGCTTATAACATGGACTGCAATCGCCAGAAAAAACATTTTAAAAACTGGAATCATTTCATTGCTTTTATTACATCCATGTTTGAACTCACAGAGGTCGTTTCCTTTCCAGGCTGTCAGCAGATTCTTTACGTAAAAAGCCTGAAATGTATAAGACAGATGCAGGTCGACTTCCAGACCTCAACTCAGCAGTTTCTAATCTTTCTTCAGAGTCGAGCGTTAGCTCACTTATCCGGAGTAACTTGAGACATCAACAGAGTGTCTCACACAGCGCAGCAGCCTGTTTAATCCTCCTCAGCCAGGGATGCACGTCTGCTTTGACGAGCTCTTCAAAGATTGAATCATTTCATTCATCCTTCTCTGATGTTTTTGTACCTTCACTAAACAAATTTCTCAAAGTCACGAAGCAAATGTTAATTCATTTTGTTTGTTTAATTAACAAAACAGTGTGTCAAAAAGAAAAAAATCAGCATAGCTGTGAGGATCAGTCAGTTGCTCGATCTTCCATGTGAAAGAAAAACCTGCAATGGGAAGTAAAACACGAGTTGTTCCATACCGTGAATTTATGTTTCTCCACATTGACTTTTGCTGGTCTGGTTTCTCCATAGCCGCTTCCATCTCCTGAAGCCTGAGGAGACCAAATAAACATTGTACATCTCATTTTACAGAACATAAGAAGCATCTGCATGAAAGCTCATGTTGCAGGATTGTCTAATGAGGTGAATCGTTTTATTTGCCACCTTCCAGGTTCAGCTCCTTAATTCCTTAATAAAGGTTCCTTTTATCTAATGACCCGTTCAACCTGGTTTAACTAAGATGTTTTATTTTACAAGAATTCTTTGACAAGAATTTGTTTTTGTGCGCTTTTTTCCAATTTCATCCAACGCTTGCACAACCCAAATTCCACTGAAGTGTTTCTGCTGCGTAAAATGTAAATACAAACAGTACATAATGATTGGCAAATCTCATAAATCCATATTTTATTTCCCTATTCTATTTCCCTCCAGATGTAAACATTTGTTCATAAATACAAAATCATAGAATGAAAAAAAAATACGCTTCTGCTGAGTTATCTGTGTGTGTGTGGACCGCTTTCATACTCTGTGTGCGCATGCGTGCAGGAATGCGTGTCTGTTAGAACATACACTTATTACAGTTGCAGTACTAATGTGAGATAAAAACTTATTTGTCTTTATTAGTCTGTCATCTGATTCAGAGTGGAAACCCAGCAGCTCTTCAGATGAAGAAGGACCAGCTCCTTCCAGAGGAAGCCTACATTCCTGTCCTTCAGACCACCAGGACCCCTCCTCATCATAACAGCTACATATTCTGCTCTCCAGCTTTTTTACTTTACTTTTACAAACACTCTTTATCAGACAATAGTTCAAAACTTATGAAAATATGTAAAATTGTATTGTGTTATGGTGTTTTTATTATTAGATTTTGTTTACATTACATAACATGGCATCATATTGTTTACATATATAAAAATGATGACCGTAAAACTTATTCTGACTCTTTTATTATAATGCACAGTAGAAAAAATAAGATTTTAGTGTGTTTATGCATCACCTGGTGAATTTCAATAATACTGATAGTAAATATGAATATACAACAAGATTCCTCTCTATACCACCTTTCATTAGAGTCTCATTGATGACTGTATGTTGAAGTGTTCTGGACTTATAGCTCATTGAAGTTGGAGTAAAAGTGGCCATTTGGAGACTCCAAATGGCCACTTTGGGGAGCGCATGAACATACTTACAGTAAAGCCCTCATAGAATAATAATTGTGGCTGCTATTGTCACCAAATTTTAACTTGTCATAGGAAAGGCTTCATGCTACAGCTCCATCTGATTTTCCAGTCCTTATCTCCATTTCTCCATGTGCAGCATGTTGACAAAGTAGAAGAGAAATTCAGACGAGGGAAAAAAAACTGAAATTTCCTTGTGTTCCAACTCCAATAACTTTATGATGGTTACAGTTACAATAAATTTGAAAGCTCACAGTAAAACTTTAGAGTGTTATCTTTATAAAGAGACCGTGCTTTTGAATATACTCCAAAGGGTTCAAGAACAGCATCTAATTTAATTTGGATATGTCTTTTTCAGGCGTATTTGGCATTTTGGGGGGGTGACTGTTAAGGGGTTAAAGAGCCCACCAAAACAGTGTATAATATTGTGAAAAGATTCAGAAGGAATCTCTGTGTGCATGGGACAGGACTGAAGGTTAGTCTGCTGGTGATCTCAGGATGCTGAGGCATAAAAACCAGATCTGATTATCTACTGGAAATCACAGAAGGAAGGGTAGGCCGGAATCTGTCTCTTCACTTTGCTGCAGTGCCTGAATAATCCCATGTGGGATGGGTATTTACATTACTTTCTCTTTCATTCATTCATTCATTCATTCATTCATTCTTTCTTTCATTCATTCATTCATTCATTTCCTTATAAGGTTTATTTCCAACATGTTCTTTCATTTACAATACTTAGAATAATTACATCTACTTACTCATTCATTCATTCATTCATTCATTCATTCATTCATTCATTCATTCATCAACGCAGATTAAAGCTTCATCATGCAAAGAAGAAGCCATATGTGAACATGAACCAGAAAAACCACCATCTTCTCTGGACCAAAGCTCATTCAAGAGGCAAACCGTTTTGTTTTCAGTGGAAAAAAATATCAATTCTATCCACAAAGCAGGGAGACCGTGTCCAGCAGACTAATAAGGGGAGAAGGAGCATTCAGATTCTTGTCAGTGGACATTTCTACATCTCTGATGAGATGGGGTTGCATTAGTGCCGATGGCGTGGGCAGCTTCCACATCTGTGAAGCTCCATCAATGCTGAAAAGTAACATCTGCTGCCATCCAGATGTTTCTTTCAGGGAAGACTTTGCAGATTTCAGCAGGACCATGCTGAACCACATCCTGCATCCATCACAGCAGTATTGTGGAAAAGGAGAACTGGTCAGCCTACAGTCCAGACCTTTCACCAGTACAAAACATCTGGAGCATCGTGGAAGCAGAAATCCAGCAATAAAGGTCCAGAACTGCAGAGCAGCTAGAATCCTGCATCAGACCAGAATGGGACAGCATTCCTCTCCTAAAACTCCAGCATCCAGATGCTTACAGACAGATGTTGAGAGGAGATGCTATAAAATGCTAAACATAATATTTTCAACTTTCTACAGATGTGTTGCTGCTGTCTAACTCAAAATGAGCAAATGTTTTCCATGGAATGGTAAAATGTCTCAGTTTCTTCATCTAATATGTTTATGTTCTAATAAAATATGGTTGGATGAGATTTAAATATCATTATATCCTGTTTTCATTTACATTTTTACAGCACCCCAGCTTTTTTTAAGTTGCAGTTGTATCTACATGTGTTTCATGCATGTAACCCACACTATTCATTCAGGTTTTCCCAGTGCAGCACTTTAATAAGCTATATCCTCACTGAAGAACAGCCGTTAGGTTGTCATTTGAGATAAAAGGTACATCCTGAAAGGAGAAGCCTGTGATCTTCCCATCTAATCCTGAAAACATCTGAAGATTTGACAGCGTCAAGAGGCAAAGTCTTAAACTTCATTCTGTCAGATAGGACGTAGTTTTGGAGGTCTGAGCGAGCAGACCAGCTGCTTAATGTTTCAATAAATAACAGTTGAGGCTGCTGGTGGGCTGCAATGAGGCACCTGTGTTTATGTGTGGGTGGTCGGGGTCAGTAGTAAGAAGCTGCTCTCAGACTCTTTTTAGTTACAGATTTACTCTTGATGGTAAGAGAAGTAAAACACTCATCTCATCAGTTGCTTAGTTTGGGACGCTGGGATGAATCATCATTCTGCTCTCTTTAGGTTATTTGATAAATAATGCACAATAATTTTGCTTTGAATACAAGGAGTCTAACTTAAACATAGCAAAAACTGCTTTCTTCTTTTTGTGCTTTTTAATGTTTTCTGTCAATCATTGTACCGACAGTGAACTAACTTCCCAAAGGACAAACCACTAACAGATACCAGTGCAGCATTAAACATAACTACAAATGATGACAAAACACCAACAATCTTCCCTAACTGCTCCGTTTTTCTTATTTCTGTGTCATAGTCTATGCTTGCTTGTGCTAGCATAACAAAACTATCCTTTCGCACATTTTATTCCACAAACTCTGCCTGGTATTTCTCAATAAATTATTCATTTTAAATATTTGAAATGAAAAATGTTTAGTTTCATGGAGTATTAGACATAAATGAAATACGTTTATCATCTGGGGAAAGCTAGCTAGTAGGTTATGCTAATGCTTGCTATAAAAAAGGCTACCTGCGAACAAATCTCCGTCTGAAACCGAGACAATTGATGTTTATTTTATAGATGTTGTTTGTAACAGCATGCTGGGCTACACACCAATATGTACATAGGAAGCTTCTCCAGAATTGATCATTTTAAAAAAATACACTATCAAGATGCCTGTTCATTCAAAAACGTTAGCTAAGTAGCCATCATGTTTACCTGTGTTGCTAAAACAGAAGCACAAGCTTATGATGTCAGAATAGCTTCTTTTGTTGTCTAGTATTGTCTTTTAGTCTATGTCTTGATGGGAGAAGGGTTTGTAGTTTAAATTATACATGAGTTTAATTTTTTGTAGCTTCACCACAAAGTTTAATCAAGCTTCGCCTCATATCTTCACTGTAACCCTAACCCTTAGATTGTCTGGGTACATGCTGGTACAGATGAAGAAATAAGCATTATTGTCAAAAACAAAACACCCACGTCGGTAGGACTAAAGACAAGGGTGGTGGTCTCTTTATACATAGCTTGACCTTGTTTTAGTAATAGGAAGAATGACAACGCAAACACTGTGAACAGAATGTATTTTATTGTAGACTTTTCTCAGAAGCTTCATCAAAATGATTTAAGGTTGCCTTTTCTCTGGAGTTTTGAACTCCTCGTGGGTTCACAGAGATCTGTGGGAGGGGCTGTGAATCCATTTTGCAGTGGATATAAGTTATTCAGTCATTATTCATGTTACACTACAATAAGTATCTCCAAATAACTTGTCTGTTTTGTTCATTTGGCTAAAGTCTGTCATGCATGTGCAGATCGGAAATTACAGAGGTGCGGGTGTTAACAGCAGCCTTTCAGCAAATGCTGTTCATTTTCCTGAGCAGATGTTAGTTCCTATGGCATGTCCGCCTTTAGGTCTGTTGTATTTTTAATCTCTCAATCTGGGTTCGCCTTGACCTCATCTCCCTTGACCTCGTTTCTTGTGCATTTCACCCACTGACTCCCTCCGTTCTGACTGCTACAGAATATCAAACATGTCAAATATCTGTTTGGTGATGAGCCTCATAAACACTGCCTTTGAAGTGGTCACAAAGAGCCATTGATGACCACAGATCAAACCTAAATTTGCTTCACATTTGAGGCCATTTATCTGTGCTCTGAAAGTCAGGCTCAAATGCAGAACGCTGGATGCTGTAGAAACAAACCAGAAACTGTTGGAACTATGTGCTGGGTAACTTTCAGTCTGAGTGAAACAAGCATTTTTATGATGTAATTTAAGCTGTTATACAACAGACTAATGCAACCTAGTTAGCTAGACACTCCACACTGTTTGGTCCTATATGGTAAATATGATTCTTACTGGGCTGGACCATCAAAGAGCAGTACCTTTACACAGACTTGACCTGACTTTCCCTGACTGAGATATTATAAAATGTGATTAAACTCAGTTAAACGGATTTCTTTAGGCTAAATTTAAAAAACAAATTTCCCCCTGATATAACTATATCAACTTTATAGATCACAGGAACTTAAGCACATGTAGCCAACTGCCGTTAGAAATCACTCACCACGTCTGAGTCATCTTCATCCTCCTCACATTGCCTTTCAGCCGCACGGGGGTCTCCCACCACCCTCAGCTCACCAATTACGCCCTGGTGGAAAACAAAACGTTCATGGTGTTTTGATGTTTTATGATACATACAATCACGTTTTAACAGAACTTGCTCTTTCTCTCTCTCTCTCACACACACACACACACACACACACACACACACACACACACACACACACACACACACACACATATATGGACCCTTGTCTCTGAACTTGCTGCTTTGGCTTTTGCTGATATTTCCCAGGGAATCCCCCCCGCCCCCCTCCACTTAATCAGTGAGGCCATTGATGTCTCTGGTTTTAGCTCGTGTGAAGTGCCGTTATCTCTGCCTCAAAAACACAATCTGTGACATGCTTCCACACAGGATCCTCACACTGATAGCACCGCTGCTGTCTTCCTGCCTATCAAAGGGTCATTAGCTGTGAATGTGGAGGTGGACCCTCTGCTGGGCTATTTGAAGTCCGGTCTTCGGGACACACTTATGTCCAGAGTAAAAAGTCAAATGGATTTTTTAAGAGATCTTTGAAGACAAATAGCTTTTTGACATGTTAACCTTATCTCTTTTCAGACTTTTAATAGCTGAATTTAAGTTGAAAGCCTTTTCTGTAACTGTTCTGTCCAGTGTTTGGCTGATGGTGGTCTTTCTTTTATCAAAGACCTTCTGATCTTCATGATAAATCTTAAAATGCTTTTCAAGAGAAGGGCTAGACTTTCACTGTAACACATATAGCATGCAGAATGAAATGTCCATTTTATGAATACACACTGTAAATACTTAAATGTTTAAAAGTAACATAGCAACCAATGATTTAATAGGGAAAAATTTAATTCACAAGACCGTGGGAGTCTACAGGCTTCTTATGGGGAACAAATAGCAGAAGGATTACAAGTGCTGGACCAAGGAACAGGTTAAAATTCATTATCTAAATAAATAATCAGTTTATGAAACATCTGTCATCTGAACTATATGACCACAAGTAGTAATGTAGCAGATTTAAATAAAGAACGGGATGAAAAATGGGGTTGAAAATAAACAGGCCCTCGAGCACAGTAATAAGTGTCAGAGCAGAAAGAGGACGATCCATCAGGTTGATGAAAAACTAAAGATGAAAGACAATATTTCATGTGCTCGACGCCAGCTGAGCCATGCTTTCAAAAAACGAGTAAACATTTAGTTTAAAATATCTCCACATGCCTTTATTTGTGTTCTATGAATAATGCCAAAAGGAAAAAATCGGCCTTTTTGTACATTAGGTAAAAATGTGTCTGTTTTATGGATTTATGCTGTTAATGATGGTTTGATGAAGAGCCAAAAGCAGAACTGAGCAGAGTGTGTACAGCTGCAGACTGTACAGGCTTTGCATCGTGCTGCCAAATGCTTTGTCTCAGTAAGACGCATTATTTAATAAACGTTAGAAAAATCTACCTAGAAATTTTGATAAGGCTAAATACAAATAGCTTGCTGACAGCTGTATTTCCACAGGAAATTTGTGCATTTTATTCGCAACGGCTTTGATTTTCATACATTGCAGTCATTTATAATTACTGGATTTCAGACAGAAAGGGCTTTTCCAGTTAGAAACAGAATTAAACACCATTTCTCTCTCTCTCTTTCTCCACAAGAAGCTGGGATTTACATCTTGAGAAAGAGACCACAAGTTCTGTTGAAAATATTTTGAGTTACTCCCAATTTCTTTATAACAGGAAATCCATACAAACACTGTCTACAGAAATACAGTCTAAAGGGGAAACTCTGAAACGGTAGTTCTGATGAGCCTGAAAGTTGATATTTAATATGACTTTTATCCTCCAACAGAGCCTGGACCGTCTTAGACAAGTTGCGTTGTCGTTTCTTTAGGCGTGAAATAGCTTTCCAAGCTTCCTGAAAGACATCCCAAAACTCTTAGGATGTTTCTGCCATTTGTTCTGTTCTCAATTAAGATGATCCCACACTGCTTCACTAATGCTGAAGACTGGGTTCTGGGGACCCCATCAGACCTGCTGACACATATTTTCAGTCCAGTTCCTGCATTATGGACCTTTACTCCCTATTTCCCATCCTCTTTAATGGCATATTCAGGTCTGGACTTTTCTTATTTCTTTAGGATGTCATTCTTAGATACTATTTATCTGATGTGTACTGTTTCTTTTTTCTTTGCTTATTTTGTTTGTAGACTTCTTTTTTCCCTCCCCTTGGCCAGTTTCCTCAAACGAAACTGCACACCGTGCTGAGATAAGCCAGGTTTTCAGCAAATAGCTCTTTGGAAATCACTTTTAATCTTTGGCAGTTTTTATAGATGCAACTAAAAAAATGGGAACAAATGATGTTTCTTTGATTCAGGTTGCAAGTATCAAAGTGCCAAAAGATTATACATTCCTCTGAAAATGGTCAGGTACATGGACTGGACTGGAAATAATTTAAAAAAAAAGTTAAACCTTAAAGATCTTCTGAAAAGCTTGGAAGCCTTATGAGAAGCTCTTTAAAGATAAAAACAAACTTTCTGCTTGGAAGCAAACTATGTAGAAGTGAAGGGTGGCTTGAGCGTTTTGTTTTGACCTGAAACTATTTACAGTTGGTGAGATATTGTTTCTTCAGATTCACAAAGAAAAAGAAGTTGAACTTTTTGCTTTAATCTTTCTTATTTTAAAAAGCAAACATAACCCATCATAACATGTACAGGCAGAATTCTGAATGATCTTTTTCAGCATGTGAACCATGGTTGAACTGATGTGACCCAAACAGCGTGGGTCAGTTGTTGTTCAGGCCAATTGTTGGGATTAGTCTCATTTAACTGGCTCAAATTAATTATTCTGCTGCTGGGAAGTGTTTCAGTGTACAGTCTTCAATCAGGATGTTGTCATTTGGATTCCACCGATGTGAGCGAATGCATCACAAGAGAGCTAAAATGTTTCACATGATGACTATAGTGAAGGAAAATGAAAATATTGTACTTTGCCAAATTTTCACACAGCGAGACTTCAGTTACATCAATGTTTATGTTGCCTGGAAAAAACTGTTGTCTGGAGATGCAAGATGCTAGAAGTAATTATCCATTATGAATACAGTAAAACTGAGTGCAACACATTATGTCTGATGGAAAACAAAGGCTGCATACATACCACAAACTTCTCAGGATCGGCCCCGCCGGCCTGCCCAACAAAGATCCCAGCACCACTCTCCAGCTCCATCTCATCCGGAGATCTCTCGATGCGCATCACCTCAGGGTCTGTGTCACAGTTGAGGTAGAACATCACCTTGTCCTCCCTCACAGCGATGGCGAAACGGGTCCAGGTATCCCTCATGGAGCGCACAGGGAACCTGGCTGCCTCGTAGGACTGCTGCGAGTCAGGCTCCGTGTAGTACAAGATGACGTCCTGCTTGGTGCCACGCACGGCCGACAGTTTAACGCCCACATACATGATCTGCTGTAAGGAATCTATGATGGAGAAGACGACGCCACCTCGTTCAGAGGTGGGCTTCAGGTTGAATATGAGGGCAAAGTCTCGGTAGAACGGGCTGGGGAAGTGGGCACGCGCCAGTTGGCCGGTGTTGGCGTCTGGGCCAAAGACGTAACCGGGGGTGTTGTCCGGTCCGTAGACTCGGGTGATCTCGCTGGAAGGAGGATCTCCAATCAGCTGCAGCAGCGACACTCCGTTGTCTTCTAGAGAAGAGAGGCAAGATGTCAGGACACGACATGGACAAAGTCTGGTGGAGGTTAGAGGGGAGGGCAGCATGGCAGAGTGTGGTGTTAGACCAGGGGTAAGGGAAGGGGGGTGTTGCTGAATAAAATAACACATATATTCCATCTGTCTTGTATTTGTGGAGTCTATTTGTTGACATCAATAGGAATATTAATCATTAGCCATGAGTTAATTAAGTCATGGCTAGAGATGATCGATACGAGGGAAAAGATAATTAACTTGTGTCCATGTGTCATTTATGGGAAGAAATTATGAAACCATGGAACCTGATTTTGTTTTTACCCTTTAGAACCTGAATCCTCCCAAATGAGGGTATGTTGAGAAAAGATGGCTAAACTGTGCAGAAACCACCATTTTGGAGACCTCACCCAAAATCTCTGTAAATTTCAACCTTTTGTTCATTTTTGGCTTTTGCAGAGATAACGGACACATTTCATACTATGACCTGATAAAGGTTTAGAACAGGGCTGAAGCTCCAGTCTTTGAGGGCTGCTTTAAGTGTCAAGAGTTTCCCTGCTGCAACACATCAGACTTAATTAGCAGAGTTTGATGCCAAGCACAAGTCTGCTTATTAAGTCTGATGTGCGTCAGGTGTGTTGCGGCAGGAACGCTCCAAAGACTTGCAGCTCTGCAGCTCTCGATGGGTTTGGCCCCCTCTGGTTTAGAGTTATACCCTCAATCTGTATCACTCCTAAGAGATATTTATAGTCATCCTGACAGTGTTGGTTGTTTTAGGTAAGCCTGACATTTGTCATTTGTGTGAGTGTGTCATCTTCTTATGTTCTTCACAGCATAACAAATCTCACAAGTCTTCTCTTTACTATGACTCTATGGTTGAAAGGATATTTTGTTATGGCAATGCTATCTTTAGCAGAGGATAGTTTTATTATTATTATTTATTATTATTATTATTATTCAGCATCTTACTACTGTGAGTAAAACTGTGAGATTTCTCCAGCTGGTAAAACACAGTCTTATCTCAACTCTTGTCTTATTTCCTGTTGTCCCTTTCTCTCTTTCTTTTTCTTTCTTCCTCTGAAAATTCCCTTTATTTCAAGTAAATCAGTCATGGTGTGGATTCAAAATGGCTGGTGTGTTGATATGTGCTTGTTGGGAGTGTGACTCGGTGCATGAAGTACATTTACTGTGCCATCAAATGAGTTTTTAAGGTTATGTGTCTTTCAAGACACCATATCTCACCATATCATCCTGTCTCATTACTGCTGCCAATTAGAGAAGGGAATTTTTTTCTAAGAAATTTGATTTAAAATTAAAGGAAAAACCCCCACCACCATTTAAGATCTGTTGCAGAAGACATCAGCTGACAACAAAAAGCCACTGAGTCCCGTTCTGTACTGACGAGAACACTAACACCTTCTAAAAATGGAAATGGAAATTGACCAAACTGCATCCAACAAGCCATTTTCCATCTGTTTTTACAGCAGCACCAAGAAAGCAACTCTGCTCAGGGACCACAAACAAACAAGCCATTTTACTGCTTTTATAAAACCCCCAAAAATATGCCAAAAACTTCCCAAAGCCCTTGGAGACTAAGTGTGAGCACCAAACTTCCACTTCCTGGGATAAAATGAGAAGGACTTGGCTTATAGAGCCGCACTGTGACTTTACGACCGATTGATTAAGCTTTGCCAGGATTCCAGTCCTCATTGCATTAATTAGATTTCAGCTGTTAAATTTTAAGTACTTTAATTCTGATAGTCGAACAGTCGGATGTCTGTGTATCACATTCCTGAGAATGCTATAAAAAAGGAAGAAAAAAAGGGAAACATCTCCAGCTCCTAAATGTGAGTGTCGGAGGGCATGCAGGGCCCAGCAGCTGGGCCTCCAGCATATCTTCACACACTCTTCCATCACCCTGGGTGACTCTAGGCAGCTCAGTTCATAATAACTGCATGTGTTTGGGAAACAAAGGGACACAAGGAGCATCTGAATGAAGTCACTCGTGTTGAGTTTGTTGCACGAGCGTAAATCTCCAAATAAAACCTTCATGCTTTGATCAAGAACGATGTTTTTCTTCTGCTGAAAGAAAAATCTCAGAAATCAGTGTTTTTGGTGCTTTGAAGATTTGCTTTGTTTTACCGCCTGGTGACTAATGTGTAAGGTCCGTTACTCGGTTCAAAGCCTCCCCACTGCCACGAGTGCAGGAGATCAGCGTGGTCAAACCCAGCGGTGTTGAAAGCTACGTTTAGCTGAAGCTAAGGCGTGACCACAAACACCATCCTGGATCATCTGTGTGCTCTGGGAGGACGAAAGATGCTTTCATTTCAACCTGAGCTGACAGAGAAGCCCGTCAAGCTCCAACAGGACGGTAATAAAGTCACATTCCATTATGCCCATCCTATCTGCACAAATCAGACTAATATTTCTGGGGTGAAATATTTCCTCAGTGAGTGGATTGTAATTATTTCATTTTTATGTCACCATAAGTATGACTTACATTGTATGGAAAACATGATAAATGGTCAATGTGAAACATCTTAATAAGAAAGTAAGCCAAGTTAAAGACAAAATAAAAAGTATATATCTGTCTCGTATCACTAGATATTATGTTTATCATAAAAAGAAGACATTAAGACTTAAATTCAGAAGCTGTCCGGTACACACTGATTGCTTCACGAGTCAACGTTTAACAATAAAGTTTCGCACCGAGCTGAACAGATGTTTACTCTGATAAAATCAGGCAGGGAGACCTTGAGGGTCTTTTCAGTGGGCTTGTGCGCACACGTTTGAACCCAGCTCCCTCTTAAGGAGGGCTGAAAATAGCAAAAGCTGTGTGGTAATGTAGTAGTGAAATCCTCAGATGAGGAAAAGGACAAAACTGACATTTTTTCATTCTACAACAGCTGCTGGAAACATAGACTGGCTTTGGACTTACAGACAACTGTAACGCCGTTGCAGTTTGACATTTAATTTATTCAAAACCCCATTTATAAACCAGTTTTTAAATGGTTTATAAATGTTCTTACAGTTTCTGTCATAATTTCCATTGACAACTTATTTGTTTTGACAGAAATGAGGAGATTCCATGTGTCTGACTTCTTCATTGTCACTTCCCAACAACCAATGCAGCCCTCTACGGAGGGCAGGTTAGAACTAACGCACATAGACAAAAGCTATACTTAAACGTTTGTTGTTGAATAAAATCAACATGGACGTATTTGGAGGACAAGATTGAACCAGGCTGATTTAATTGTTTTTGAAATTGGGATCAAGAAGGAAGGAAACGTGGGAAGAGAAAGACCGATCTACAGACACATAAGTCTTTGTAAAATGTGTGGGGGTGACTATTCCTGCTAAAAACACAAGCAAACCAAAGCAACACTTGCAAGCCGGCCATCTTGGAATCCATGCTTAGCTAACTTAGAGTTAAGGGTGCTTCTTGTACGGCTGCAAACTTAAACTCCCACACTTTTCCTGTCATCATTACTGATTAAAGAAATAAATCATGAAATAATCTAGTTTTTTTTTTTTTTTAAAGTTTTTTTCCCAAATTTACATCCCAGTTACAGAAAACATAAGATATTTACTGTGGGCTAGCACGGTCATTGGGTCATTTCATCCAGCTCAGGAATCTGCAACCTGTTGTTCTTAAGCTACATGTGTCTCTTCAGCCCTTCTGCCCTGGCTTTAGTGTTTCTTCGTGGACCGAATCATTTAGATTCCTTACAAACACCACTTGCCAGTGTGATTGATTTGAGGTGAGTAATTAGCAAATAACCAAAAGTTGCTTTAAAGGACACTCCTAGAGCAAACACAGAAAAAAGACAAGTGCCATGCTTGACATGAGCAAAAACAAAATAAAAACTGATTTCAGATATCCTGTGGAAAGCTGAACAGTGCAAACTCAAGTCTCACAACTCGAATAGGCCTACACTGCAAGTTTTGTAGCAACTCAGGTGAAAGAAAGGCATGAAAAGTTCCCAAACATAGAATGCAGGGAGGAATCATTTATTAAAATAATGGAGCGTCTGTTCTTGGACTAAACAATCATGAAAATTATGCCTTTCTCAAGGACAGGACCTTTAAAATCACGATCATCCAACAAACGGATTCATCTCTGGCAGACTAAACCACTTGTGATGAGATATGATGTGAAAGCACTCATACGGGTGTACAAGTTTGTCACTTTCTTCTAACATGACAAATACAAAGCATTAAAATGTTATCAGTTTCATGTAATTTAAGGCATTTTTAAGGGTCAAATAAGTTTTATGACTAAACAATGCTTTTTGGTGGGAAAGGTGGAAAAAATGGATCTTTTATTATCAAATGTTGAAAACCACTGAAACATTTGGCAAGAAAAATGTTTAAAATAAATGCATTACCAACACATTTTATATGATTGACGTAATCGACCGTCAACTTAGTGGATAACTTGATTTTCTTTTTAATAAAGCTTAAATAATTCAGATGACTAAATAACAAATTAAAGAAAGTTTATGTGCCAGACTTTGGCAAAAAATCCAAATTTCTCACAGTTGAGGTTTGTATTAACTTTGAGGCTGTCAAACATGACTGCTCCTCCATCATTCACCCTCTCTGACCTCTCTGCAGACTCTCCTTCATTTGCAGTTCTGACATGTGTACATATGTTTCACTTCCGTTTTTTGGGAAGTGCATGCACACAGCTTTCCAAACCTGTCATTACAGAACTATCTTACCCATTACTAATCCCTCACACCAACCAGATGTGCACTCCTTTGAGATATGTTTAGAAAATGCTAAAAACAAGAAACATTGATATGAACCAGATGATCATGCACCTTTTATTATAAAAGTGCCTCTGTTATTGAGCCAGATGCCACTTGAAGACTGTGATTAGATCATTTCATTCCCGGATCTGAAGGCGATTAAAATGTTTGACATGTTTTAGACTTTTCCAGAGAGTGTTTTTCACCAAAGCTGCTTCCCTGTCTGCAAAGACCCAAACAAGCCGTTAGAGATCAGAAATTGCTGGTGACGCAGACTTCATCATTTGCATTTTATGTGCAATTCAGGTTCTCAAAACGGGCTTTGTTAAGGACCGACAGCTTCAAGGTCAGTTGAGCACAGAAAAAGAGCTGCTGATGAATGGAGTGGTGCTGGGTTTATGGGACTAGTTTGTCTTGTCAAGCCGACCGCTTACTGACCAGGAAAACAGCTCTTTGTCTTTTAGCAACATTCCAGGACAGAGCAGAGCTCTTAGTGACACCCTGTTGATAAAGCTGTACATACAGTGTGACTGCATGTGTACACAGCTTTGAGCAATACATGATCCTGCATAATCCATGGGAAAACAATTGAACATCTGGCCAGTCGGACATCTTTTTGGATTCGGCCGACTACGCTTCGCCACAACTTCAAACATCCCTGGAGGCCTGCTGACAAGAAGCAGCTCATGGTCTGACCCGGTGTCTGCAGAGTCAGAGTTCATCTCAGAAAACATGGAAATTACAATCCTATGATTCTTTAAGAGAAAGGTCACGACTGGGATGAATTTCCATCTTAATTTGTGGCTCCTGAGCGTTTTCCTTTCATCTATGTTTGATCTCAGGTTGGACGTTAACTTGCTGTTTACAAACTTAAAGCTGGATTTTGTACAATATGAAATCAGTGCAACGCTTTTGTGTGATATACTTCAAAGAACACAAGCAAGGAAATAGATCCATTCAAAGCATTAAAGTATCTGCAGCAGAGTTTTATGAGACTACAGATACAAAATCCAATAAAATATTGGAGAATCAATTGTGATACAAAAGAGAAGAAAATGTAAAAATCTAGAAGAATCGGTTAGTTGGAGTTGTGCATGATAAACCTGAGATTAAAAAAATTAAATAAATACATTTCCTAATGTAAAAGAAAAATCAGTGGTTTGGTATCTCGGAGAGCTGTTTAGTTTTCAAGAGTTTATTTGAAATGCTGTCCTACACGATAACATTGAAGTAAAGTCATTTACATGACACATCTATCAACAGCTAGCTGCAAAAGTGCATCCATGCTCTTTCTGAGAGCAAACACAGGTTTCACATGTGGTTTGAGAGTGGGTTTTTGTTTTGTAGTGACGTTTTGAAACGGACAACCTCCGTTATTTATGTCCACAATACACAGAGTATTCGCAAATCTTCACCTTGGTCTAAGGTTTCTGAAGGAATAATTTTTAAACTGATAAAATGATTAAAAAAAAAACTATCTCTGTGTTGTCAGACAGCCGGCTACGTGTGCACAAAGCTTCAGTCTCTTCTGCAGATTCTTTGTTGATCCCTGTTTAAGAAGCTGCAGACCGACCCGCTGCTTTTATTCAAAGCTTTATCCAAAGTTTTTGGAAAAGTTCTTGTTGGGGGTATAAGTCCCAGGTTTGATCATGATACAATATTTAATGGAATATAATTGCTCATATTACAAATTCTGCCACAATATAAACTTAGTCACTTCCATTCAATCACAAAAAGCAACAATCTAAATCTAATTTTTCTTCCTGAGCTCGGTTAGACATTTAAATGACAAACCATCTGCTCTTTGAAAAGAATCAGACTGAACTGCATCTTCATCATGGAAAAGAAAAAGCTAATAGAATAAACTCCTATTTGCAGACATGAAATCAGGACATAAACCAGGGGTACCCAAGTCCAGTCTTCGAGATCTTCCACCTGCAACCTTTAGATGCAACCAGTCTCCAACACACCTGGATCTAATGGCTGCATTCCATCATCTGTAGGTCATTCAGGTCTACAGAGGCCTGGCGAGAAGATTTCATATGATTCAGGTGTGCTGGAAAGGGTTGCATCAAAAAGTTGCAGGATGGTAGACCGCAAGGAGCGGACTTGTGCACCACTGATATGCCAATGTGTTTCCTATAAAGACTATTTCCTCATCAAACTATAACAAGATTTTTTGGTTGTTAGAACAAAGAAAATGGAAACAATTTAACATGTTTGCCCTAAATAACATTTAAAATCAATTACTGCATTGATCTTGATTAATATTTTCCATATGGATCATTGCTGCTGGGTCATTGACCACTAAAAAGGTGAATGACGTTTTACATCATTAGATCAGGACTGTTGTGTCACAAGTCTGACTGCTTGTTTCTTTTAAGAAAAACAGCAAGAGAAAGAGGACAATAAGCTAAAACCTGAGGGAACCCAACCTACCCAGAGATGTTATGAGGTCTGAAAGACTTGCTCTCTGCTTTTGTCTAGCTTACACACACACACACACACACACACACACACACACACACACACACACACACACACACACACACATACTGTCACTGCATATTGGTATTTCATAAAATACATGATGACAGATATAAAAAGAAAGAATTCAGGGTATACTCCTAAGTTGATCTGGAGTATTTATCTGTAAAACTCTATCGCACATGTTCAGAAAGGCTCCCAAAATTTGTTTGAGAATTGTCCCAAAACGCTTAAGTAAAACAACGTGATGCGCTTGTTAGGGTAGGAGGTGTGTATCTGGCTGTCAGCTACGCTATTGGTGTCTATGCTGACACAATGGCTACAGTTGCATGACGTCTTTTTTTTTACTTGGGAATTAATAATTCAGAATTAACGTATTCTCCTACGAGTTTACATGAAAATAATAATTCTGAATGAAGGTTTGCATGAAACACGTCCTCACTTAATTCCTCTTTAGAGAGGCGGGTTGGGAAGGGTTCTGATTGGACAGAGGGTCCATGTGACGTATGACGTATCCCGGAAATAAACAAAGTTGGCTCCCTGCTTCTCGTCTTTTCAGTCGTAACTTGTAAAAACGACATAAGTACCAGTTTCACCGCTATTTTTATTATAGATTTGAAGTACCAGCTTAACACGAGCATACTGCTCCACTTTTTGCAGCAACTGAGAAGGAGAAGAAAGACAGACCACCAAACACGAGCAGCAAAACAACGCGCGTCACCGGGACAGGATAAGGTAACGAGTATGCTCAGAACGACCGGAATTAACTTAGAGCAGAATGACGATTTACATGACAGAGGAATTGAATATTTTGGAATTAAAATGCGAATAAATCAGCCACTAACATCGGAATTAAGTTTAAATCCTAATAGAAATATGCATTAGGAATTAAGTGTTTACATGGTAATTTCGCATTAGTTTAAGGCGGAATCAACTTTAATTCAGAATTAAACAGGAATTAAAACTCCCATGTCAACATAGCAATTTAGAATGAATTATATCCTGTTTTATGTGTAAATCTCAAAATCCCACATTTTACACACAACAGAGCAAAAACAACAAATCAGATGTTGAAACTGAGATATTTTACCATTTCATGAGGTCATTAGCTTATTTTGAACGTTATGGTGGCAAAACATCTCCAATTCTGGAAAGGCAAAGTAAAAGACGGAAAAATAAGTGGCTTGAATAAAAAATAACTGGAGGAGCATTCGACAATTAATTTGGTTAAATGCCGACAGGTTATTTTAACTTGGGCAGCACGGTGGCACAGCTCATGGTGCTCCCTTATAGCAAGAAGGTTGCTAAGTTTGAGCCTCGGCTGGGGGAGGTTTGATCAGTGGCATTTCGGTGCAGAGTTTGTATGTTGTCTGTGTGGTTACTCCAGCTTCCTCCCACCCACAAGACATGGATGTTGGGTTAATCGCTACAGTTAATTGATCACTTATCACATGTAAGTTGCTTTGGATGAAAGTGGCTGCCAAACGACAGTAGAATAGTCGAACTTGAGCATAAAAATAAACACAGCTTGTTTCTTTTCTGCCCTGCCATGGACTGGCGACCTGTCTAGGGTGTACCCTGCCTCTTGCCCAATGATTGCTGGGCTAGATTCCAGCTTCCCGCGACTCTTAATTGGACTAAGCGGTTCAGAAAATGACTGACTGACTCACTGTTTCTTTTCCTAAGCCACACACATGACAATGACTTCAACACAATCTGTGAAATTCACTCTGGGAAAGGAGTAAAGGTTCCAGTTCTCTACTTGTGCAAAAAACTAAGCCTCAAATATCCACTCAGGTGAAATGAAAGTGCCTCAAAATGGATTTAAGACACATTCAAACCACTTAGCAACAACCTCTGTTTCTACTAAGCCCTTCATAAGTTTCAGCTCCAAGCATCCCAGTGCTTCTGAACTGTGTTCTGCAACATAGACCTGTCACTTCTCATTTTGTACAAGAACAACACAAACCGGAGGGGATAATGGATTTCTGGCAGAAAAGCAGTCGGACTGCACTGTGCCCATAATTGGAACCCTCCTGCAAGCCAAGTCAAAATAATTCCCTGGCAAGCGCCACCATAAAGGCCAGGAGCCAGCTTTGGGCCTTCCTGTCATGAGATACAATATCAGTCTCACCTCAGTGGAACCCTGTTGCTACAAATCAGGATCAGATCAGTTAAATGAGCTTGATACACCAAACACAGACCAAAATGTTCAGACTTTCTGGAGCTATTAGTCAAATGTTTGCATTTAATAGATGCTACAGATGTGGCCAGTGGAAGGACTTGATTTTCTTTTTTAATAAATGGACTAGAGCTGTCAGTTCGAATGAGATTAATGGGTTTCTTGCAGGATTTTGTTATCCAGAACTCCCCCAAAGTGAACTGCAGTTGATCTTTAGACCCTGATATGAATGACTGCTCATCTTTCAAGAAGAGGCTGGTAACCATAGAAAAACATCATTAAAGAGCTATTGAGCCCTAACACCACCACCACCTCCCCATCCCAGAGTGAAAGGATCCCATCCAACAGATCTTACGCTGATATCGCTGCAATCTTCCCATAGTAATCTCTCACATATTTACAGGCTACAAAAAGGAGGCTCTTTTACCCAATGGTGGTGCCCATCCTTTTTAAAATGAATCTAAAATATATCAACGCACACACAACAAAAGGAGTTCATCATGAAGCATTCTTCCATGACATGTCAGAGCTGAATGATGTAGAGGTGGGGTGGTGTTACGGCCCCAGTAAAAAGGAGAAAATGAGTGCCCTCCTCCCACACGTCAAGCTAGCAGAGCTGTAGGTAATGAAAAGTGTCTGAAGCTTCCCAGACACTTTATATAATAATGGTTCTGATCCGAGGTCAAAGGGCTTGTAAGTGGGAGGACACAGTCCTGCAGTTACCAGACAGACCAAACAGAAATAACTTTTTTTTTCCTCTTTCCTTTGCTTCTCCCTCTTGGTTCTAAGCCACATATTTACAGAGTTTTGTAACACATTATCATGATTACTATTGCATGACCTTATTAACTTCACGCCCAGAGAGCACCAACCTGCTTTTCCCCATCAAAGATTTACCACAGGTTGTTGCAGTCAGATGGTGCCACTAACTTATTGTGTAAGCACAAACCGTATGGAGTTCATCGGAAGCAGCTCAACAAAATAAAGGCATCAGTTCACCTCCTTTTGTGGCTAATAGAACATACAGGCAGAATAATAGATAAACATCAAGAAATTAGTTTTAATAAGTATATTCAGCACTCTAACGAGCAGTCAACAGTAGCTTGTAGACCAGAGCAAGCCTTCAAACATTGACACGGGTAAACTTGTGTTGTGCATCAGGTCCAAATGAGGTAAATGAGATTCCAGATGGTCCTGGCTGCACAGCTTTCATGTCTGATTTAGAGTGACTGAGAGCAAAGCAATTATACCTTCAGGCTACTTTTACAAGAATTACTCAGCATGCACATCTTGGTGGTGAACTTCTGGAGTAGCAATAAAAATTGCCCCTGTGGTGTAAAGATGGCAACAAGGTTGTTTCTCTTAATATGTATAGGTTAATATGTATAGGTTATTGTGCAGTGTCATAACCTCTGCATCCGGGATCCCCAACATTCACTGGATCTTCTAACTTGTTAGAGCTTTCTCTATCAGAAATATTGTGTACATATCAGCTAAAAACTACCTTAAATTCACAAAACTTTCATCTAACTTTCCTCAAATCCAAACCCGAACCTTAGTTTATCCTCATCTATAACTTCCCTTGCCACAAATACACAGTTGATGCATTTCCAATAAATACAAAACATGTCATGGACCAGATATAGGTAGTAACCCTGGAACCAAAAACACAATGTCTACTCACATCTGTCAGTGAAACTAAGTGTGTAAGATAACAGACACTCTTCAGCTTCTGGTGATATGAAATATGGAGGCAAGACAAGCTGGCAGCCAATAGAAACAGGCTTCAAAACAAAGAAAGCTCACATAAGCTGCTAAGATGTTCCACAAAGAAACACAATGATCTCACATGAAATAGCATCACTAGTAGTACAATAGCTGCAGATATCAGTGTGCACACTTGCCCTGCTGCTCTCCTGTAATATATCATATTTTAGGTGAAAACTGTGAGGCTCTATTAATTAAACCAGTAGATATGTGCAAAATGGCATGGCAATGAAACCCACAGTCACATACACGAACGCTTCCCAGACTTAACAACCTAGTGTGTGTGTTCCTGAGCAGGCACGTGCACATAATGCAGCCTGCAAGCCACTTTCTGTGAAAACAGATGTGGTGCATGCACAAGTTGTTTTCAGATTATGGTCATTTGTCAGAGGTCTGAAATGTTGGTTTGCTTGTTTTTCCTAAAGTTATTATAGTTTACATTTACAGTCAGATATTACAATTAGAAGAAAAGAAATTAATGTAATATGTCACTCTATTATCACTAAGGTTCAGCTGTAAAAAAAGACATAAAACATCAGCAAACTGTGAAAGTTGATTATGTGCATGTGTGTTATGACCTATGCAAAGGATAAAAGGAGTCATGCAATCTTAAGGTCAAGGGTACATGCAACACATTAACACAGTACCTTGCTGGGACCATGCTTGTTAGGCTCAGGACATGAACAAACGTAACAAATAAGCATGGAACCATTCCACTGTTAATCTCTGGGTATAAAACTCAGTATAAAAGTCAGTTTGTTGGGTGGGAACGAGGTATTGGGTAAGTTGAGTTTCAAAACTGGTTTAAAATGAATCACCATGTCTGATTCATTTTAAGCCAGTAATTACCTTTCTGGTTACTAACTGACAAGCACTGATACCCATCATCATCATCATCCCCATCCGGCAGAGTGTGGCACTCCACAGGGAGGCGTCCCTCATCCAGGTGTGTCCAGCAACTGTCCTGCAACACTTGGCAGAAACTCTGGCAAGGTAACAATGGTAGCGGGACCACAGGGTCACACGTTGGCAGCAACAGAAGGCAGAAAAACCACTCCAAGCTATGGTGGCAGCGGGACCGCAAAAGCCATGCCCATTCGTTCAGGAGCGCTCGAACTTCCTCCACACTGCTCTGGTTGAAGTAATTGGGCACAATAAACTTTTTCCCAACCATAGAGGAGCAGAAAGGAAGCGGAGTGTCCACCAACAAGCATCCAATGTCCGGGGCTGATTTAGCTACTACTGTGTGCTTTTCAGTTGCCTGACCACCTGCTGCTGTTTGATTGAATGAGACTGCTTGGCTCAGGTCTTCCTCACTGACTGCTGGTTGAGCAGCATCTAAACTGTGACCAGTTTGACCAGTAAATACTTTCTGGTTTGTCACCTCTGCTTGAAGTTGGCTGGCTATGGAGAAGTTAGTGTTGTGCCGGGTCATATTATTTGAAGTTTCTGTCTGGTTAGCAAACGGAGGATGACTAGTCTGAAACACATCCCAATTAGCTGTAGACTGACCAGCTGGTGAGTGGACTGCTTGTTGGTTTCCATGAGACGGGTCTGAAAGCTGTTCATATTTGTTTCTTAAACTAAATAATTGTAAATCTTTTAAGCTTTTAAATAAAGTCAAATTCAAGGAATTCCAACTAGAGCTACTGTTTGAGTTTTCTGAGATGTTGTTGGGAGTTTCAGAGGAATTAAGACTTTGCTCTGATATTGTACTGTCAGTATTGTGGCTCCCATCTGCACTGGTACAAGTTGTACAGGTTTTCTCTGACTTCAGATTTTGCCTATCTTTGGGGTATTTTACACTGATTCCACTGTCCAATACTCGATCAGTGGCCATTACTTTAACAATTTCTGATCCTGCATTTGTGTTAGTCCCTGGTGTAAAATCTGATTCAGGCATGAATGTAGAGTTGGACAGCTGAGCTTCTGAGTCCAATTCAGACACGACTGACAAATTCCCTGTCAACTTTAAATGATCAGATGCTCCAGAACCCACACCCTTTAAAGAAGATGTGCCATTACCAGGTGTATTCATGAGTGATGAGCTCCCTGCAGTGCTCTTTTCTGATGCATGATCTTTCTCTGATACTGCTGGAGGTATTAGGGTGGTCAGTTGAGTAGCCTCAGTGGTCTCATCCAAAGTCTGGACGTTCTTCTGGGTCCCATATCCTTCATGAACAATCTCTGCTCCAACTCTTGCACTACTCTCTAACGGCGGTTCTCCACTACCCAGTGGACTGCCAGACCCCTCATGTTCCACTGTTGGGGGTAACGTTGTAGTACCACTCCAGGACCAGAACCAAGCATCAGAGTAGACCACCAACTGGGCCAACAAAAACAAAAGTCCAAGCTGGGTCCTCATTTTAGGCATGATGTTAAGCTGTAACCACGTCCCTCCGCTTGATCAGGCTCCCTTAGTGAACTATGACATGTCCACACAGCCACTACACACACACTTTCCTCCTGCTCTGTCTCCACACACACTCCACCAGGCAGAGAGGAGAAACTAGAAGGAGTGCCCAATTCAAAGGAGTGAAGGGGGGGCACAGGAGGAGGTGCGCTCCGTATTGGCTGCCCTGGCAATATTCATTCTCCCGACTCCTCCTTCTCCTTTTGTGACAGCGGTGAAAAGCGATCTCTCCTGCTGACGGATACCTCAGAATTACAGCAGCTCTACTCTTCAGTGTACAATACCGTTGCTTTCAGTGTGTTTCAGAGAGAGGGTCAATTTGTTCCCCTTGACTAGTTGTCTTGGTTAAATGATAATTAGGAATCTATAGATATAGGCTGATGATGACTTAAGTTTTCAGCTAAAGTAATTATCATACACTGTGTGGACAGTTTAAAAGATAGACAGCAAAGGTTCTGCTAATGAATGAAATAAGTTTCACTCAACTGCCAGAATGCAACAAATTACTGAACAAAGTTCCCATTGTTATATGTGGGCATGTTTACATAAACTATAACAATTGTAATAGAATAATTGAATAAATATGAGGGAAAATTGGGAGCTAATGTATTGTATCTGTAGAATACGGTTAATTATTTAGCATAAACTAAAGAAATTCAACCAAAGTTAGATTGAGGTAGTAATCCATTGTCTACACGGTGCCATTTATTGTTCAGCATAGTTATGAAGTCTGTTTCAGAGCAGTGATCTAGGCCTTGCTTTCTTGCCCAGACTGGTTTCTTGTACTGCCGATGGGATCGACTGACAGAGGCACTCAACAACTACAAATGATAAAAGGAAATAGAGGCTTGTGTGTCTTTCCTGTAGAGCAGGTGTTTGAAATAAGGCATAATAAGGATCATCTGTATAAAGCTTCTAGACGTTTACGCTGAGATGCACAAATGTGTTGTAACAAGCTCAACGACTTTAAATGGCTGTCATGGTTCGGGGTCACTAATGAGCCAACTGACCCTTGTCTGCAAGATTATGTTTGTGTGGCCCATAAAAAAAGGTATGAGCAAGTAAAATGTGTTAACAAGATAACCAACAGGCATTTTGTGAATTTCAATAGACTAAAAAAGGAAAATGTTAGTAAAATAGTTTAGGATCAGAAACTTTCTTTGATGCATTCTGTTAAATGATCCAAGTTTTGTAAATTTATACTGGGCTCACCTCTGGGACAGACGCAAGACTCTTAACTAAGCAATTACTCATTCTAAAACTGTCAGACACTGACAGTATAATAACAAGCCATGGAAAAAGATGGACCTTTCTTTGTAGTGACCTCTTTTAAATGAACTTTTAGACAGTTCACTGCTAAAAAAGAAAGGGGGTGGGTGGGGGGGGTTTACAAAAAATGCCAGGAAGAAGTAAAGGATGCAGATATTTTTAATTTTCTGCAGTTCACATGTTGTTTCCTTCACATGGATGACTGAGTTTTTAGTTTAACTTCTTGATTCTTTTTCCTTTTTTTCTCCTTTACACCAGGATAGTCAGCTGGACTCAGTACAACTGGGGGGTGCAACATTCTTCTGGTTTTAGTTTGTTTTCACACGCAAACCATTTTGACCATTGGATAACATGTTTCCCTCCTCGCCAGAGGTGCTGCCGGATCAGCAATTATTGAAGGAGGAGACAAAACATACAAAAAAAGGGAAAAAGGCTCATCTTTGTTTATTTGTTTATTTAATTTCATCTGTTGGTTATTGCAGAACAACTTCTGATTCCACCACATCAGCACCAAACATGGAGCTGCATCAAAGCTTAAGGGTTTTTGGTGATCATATATCTATCAAAATTTTACCATGTTCCTTCACATGTGAGCACGATCCATTTCTCTGGACCAGAGCTGTTTACTTTCCTACACACACACCCATGTTTTGGTTGTGTTTACCCACAATGCCCTTTGCTTTATAGTCAATTTCCTGTAATTGGTTCACTTAGGGCCCATTCACATCAGGATTTCTGACCAAAGAAGTCCACCTACAAACGTAGATCCGTTCATTTGGTCTGTTTCAAGCAGACCAAATAAAAGAAGTGGACTACAAAAAAAAAGTACCTCCCTGCATCTGACGTAGCATTGAATTGTGGGTAAATACATAGTGATCACGTTAAGGGTCTTCTGCCTCGTCTGTTGTTCATACTGCATCCATTGTTGCAGTGTATTTCTGCAGTATACTTGCATAAGACACAATAAAAAACCCAAAACAGCCATAGTTTCATCTCCATGTTTAACTTGCAAATGGAGTTTTCTTCTTCACACTGGTCTTGTCCTCTCTTTTGTTAAATACTAGAGCAGCGCCACCTTTGGTGGGAATGGGGATATACTATTCTAAAGGTTTGGCGCGTTTGACGAAAGTGCAGCGTGAATGCAATCTCAGTCTGAATGGATACACCCTCCTACAACATTGTGCATTGGGACCGATGTTTGTAGGAAGACTGGAGTTCACGTCTTTGCATTCACAACTCCACAAACTTTCTGATTAAAGAACTACTGTGAACATCCCGTATGTGTTTTGTGAGATTTAGGCAATAAAAGAGCTTGAACTTTGGAAAAAAGCTGGTTTATGTAATAAAGTTATGACAAAATGGTATAATGTGATGCCAGAGTGCGTCTGTATATCATCATCCAGCTGTGGTGAGGAAAACTCCATCCTCTTTAGCTTATATCTAAACCATGTGAGCTGTCTTTATGCTTTAACTGTCTTAACAGATCCTAATTGGCAGTAAACACCAGAAACTAATCCACAATTTTATTAAGTCCATGATAGGAGAGGATGCGCTGCTGTGCATTTCAGTGGAAAAAAAGCAGGCTTTTGGGAACATTGATGCATTCCCACCCAAATTACCCACCCCACATGTAAATGAAAGCTCATCTGTCCTGTTTAATCTGAGTGAGTCCCATCAGTTTTTTTCTTTTCTAACCTTTTCCTTCACTCTGAAAGTCTAAATAAAAAAAATATGAAGGAAAAAGTTACTCTATGTTTGTCTTTGTGAGATATTTGCTGATCAGACATGGCGGGCTATGTACATCCTTACAATAGTTTAGTTTGCTTATCTATGGTGTGGAAAACTCATAAGACCATAAAAAAAGACACAAAAAATAAAATACTGTATCCAATGCAGACAGTACACTCACACTCTTGGACAGATTGCTTTCAGCACATGTTATCTCCAGACATCAAACAATAAATAGTTACACCTTGAACTTTGAAAAAACTTTGCGTCCCTGTTTTCAACAAGTCTTTCATGTCTCCTGTTGCCCATACAGACTGCAGACCATGAGCCATGACGACAACACGGCTGCAATATTTCCTGTTTCAAAGAGTGCTGTCGGACAGGTAATTACAGTAAGATGGCTTCAAAAGTTTGCGCTGTATGTTTAAGACAACGCGGAGACGGAGGAAGGAGTGCATTTCCTCCTACATTTTTCAGTCTGAACACAGAAAACACAACAACGCTGAAGTATGAGTTTATGAGTTTTATGTTCCAGAAGACACGCGGAAGTAATTCCATTTCTTCTAGAAGCTCTCCTTCAGCTCACCTTAAAGAGGACCACAACCTCAGCACGCTCTATTATTCATTTAAAGGGTCATTTCACACAAACTGAGTGTGTGTTGCTACACTGACATGACTACATTCACCTCCAAAAAACAAACAAATGGAGGATATCTGGAAAATTAACTGTTTATTGTGAGCGTGAAAAGACTTTGGTGATATTAAATCTGATATAATATTAAATCTAATATAATGAAATGAAACATCTTTATTAATTCAGTCATCTCCTTTAGGTTCCAGTTTCCTCCCACCGTCCAAAGACATGCATGCCAGGTTAACTGGTTACGATAAATTGTCTCTAGAAGTGAATGTGTGTGTGAATAGTTGTTTGTCTCTCTGTAATAAACTGGTGACCAATCCAGGGTGTCCCCTGGCCTGCACCTCGTCCAATGATTGCTGCTGATTGATGAATGATTGAATGATTGATGATGTAGGCTTCAGCTTCTTCCCGCGACCCTGAATTGGACTAAGTGGTATGGATAAGGAATTATCTCCTTTTTTAGGAAACTCAATAATACCAACGAATAATTAAAAGCTAAGCTGATGGCTGTCCACAATAATAACCTCCAGAACCTTTTTTCCTTCCAGGGAACATGAAAAAGCGTCTGACTGAACAAACTTTGTTGTGTCTTTCAGCTTGTGCTGCATCTTTCCTGGACAAGCAGCTCCAGAGTGGTCCAGAACAGCCCAGATCAGTTTGTTCTGCTGCTCCAGCAGATGCTGCAAACTCTGACCTTCTCTTATACCTGCACACCCTCCACCTCCTGTATTCAACAGTCATCTCATGTTTGTGTTTGTATTTAGGGTGAGGAGATTGTTTCTGCACTGTGTCACAACCTGAATCCACATGACCTGTGTTACTGCGGGAGCAAAAGAAGCTGTCTAACAACCACACACAGACCAACAATAACTATGAGTGTAAATCACACAATTGATTATAAGATGACTTATTAATTCAATAAAAAAGCATAAAATAGATGAGGATATAACAGATTCTTACTAATTATTACTGGATCAATCTTTAACTATTATTCTAAATTTGGATTGATGCTGCTGACTAATGCTGGGCGGTACACCAGTTCATATTGAACTCAGATTTATATTATCATATACATTTGGCTGATTCCATGGGACAAGTCAACAAGTGTGCAGTAGCAGCCATGTTACTGGAGATGTGATGGGAGGAACAGCATCTGTTGTCTCGAGATACTTCAGTTTTAAAAGGTCAGAAAAAAGAAATAAAGTTTCCATAAGTAGTTTGTTGCAGCGCCAACGTGCTTCTGGGTGCATAAAACTGATCATCGCTGTCCACATCCTCAGGTAAAACAGTAAAAGATGAAGAACACTGGAGTCAGATGCCACTTGCTGACAGTTTTACTGGAGGTGGGATTATGACAGCAAAATAACAGCAAGTGGCGAATCAGTATAAAGATGTGGTTCAACTGGAAACTGTGGAGAAATGGACCTAATGATAAAAACACTGCGCACATTTAACTGTTGTAGCTTTTTTGTTTTGTTTGTACAATATAAAACTCTCATGTCAGTGGATCTACTGCTATTATTCTTCATCAGTCAACGTAAAATGTGGTTTCAGTTGGGAAAATAGCAGCCTAATTTTACCACAGATACCACAATACCTCCACTACAGCTGGCTGATCATTGACTCAATGTGTTGCTTCACCCCTTAAAGCAAAACAAATAAAACCAAACCCGACACCTTTCATCCCTCCTGCAGAGCAGCACAATGCAGCTTCAACGGAGGGCTGAATAGAAACTGAACCGCAGCGTTCTTCATGCATTTCTCTAATGTGCATGTAAGCCGTGAAATCCTGAGATGTTTGAAAAGCAGATGAACTGAAATTCCAGGCCTCCCCTGTGTCTGTCCTCACAATAACACACACAAAAGCATGTAACCCTAAACCAGGAATGAGTCTGAAGGCCGAGACCATCAATGGGAGGTGAATGATCGACTAATTACAACACCAACATTACCTCCTAGACATAATCCAGGAGGGGCCGATGGCGTCCAATTATCTGTCAGCGCACGGTGGGATCCTGCTCCACACTGCCGTCATTCAGATATCACCTTTCATCTGCAGAGCGCCCATTTCATCAGCGCTAAATTTAGCTTGTGTGAATAATTTAAGAATACGGCGTTTATAGGTGGGCTGCAAACTGGCGAGGGGGAGGGGGGGGTTAACCTGAAGCAGATCTCTGATGGACAGAAAGGTACAAAATTAGACAAATGGAAGGACACAAGGTGATCCCTTCGAGCAGCTGGAGAGCACTTAAAGCAGCTAGAGGGCCTTTTGGTACGCACACACACACACACACACACACACACACACACACTGATGTTATTTCAGCAAGTGTGGGTTTTTGACCTCATGCTGTGTGTGTGTCGGTGGAGTCACCGTCTCAGCGGCTGAACTCCAAGGCATGGACAGACGGACACAGACGGTCACGGACAAGCCCACGCATGGCTGACAAACATGTCAGACACACACACACTTGTGTCGCAGTCACACAGCATGTCCCAGCTGGGCAGCAGAGTAAACACACGCAAACATATACAAACTATGGTGGACATATGGCTGAACCAACACACGCACACACACATACACACACACACACACGCCTGACCCCTGTGTGAGCTGCAGATGGCCCCTGTGCTGGTTTGCTCATCACAATGAAAGACCCTAATTCTGATGACATCTCTTCTGGCCTCTGTAAGATCTCCGATCAGCGAATGTGTGTCACAGGGTGTGTGAGACAGCCAGAGAATGAGAAGTGGGAGGGGGGAAGGGGGGGGGGGGGGGGTTGGCTAACAGAATGGAGGTCAAGAGGTCACAGCTATCAAGTTAGGAGGGAAAGGGGTCTTGTTTCCCACAGACAGAGACTTATCGGCGAGCTGGTGTGGCGTGCACGAGCAGGTTCTGAGGGGGTCACTTTGCCTGTGGCGTAAATGCCTTTAGTTCAGACATTAAGCCATAAACTGTTCAAGATTCTAAGATGCAAAAGCCGCAAAAGCTAAACAATAGAGAAGGGAAATGTGTGAGGAAGTCTTGTGCATAAACTCAATCTCCCATCGGCTGTTCTAGGCTTAATTAGCTAGAAAGGCCAAATTATTGCACAAGCTTGTGCAATACCTTTCTTGTTGACAAGTTGCAAGCAGGGTATTTTCCCATGCAATCCTGCAGCAGATTCCTGTGAAAACCAGATATAATGTTTCAAATGTGCAAAAAAAAAAATGTCTACAAAGCTACTTGTTGCTTCTTTCAGGACAGCATAGCTGCATGTTGCAGGATCCTACACAAAGAGGCAAACAGGCAGACTGAGCCCTGCAGGGTTCCTCGCAGTCCTGCTCAGGCAAGCAGAAACAGCTTGGCCATCACTCGCAATGAGACGCATTCCATAACAACAGGGGAACACAGCCTGTGGTGCCTAAACAAGAGTTACAGTATCAGAAAGAGATGGACGGGTTGCTCTGTGAATGAGACAGAAGACAGACGCGGATGTTTTACCACACTTTAACTGCAATGCCCAGATGTAATTTTCAATGTAAACACCATTATTTATGCAGAGCAGATCAAGGCTTGATAGCTTTTGCATACATAAACTGAACCCTGAGAACATGTCTGAAATGCCACAAAATTCCCCGGTGGCCTGTAAATGTTCTTCTATTGATTCTTTGGCTTGAGATTGAATCAAACCCCATGATTCATGCATATTTTGGAAACTCTGACTCATGCACCAGCAAGTCCAGTCCTTTGCATTGATTTTGTGTCAATAAAGTAAAAGGTAACTTCAGTCTTTATCTTTCCATCTTTAACGATAAACATAGAAACCATAAATAGTTCCATCATCTTCAGGCTCACACAGCTTATTAAACAGACTACAAGAGGAGGAGGTGAGGTGATGAAGGAAGTGAGCGACTGAATGAAAGGCAGCTGCCTGGGATTATTCCTCACAACCTAAAGGGAGCAGTCGGAGAGTTCTTGTACCTGTAATGACTACACTAATTAGCACACTGTCAGGTCAGAGCATCCGGAAACGTCTCGGCTATAATCACTGTTCGCTCAGTGAGTGACAGACGCGGTATTGTTTCTTGTGCTTGAGATGAATCCTATCTGACTGGACTGAAAGATGAACAGTTTCTGTATAAATTGTTTACCTGTAAATTGTGTGAAAGCACAAATAAATAGAGCTTTAATGTCTAGACATTGTGCAGCTGTATTATGGAAGCTGTGCAGGTATTTTATCAGCGCTTTAGTGGCAGGTAATTCTGTGCTGCTCCATGTACCTAATGTTAGATCTGAGACTTCACGAGATGAGGTATAGTTATGGAGATATGGCTCCCTCTGCTGGTCAATAGGTGAACAACAGCACCAGGTGATAACATACAGGACACACACCTTCGTCAGACACCAGATTCTGTTTTTCTCCCTGAATTCTTTGTTTTATTTTTTTGTTTTTTAGCTCTAGAGGCCTTTAATGAAGAAAAAGGAATGAGAGAAAAAGCAGAAGGCACAAAGTAAATAGAGCTTTCACACAGACACTGTTCTGGTTCTGGCATCTGTTCTGGGTCCGTTGCTTTCTAGCAAACCAGCCAACATTCACACCCGTTTAACCAGAACCAATATTCCTTCACAATATTCCTTCTTCCTCACTTTCTGATCATTTATTATTTTTTGCTCAGCATTTGTGTTGCTGTCTAACTTTACTGAAACTAAGTAACCCAGCTGAGCGTCCAGGTTGCATTCCGACAAATCTGACCTTTGCTCTCTGGTTACATTATGGTTTGCAGTTGCAAAAGATGTTTTCAATGCCTGTTAAGAACCAACTTCTTCAGGTTGCAAACCAGCTTTTGCTTCTCTGTGAATGTCCTAACTGATAGTATAAAAAGTATAAAAGGGCTAAAAGAGCTTCAGATCAGGATTTAAAAAGCACTAAATTTCTTCATCTTTAGGATATTTAGTCACTGCTGAACTCCTGGGGGTGACCTGAGACCTGTCAGGTCAGGTTACATCACCTGCAGCAGGCAAAATTCATTCAACTTTCACCCTGCTTCTCTTGTATACTTGCCAGTGGAACCATGAGAGCTGGTGGAGCGTAACGGACACACCCGCATGTCAGCAGGATCTGCATTTTACAATTAATTCTACTTTTACTGTCAAATTCCTGTTTCCGTGACATCCATGTTTACAGCATCAAAAGAGAATTTAAAGTAAATACAAAAACAAAGAAAAAGTGTTTCAGGTCTTAGAGATTAAAACAACAAATGCTTGATGGTTTCCATCATGAGCCATGTGGTTATTATGTGTCATGTCGTCCTCTGGACACATCGATTAGACATGTTCTGCAGACATGAGGTCACCAGTATGGATGTACATGCATGCGCACTATGGTACAGTTATATACACAGTGGCTGAGGCGGAAGCGGGAGACTTCACTCAGCCGTTCTGACAACACAGACGTGCGCTTATAATTTTGTACTCTTTTCTTATATCTTGTAATTTTGTATTAAATTACTTATTTTGAACCCCGTCGTTGACTGTCTCGTCTCTGCTGATCAGCTCGTGGTGTCAAGGCTCTTAAAAAACCAGGTATGTAAGGAAATCTCCATTTCTGAAGCTCTACACATGCACATGCACCTTTCTGAGCTCGTCTTCCTAATAGAAACACGACAGCCGCTTCTTTTTTGTAAAATGAATCATTTTTTTACTTTCAAGTTCACAACAATCCCAACTCCCTTTTGGATGCAGATGTCCCAAACAAGAAAAAGCAAACTTTACTCGACAGGTGGAGCTCCCGCTGGCAAAAACACACCTGCGGAAAATCAAACATAAAGATGCATGGGAGCTGTCAACAGCAGGCGGCTAGATGAAACCTGATCAAAACACTCGTACGAGAAAAAAATAAGCTACTTCACGAGGGCATGTAGCTCAATCCCAGATTTAATCATGATCATGGAGATAACAAAGTCATTACAAGGTGTTTGTTTTTCATCAGTTACAACAAAGCTGCTGTAAAACTCTCAACACACCTGTGGTGTTGATGGGAAGGCACAAAGAGAAACCACAAACATGCTAACAGTGATTATGCTCCCTGAATGACAGGCATTAGACATTCAACAGCACATTAGACAACTTTCAAAGGGACACATGGGCAGATTAAAACTGCTTTTCAGCTGAGCAAAGACTGAAAAAACAAAAATGATTGTGTTTGAGATGAAAGAAAAGAGGATGAATCTGTCAGGAAAAAGGTTTTGCTTGTGCTGTTCCCCGATGTTGCCAGCAGAGGGAGACATAATCACAGTGAGGCCAACTGTGGGGTTATAGTGGGAGTTATGTGTCCATTCACAGGACTGTTATCTGCACACACAACCATCAGGAACACACCTGAAATGTTCAGTCACACTTTCATTCAGATAAATAACGGATTACTTTCTGCTCAATTCAGCCTCATCACCTCGATCCAACCACAGCAAGTAGCTCAGCTCTCTCACTCACCTCTGCTTTCTGCATCAGCTGTGCAGCATTAAAGGTGAAGTAAATATGAATACACGTGTCCAGATGTGCAAGCATTTCTATTTTACAAGAAATCAACATGTTAAAGCATAAAACTAAAAATGTAAATGCATATAAAAAAGTAAAATCAATGCACTTGATCCACAGTGAAAACCTTTCTGTATTCACCGAAATTGATTAAAAATTTGGACACACATCAGTATTGACTTTTTTTTTCTGAGGTATGTCCCAGGTGGTCATGTGCTAACACGAAGGGAAGGGTCACCCTGCTCTGATAAATCATTTACCTGCTTTCTAGACCTGAAAGGAATGGAAAGAGACTCTCCCACACCTGGAATCCAGACCCTTCTTGTCTAATATGGGCAGGGTTTCAGGGTCACGGAGGACAATGTCCCACTCCGGTTAGCTACACATTTACCACAGAGGTGTTATCAGCTACAAGGAAGCTCTGTGTGAAATAAGTAAAGATTTTCCATCCATTTCCAGCGCTGTCCGGCCTGATGGCAGCTCAACATAAGTAAGTTGCGAGTACGGATGCAGCACTTGACTGAAGTGAAGTTCAGGACTCATTCTGTGCTGTATATACAGTAGTACTGCACTGTATATACAGCTGCTTCATACATGTAAAACTAACCCAAGGTTTTTGTTTCAGACTGCTGTCAAATAGTCAAAAAGGCTCCTGTGTTTTATTCCTCCTGCTTAACATCCAGGTGAGTCAGGGGGTGAAAGGGTTAGCACAGGAATTGCTCTCCAGCTGTTTCCTTAGAAGACTGGCCACAGCAAGTCTGAACTTCTCCCTCCACAGACCGGCAGGAAGGAGGGGTCCGTATATTGTCACGTCATAAAAATTGTCAGATTCCAACCATTTTTTTTTCCTCTACCAAAACCAACCCAAGACAAACTGACAGAGAGCCATTCTAAACTAGGAACATCGGGATTCGCCATGCTGCGTCTGCTACCTGATCATCTGCAGCAATGCAGTTTGCAGAAAGGTGGGCGGGGGGGCTGGCCAGCCGGTGATGACAACACTGTCATTCTCACTATCCAGAAAGATGAAACGATGCGGATATCGGAAGTCTAGAGTTAGCAGTGTTGACTCCGCGGATTAGAATCCATATCCGGAAGGACAGAAAAGAACAAATTATCCAGATGCTTCTTTGAGAGGCATCTGTAGAGTTGGCACGGAAAAGATCTTTGAATTAATCCCGCGACCTCTTTGTTTTCTCCCAGAAAGTCTGCGTCTGTCACTTCCTGGCATGTTGGTTCAACACAACACATATACAAACCAGATTTAGATCTGTCTGTGTTTGTTTGTGTGTGAGTCACTGTTGTCTTTAGAGAAGTCCTTTCCCAGATGAAGCAGGGATGGAAGTTATGAGAATTTCAGTAAATGGTGTAAACTCTGGAAAGTGCTGCTCACACAACTCTGATCTCCAAGCCAGGATGCCAGAACAGAGAATAAATAAAACTTCCAGTTTGGCAACATGAAATGGACATGATAAATGGACGGATATCAACGTTAAGACTTAGACTCCATGTCTGGCTTCCATATTTGGTCAAATGCTGATTAAAACGTTCGCCATGCCGTTAGCTGCTCTGTTCACTGCACGACATCTCATCAGACACAGAAATCTCATTTCCCTTCTTGTTCAACATCTATGATGGGTTGCGTATTGTCTATCCGCACCGCCTCCTGAAACATCTGGCGAGCCTTTCAGTGGTGACTTGTGCTCCCCAGCAGGCGTAAGCTTGACTGCAGTCCAAACCAATCACCACCATTTTGGCAGGAACATATTCAGATGGTGATGTGCTGACACATGACTTTATGCCACTTCTCCAGCATCCTGTGTTGACTTTTACATCCGGAGCTTGGTGGATCAAACTGCTTCCTCCACAGCCTCGCAGTGCAACAGGTTTGGATTAAAAGTTCATTCGTGTGTCACGGATACTGCCGGACAAGCGCAACAACACGCTTTTTTAATTTATTAAAGATGCTATCAGTGTCAGTCAGCCTCACACTGTGTTTGTTTCCGCTCAGTGACTCATTCCACAGTGGGCAAAAACTTTGCTGTGTGGTTCAGGAGCATGAGTCAGGATAAGCAAAGGAACATCGGAAGAGTGTCCAAACTTGCAAACAGACGGAGGGGAAATCCAGACGTCTCTGTTACCAGATATTTCTGATACGGATCGGAACCCCAAAGTGGCTTTTCCTGCAGGAAAGACCCCCCCCCCCCCAACACACACCCACACACACACACACACCCACACACACACACTCAAACACACTCCCACCCAAATGAATAGGAATGTACTTAATAGGGTGTTTGTTAACAGAACAGTAGAGACATTTTAACACTTTAACACAGTGCAGAGGTGTGTTTGTGTTTTCACCATCCATCCACATCTAACTAAACAATCCAGAATATTAAGTTGGTGCTAAAATAACAAAAAAAGGACGTTTCGGTCTTCACAAATCATGGGGTGATGCATACAGTGTCAACCGGACCATTTCTCCCAACCTCTTCATCCAAAAATGAGGGAAGCATGTGTGTAAACTTCATAAAGATCCTGAGAATGAAGTAGGTTTTCTGTGACTATGCCAGAGAAAGGAAGTCATTTCCAGAAGCTTTACTCAGTCGACCAAGCATTGAACACCCTCGGCTGGTGTGTTAGGCGTGGAAACAGAAAGGTTCGTCCATTTGTCAAGCTGAAAAAAGAGTTTAATTTGTTCACCTGGTAGTGAAGGCAGTTTAAAAAAAACATCCTGCAACAGCAAATCATGTTTAACACTTTATAAGAGCAGAGATATTTTCTTTTTAAAATAAGCAATCAAACTGTTTCCTCTGGTTTAATCAATCACGTCACACATGTGTGTGTGTGTGTGACATTTTGGTGGGGTTGGGGGATGAAAGTATCTCGAATCGGTTCATTTACATGGATCTTGGCATATAAACCATCATGGGTCTGATGGCAGACCTGCCACGCGGCAGGTTTCCCACACAGCTGATGACAATAATGTCATTATTCACTGCAGCACATCTACTCTGGTCTGATCACAGTTCTCCACCGTATCGTTTCCTGCGCAGCCTTGAAGTTGTCCCACCAATCTGCTGTCCCAGTGCATCAGCAGCTTCCCCTTCCTGCTCGCCTGCCAACCTGCCATGCCGACTCAACTTGTCGCCATTTGCAATGAACTGGTTTTTGTTACGGCAAGGTTGTCCGTCTGCTCTTGTGTTCTCCTGATTTCCTCAACAACATAAAGCTGAGACGTTCTCAGCTGATCCATGGACAGAGCCTGCTGCATGTCATTTAGTCACTCCTGACAACTCCGCTGAGCGATAACCAGTGACTGATACCCAATGCCCAATACCAATACCAACAGTGTTTCAGACTGAATGTCTGAAGCAGTGAATGTCTGTCACCTTGGTCCTTTCAGTGCATAACATGTCATACACCTGAAATCAAACAGGAGATACTGAATCAGCGTTGAGTTGATCAGTTAATGTGGAACTGTTATGTGCATTTCAGACTAATTGATTTTTTTTTCTGAGACCAGAAGGGCTGGGATTGATCAAGTTATTGTCACAAATCGCTTTATTTACTTCAGACCGACCCTCTCCGTAGGCTGTCAGATCAGCCTGCGGGCAAAACGAGTGGATTGAGACTCTTCCGCATTAAGCCCCGCCTCCTGCCACTGCGCTACATCGGGAGCGCGCACCGCACCTGCTTTCGCCGTCACTGTAACATCTCATAAACAGAAGGATTAGGCTAATATGAACTCAATAAAAAAAAACAAAATACAATGTCAACACATAGCATACAGCCCTACATGTTGGAACCTGAATCAGAGCCTGAAAACGAAGTGGAAAACAGCAACCCACAGCAACGAATGCAGCAGGATGTCTCTCTTTGGTAAACTCACCAGCCATCGTTGGAAATAACTTTATCCCACGTTTTCCACCCGCCTGATGTATTTGTACATGCCCTTGTTAACCAGTAGAAGGTAACCAATCACCGAACCTTATACCCCGGGACGTCACAAGGATTTCCAAGTAGAAAAAACTCTCTAAAACAACGCGTTTTTCGTCACCATGGAAACCGAACGGAGAGTGCTCGAACTCAAACTCAAACATGCGTTTAGGTGATAAAAAACAGTGCCGTTCACATGTCTGATGAGGATTCAACACTGTCACACTGTAAAAAGCTCAGACAACTTGAAATACGATAATAGCACCCCTTTAATGATCTCTGTGACTGATTGCTAAGTGTGTGATGGCAACAATGGTAGAAAACAAGTTAGTTAACATCTCACTCAAAAATTCCTTTCATGAGGACATGACCTTGTGCATTTTGCTTAATTCTTCCCCCTGCAGCATTTAGACATAACATCCTCTTACACAACTGTGGATCGTGATTGCTAGCTGGTAGTTTGATGCAGTTTTTGCTGTTAATGTTTGGTTTTTTTGTTCTGATGCTGGAAACATGGGAAAACCCAGTTATCCTTTCATCACTGCTGGTTCCTTATTTCAGTTTGGTGCATCAGGGCCTTAAAGATGCTTATTATTACCCCAGCTTGTTGTGACAACTAGAAACCTTTAATAATGCCATGTGTTTGGCTGTCACCCCAACAGAAGAAGCTGGAGCTGTCTGCATGGAATGTCTGACAAAGAAAGTGGATTGAAAATACTTTCATACGAAGGCAAAAAGTCTTTCTTTTGTGATTGGGGGTCTTCATAGCATGACTGTCACCACACATTTTCATGAGTGTATTACCACTGTAGCCTAAAAACTCATTTGAAAGACTGAGTTGTGCAGGAAGAAGATGGATTAAAAAGGGGAAATTCTTCAGGATTAAATCCTGCTGGAACCTCATCTCAATAATCTGCTGCAATTATGAAAACGGCAGGATAAAAGCCATCCAGCCTCATGGAAGACAAGATGATACAAGCATGCAAAGACTGCGGTGATATAATGAAACTGAGAACTGCTGAGTCATGATCAAAATACAGAACAAAATCCAAAGCCACAAACGTCAGGATAATGGATGAGGGCGAGAGCTAAATGCGGCCCTCAGGGGACCACAGCTTTGAACAATGTTTACTTTTTTACACCTACTTAATTGCAAACAGAGGTACAGCTGTCATTCAGAGATATTTACTCTTCACATCACTGTCACACACAGTGACCAGGATCAGTGCTGGGCACTATGAGTAAAATGACCATTTATATAATTGTATTTCTCAAAAATCAGCTTATATCCAGTTCAGCTTTATTTGTATAACGACACTTCACAACAATGTCATCTCAGGAAACTTTACTTTTTTTTTTTTTTTTTTTTTTTTTGTAAAGTCTTGTTTTACCTTTTGTATGACCATGTGAGAAATAAAACAAAATAAAATAAAATAAAAAAAAACATCGATTCGAACCAGTTCATAATAAAGAGCCTAGATATGGAAAAACAAAAGATCGCATCAAATCTTGACTTCAATCCAATCTACCATCCTGAGATGAACCGTGAACAGCACTTACCTTCCAGGTAATAAGTCCTTCTTGAGCTAACATGCAAAATCCCCACAAGGTACCACTGAGTTCAAGGTTTCTTGGTCTAGTTGAAAAAATTAAACAAACTTTGTTTAATTAAAGTTCAAATCAAAGCAAATTATGTGCTTTCTGTAGTGCCATGGATATCCATTAAGGGATACTTTTCCTTGAATTTGTTAAAAATAAGTAATTACTTCTACATGAGTTTAGTTATCCACAATATCTCCACCCAGATGCAAAAGTATAAATTTGCAAAGCTGAATAGATCGTTCTAAGTCAGACAGTGCCAACGGCACCTGCTTTAGCAGCACATCATACCATGGTCAGTGAGAATTCTAACGCCAACTGGTGTGCATTACGCAAATGTAGTCTGCCAAGTTAGATGACTGTAATACAACCGTGTGACGAGTATCACCATAGCAACGTGTTAATCAGCTGCTTTTGAAACTGAAAATCGCTGTAGCTTAACAACATTCATTTAACATAAAAATTACATTGAGGCCAACATGAAATAGTTCCTATACTTTAGCATATTTAGCGAGTTTTGTAAAAGAGCTTGACATTCATAATGAAATGTTTACTGTGGCCCTGCGATGGACTGGCGAGCTGTCCAGGGTGTACCCTGCCTTTTGCCTAAAGACTGCTGGGATAGGCTCCAGCTTTCCCGCGACCCCAAATCGAACTAAGCGGTTAGGATAATGAATGAATGAATGAATGAATGAATGGATGAATGTTTACTGTGTAGGACCATGGTAAGTGGATTAAACAACCTGGACCTGTGCACTGCATGCCTTCCATTGTGCGTCATGGTGTTCTGGACTCCGATTCGTGCATTAAAACCGTATAATGTACGGCTCCTTCTTATTGAATACTTAAGCCGCAAGAAATGAACGTTGTGAACATGAACAATAGCCTGCCTTTTTGGATATTGATAATCATTCCATGTAAATAATTCAAGAAATCCAGAAATTTTCCAACACAATCCCCTAATGCAATGGTACAAAAACTGATTAATTTAAAAGTCAAACAGGGTTTGTTGTAAAGACAGTGGTATTGTTTCCAACGTGTGCAGTAGGCAAACACATAGTAGTTCCCCCACAAGTCCTGTTTGCAGTATGCTCTGAGTTTCATCAATGGTCACTCTGGAAAATGTATGTGAATATCCAATTTCTCAAAGGTTTGCTTTGCAAAATACCTGTTAGCAAGCATCGGGACTAAAACCTCTAACAATCCTACATTACTTTAGCATCAAGAAAGCATGCATGTGGACTGCAGAAGAAAAAGGAAAGATTTTAACACTATTACTCAAGAAAAGAATGGTTTAATCCAAGACCAAACAGAGTCAGTATCTAGCCCACGCAATTCTAATGTCCATCTTTTCATTCTTCACACACATCCCCAAACAGCCCACAACCCCCCTCTGGTTTAAAAGCCCAAAGTGAAAACATTCCAAGTTAAATTATCCCATTAGAACAAAAGAACCTCTTTACAAAAACGGAAACAAAAGAAGGGAAAAAAGGCATTCCAATCATGTTGGTTCAGGCTTTGCGATACCAAAATACTTCAAGTGAAAGAGAAACGACAGGCCAGAGCACCACAAGTGTTGCCCTGGGGCTGACATTTTGTGTGGTCAGTCGCAGAGGGTGGGGCTCTCTGCATCCTGGAAACAAGAAACCCTGACTCAGGTTTGTCTCAAATTTACTTTTAGATAAAATAGAACTTTGTTTTCTTCTATATGACTTGCCATCATGACAAAGTAATAAAGCTGAATTTTATTTAGCTCCCACAATATTGACACCAGTTACAAACACTGCAGCGCTGATGAGGGAAATAAATCCCATTTCCTTCAGAAAGCAAGAGAAGCAGCTTTGAAAATGCAGTCAGTGTCTGGTAGAGTATATCTAAATGATTTGTAAGGAAAGAGATGGAGGCGTTCTCAATGCAAATGGGATTTCTTTCCCATCTGTCTGTTTCATATGTTTTTATGGTCCGCAGCCGACAGTGGGGGTAGAGAAGGAGCGGTTCCGGCAGAATTTGTCATCATCCCATTGGGTTATCGTGGGCTTCGATCTTTATAACAGTCATACAGGGATTTCCATCATAGATCAGCATTAGACACGTCACTGAATGGCTGCAGATGGCTGCTGAACCTCTTTTTCCTCTGAAAGCAGCTCAGAAAGGGATGTTACTCTGGTCCCGCCTTAAATGTCATACCCAGACCTCCTGTACTGGTTTAATGGATCTAAAATGACTATATGGATGTTTTTTTTCTTTTATTCAACTTTAATTTAACTTTAATCCAATTTAGTGCACAGTATTTGTAAGAGACAACTGTCTTAAAGAGACAAGCAAACACTGAGCTACAGTTACAGACAGCTCGAACAATACAGATCATAAAAGCAAAAAGCAGGTGACACAAAAAAATGTAGAAAACTGAATGAAACAAAGATTTTGTATTTCATGCTCCAAAGTGTTATATTCTCCTTTTAGATGGAAACTCAGTTACAGCACTTTTTTCACTTTTTTCACTCACAACTCTTGATGAAAATGAACCTGCTGTACCAAAAGTTGCAGTTAATCCTAATACTGTAGGGCATGAATGACCAAATTCCCAGTATTTTTCCTAAATCATACCAATAACACAGTCTAATGGTTTTGTTATGTTTCCATGTCTAACAGGGTATTGAAGACATTTTCCACTTATTGGGAGAATTCCAGTAGTAGATTGGCTATGAAAAGCCTAAATTGTCATTAGATTTGAAAAAAAAAGACACATTTCTTATCCACAGTGTCTCAATCGAAGACCTGAATGTGTCTTTTCCTACAGAACTTGTCAGAAGGTCTCTGGTTGGATGGATTGTGATGGGGTTGTTATCTCCACCTTTCATTGTTTTGTTGTGTGCAGGACCTCGAACAGATTAATCTAAAGAGACTAGAGTGTCTCCAGCTTCTTCAGTTTTACCTGAGGATTTGGAGGACGATGTTCTCATAAAAAATGCTGGTGCAGAAAACCTGTTGATAACTTTACCTTCATATTGTGGATTGTTTGGTGCATGTTCAACCTTTTCAAACCAGGATAGTCAGGAAACTCCGTTTGATTGGTCTGGGAATTCTGAATATTTTCACACTCAACTTTGGTTTGGTTGTTTTCCCCCTTGCACATTACTCAAGAGGACCAATCCGCATGGACAACGTCAAGCAGTTATAATAACTTTTACCTTGGACAGAATATGGTTTGTTCAATAGAAATAAATAACGGATCACCGATTAAGTCAGAGTCCTGTTTTTTTTTTTTTCGTTTTTTTTTTCAACGTTCAATTAAACCCAATACAGTTCACACCAATCTGAGTAGTAGGCTATGAGGACAGGCAGTGAACTACCCACTGTGTTGCTCTACATTACTTCTTTTTGATTGACTTGATGGTCTGTTTGCTTTCACACTGCAAGCAAACTGCACTTGCAACTGAACCGACACCCCCAGCGTTTCAACAGACCCGTTTGTTTTGGTGGTCCGTTCATACTGCTCCATATAAATTGTACTTTCCACAGAAGCAGACCAGCTTTGTTAAAAGTAGATTAATCAGATTTTTTGACCAGCTAGAGTTAATAAGCCCTTTTATTTATTACTTTTTACTTATTTTATTACCTTTTATAAACAAACCACTAGAGTGACATCTTCTGCTGGCAAAAATGTCATGTATGTGTTCACATACTTCGTGATTGACAACTGATTCTGATTCTGAAAAGCGGATTATCTCCAGGCAACAGATGCCTTATCATGTTCAACTTCAACATCATCTCCAGGTTCACATTCTCCGTCTGTTTTCCAATCTCAACATCTCCAATAACACATCTGCTCTCCTGCATGCTTATAGATGCAGTGTGAAAAATGTCACTGTTAATCAGTTTTCTGTAAACTTTCCCAGCATTGTGAAGGCTCTTTTAACCAGTCATGTGGTATAAGACAAACTTACTTAATAATCTAAACAACAACCAGTTTCCAGTAAGAACCAGTTATGACAACCAGCACTAGACAAAGTCTAGTCTAATTAAAAAAACAGGTGGTTTTTCATTTAAATGTCTGCCTAAGTTTAGGAATAAAATTATATTTTGATATTTAAAGTTAAGTGTGATTTGATTTAACAAAGAGTAAATCATCATGTAAAACTGTCTCATATCAACCACTGGTTCCACCCAGCAAACATCCATATTATACATTAAAGTAAACAAAACCCAGCAAACACTATCGTAGACTACAAAAACACCACCAATAGCTTGACGGCGGGCCGACTTTTAACGCCTGGGTGGAGCAGAAAAGCGTAGCCATGACAACACTTCCTCCGTTTACTTGTCCCTCTTTCTGTCCTCTGCAAGTTGACGTTTATGATCTGGCTCTGGGTGTGGAGGACACTTACACGCACAGGCTGTCCTTACGGACGAATGATTGGAAGGCCATGTCCTTTCATCCCTTTACATCAAAGATCTGACAGAGTTCAGAGGGCGAACCCAGGCCTACAAGTATCAGTCTTCCATACATTAGCATGTCATTCAGCCGCTACAGGGAGACAGAGGTGTCTCTTTGAACAGAGGCTGCTTTTTACTGTCTCTTTACAGAGCTGACAATGGCCTGGTGTCCCTAAGCTACGGTGGACATCTTCTATTGTGGATCTCATATTTGTCTTTTTATGATACCATCCTGAATTCTTCTTTCTGCTTTCTTTTAAAGTTTCCAAGGGAAACTGGATTCCCGTAAAAGTCAGGATGTAGATGCTGATGATGCTAACAGAATGAATTCTAACTTCTGTGATGATACCTATCCTGCAGTCCCACAGTGAGGTTCATTTTTATGGCTTTCAGGGAATTATACAAAGATGGGAAAGATCACTGTGTCATGGGTGGAAAATTTCTCCTACAGGATTGTTTGTGTTCAAGTTGGTTACTAATCCTCTGGTTATATGCCCAAATCATTTAGTCAAATTTATCAATAAAAACTTCCCAAAATAACAGAATAACGCCACAATAAACTTTAGGTCTACTTTGACAGGAAACACAACCAGTTAATCATCTATAGATCAGATCTAATAGTCAAAGTATAAATCACAAATTTGATCATGATACAATCTAATATAAATTCAGTGGAAGTCAAGTCAGTGTTTGCTGATAAACCCAAATTCTGTCAATATATGATTCCAACTAAATCCAAAATATGTGACAAGTGATCAATATGAGACAATATCACATGCTAATTTGGTATATTCACTTTTGTTCATTTCAAACGACAAAAAAGTTTAAATACAGAAAATATTCTCTTATTCCTGAACTTAATTACATATTTAAATAAAAAACAATTCTCTATTCTGAAAGCTAGGATATTGTGGAAATATTCCAAATGGAAAAATTTCCAGTGGAATTATGGGAATTTTGGGGAATTAGCTGGAATTTGGAGATCATTTCTGCAAATGATATAATCCAAACGTAAATATCAAGATTCTGTTCTGTCATAAATAGAAATCCATTTAAAACGTTTAATACCTAGTCCATTTTAATAAATGATATTTCAACACATTTATTTCAGAGAAGAACTTCAAAATTTTAATTCTTATTCTGACAATCAATTCCTTCATCGAACAACAAAAACAATAATGTCGAGTAAAACATTACAGTTCCAATTTGGGCCAGATTGGTAAAGTTTGACACCCAGTAACTTCGGTGCTGATCAGACCCGTCTCCACCCAGCAGTGCAGCTCCAGTGATAAACCAGTGAGTGGACATGCGTGAGACGTGGTTAATGAGAAGCAGCAGATCAGAGCGACTGGAGGAAAAAATGGCAGGTAACTGATTTAGTTTCTATTGTTTTCAAACACTGACTGGGAGTAAATAAACTATATCAATTAGTGACTTAATGAACTACGAACAGCAACAGGCTACAGTTTTGTCCAGCCGGAGCTAGATCTCTGAAAGGTCCAGGAAAACTGGAAACTATGAAACAGCTTCCTCATGTGGCTGATAGATTAACTGCACATTCAGACCTTGATCAGTACAGCAGACTGAAGGAAAAAACACTTTATCTGGCAACCCACATAAAATATCCCACAATTCACTTATGAGTCAGGATCCTAGCTTTATGAATCTCATGTTTCATCAAAACATGGAGCACGCACTCGTAACTCCTCTGGAATGAGCGTTTCACGTTTTTGTGCTTTGAAGGTGTGGCTTCTGAGAGGCGTGGCTTCTAAGAGGCGTGGCTTCTGGGGCGTGGCTTTGGGGGAGTAGAAAGAAAGGGGGTTTGGACTTCTTCCAGGATTACCTACAATGCCTTAAAAATGTTCAAAAGTTCAAATAAAAAATCAAATAAACCTAAAAACAACTAGAAAAGCACTCAGAGAGCAAAAACCTCCACCAAGGCCTTTAAAAAGTTCCTGGATCCAAACGGAGATCCAGATCACCACCAAAATTAAATCAGTTCTTCCTTTTCACATTTCCAACAACTCCTGGAAATTTAATGAAAATATGTCCATAACTTTTTAAGTTATCTTGACCAGAAACAGACAAACAGAAAAACGCCAGGTAAAACATACTCTCCTTGGCGGAGTTAATAACAGATAAAAGCAATAATGTAATAAAATAAAGCAAAATAAAATGTGAGAAAAACACAAATAAATTTTTTTAAAAAAACATGAAAATAAGTAGATAACCAAATAAAATAATAAATGACAAATAGAAGCTATGTAAAGATTCAGTTTAAAGCTAAAAGTCAGAAGTGGTAAACATGATGGAAAGATGGGTAATCTGTGTAATGTTTCACCAGAAGCTTGGCTCAGTGTCAAAATACCTTTATGGATGTTTTTAATCTGTCATTTGCTTTGTTTCAGACCAAATATATAAAAAGAATTTCCCATATTTAAAGTTTAGCTTTACTTTCTTGATTGTTTTTGTTGGCTTGTAATTGTCATAGTTTGACAGCTTTTCCCTTTAATCTTTGTATTTCCACTGAACAAAAATCTGTATCTTCTCCTGACTTATTCAGATCATGTGGAAACCATGTCAGACTTGAACGCTTTGAACTGGAGGAACACAGCAGACTCGGACTCCCGTGGCGAAGAAGGGAAGTCAGAATACATGGCTATTGTCCGCACCGAGGCATTCCCTTCAGGTTGTGACTATTCACCAGGGAGATTTCACTCTGTGTGTCTCTGTCAGTCAACGAGGGCACACTAACCCTCACTTTGACTTCAGCCACTGAGCTCATGGCTTCTGGATTCACTGGGGGGGACGCACAGAATCCAGAGATGGGGGAAGAGGAGGAGGGCAGGAGTGGCATGGGACCATTCCATTGTGAGCGACACAGAAATCCTTAACCTATTTCACAAACACACACACATTCATCTTAACGGTGTGGCATTTCTGGCAGTGGGGAAAGCCAAACCCCAATAGGGAGGAGGAGGACGAGGAGGAGGAGGTGTGCATGTGTGTGTGTGTGTGTGTGGCCTCATTTTCTTCTCCCGGACAAACAATGCACCATTCAAGTACAACAAAAAGTACAAAAGTATGCTGCGGCAGCTACAAATTGTTGCAGGAAGGACATTCAGAGGTTGAATTTCATGAAGTCGGAAGAGATAAAGCAAGATAACCCGCACAAGCTGCGAGGTCATTGCTGATGAAGCTGCACGTTAGGTTGCTGCTAAACAAACAATAAGGAATGGCTCAAACAGCTGCAGATGAGTTGCAAGCACCTAAAACAACCACCTCCACACTGAAATCTCAGGAAAGCATCAGTCAAGGCTTGATGGTGTGTAGTGAGCATTCATAAGCCAGCATCAATCCCTGGGAGGGTTCAGGGCCATGTGAAGTCCTGCACCTCCATGAGATCTTTAAGAAAATACTAAGAAGAAAAGGAATAATTGCTTAATTCATAGGACGAATAAGCAGACGCTTTGTTTTTCTACCTATAACCTGCAAAACCTTCTAGCTGCAGACTTTCCTGCCTCTTCAGCCAATCTTCCAGGTATACCACTTCAGATCAGGCCTATTGGGTAACTCTGCGGTAACTGAATAACACCGCTCAGCCGTGTGGGGTGAGCGGTGGTATGCATGGCCGGAATGTGTCCAAATGTCTGAGAGGTAAGCCGAAGGAAAAAAAAAAGACACAAGCGAGTTAAGAGGTAGGAAGTTGAGGTAAATGCAGCCTTTATGTGGACCAACACATCCGAAAAGGAACTTTGTTTTTTCTTGACACTGTTCAAACACAACTCTCAATACACTGAACCTGTACAATGCAGGCTCCACCTTTCCAGTCTGTCAGCCATTAGCTCAACTCTCCACTCAGTTTATCAAGTGGTTATTTGTTGCCTGTGTGCTTTTCACTCCCTTTGTGAATCCCCAGCGATATGCTAACTGCTGGAGAGCAGCCAGCCTGAGACGGCCCCTCTTGAGGTGAGGGATGTTTGACTTGACTTGCCCATAAGCTGTGGTGTTGAGGGCTGAAAAGATCCATCAGATCATATCCTATGATAATGTGGCACATTCTGTAACCTTGCAGTCAACAGTGTGCATGAATGTCTGGCGGATGCTTCCACTTTTTTAATTTTCTAATGATCCACCAGCTTTAAACACAGAGATGATTCACTTCTTTCCTTGTCAACAAAATAACCATGAGTGTAATTAATGTCCATTATTATGCGGAGAAACTACTTCATATTAATCAGCTCTTACAGCTGGAGGGAGACTACAGCTTCAAAGAAACAGTTGCTTCTCTCAAACATCTCAAAGTAGTTCAGCATGCACAAGTGTTTGAGCTGAGCGAGTTGAAGCCTGTAAAATGACTGAGGTGGAATGGATGCCTTCAAACTGAGGCTCCTGGTCCTGTTGTACTCCATGCAAGCGCCAACGTTAGTCACTCTGATCCCAGTTGTATGAAAAGTTTTTTAGTTTTTTTCAATTGTCGGGTTGTTTTTATGCATTTAAAATTCTTGAATTACCAGACCTTTCACCTGTGTTTTGTGTAATTTGCCATCCACAATTTGCAGTACCATCATTCACATATATCACCATGCATCTTTTGTAACAAGTTCAATATAAATTGTTTAAAAACTGCAGTTTCTTTATTTATTTCCAACCTTAACATGGCATTTGTATCTTAAAAAGTCTACCAACTCCAAACTGCAGATCTTTAACATGACTACCTTCTCTGCGTTGTATAGGATGTACAAAGCTAGCAGAAAGTGGAGAGCCAGAAGTTGGCTTTGATGCTTTCATCTGAGACACTTCAACTTTGAGGGTTAAATCTAAATTTAAAAAAATGAGGTGATGAACTTTGTCTGAACATGCCAACATGGAAATAGTTGATCCAAATGTTTGGACTATTTTTTTTAGACATTCTAACAAGCTAAATGATAGAAGTGTGCTATTACATAAATATGTGTTATTATCACGATTGAATTAATTTTACTTGTACTTGCAGTGCTTAATAACGTAGTGTTTGTATTATTCAGTCTGAGCTCGTTTGGTTGCATCTGTCTAAATCAGCACTCCTTTAAGGGGGAACAAAGAGGTAGAGGCAGCTCCTCTGAGGCCAGCCTGAATAGCGGGGGAACAAATTACTTCAGTCCAACTCAAAAGGGCAGAAAATTAATTTAGCAGTCTTATTACAAATTTCTTTAAGTGTATCAGATTAAGCCGTACACAGCACCTAAAACAAGATCCACACACACAGTGTCTGGCTTCTCCACTGATTTGGCTCAATTTCCCAGCAGCTTCATAAAGAATTGCACTCAAATAGAAACGTATTAAAACCATATGACAGACAGATGGGAAAAGAAGCTATTCTGCTGGACTGTTGTGTAAAAGCTACAAAGTATGCCATCAGATCTAGAGCTACAGGGAGCATGTTACCAAGCACAGCTAATGCATAAACCCCAATTCCAAAAGGTTGGGATGCTGAGTAGAGCATAAATAAAAACAGAATGTGAGTTTTTGCAGGGCTAATAAACTCATTTCATTCTCAGTAAAACATGAACAACCAATCAGATGTCGAAACTGAGACATTTTAGGATTTTTTGGAAAATATTTTTGTTTTGTTTTTTATCCGATGGCAGCAGGACAGCTTTAAAAAGCTGGAAAAGGTGCTGGAAAATTAATTAACACAGATTAGCTGAAAGGTTTATTCAGGTCAGCAACATGCCTGGGTATGAAAGGAGCATTTCAGAATGGAGGAGGCTCTCAGACGTAAAGACTGGCAGTTCCACATATCTGCAACAAACTAGGTCTAAAGGTTGTGGTTTCAGAAAAAATGATGTTCTGCTGTTTAGAATATCTGCTGATAGCATGAAGTTTGTCTCAGACTGGTGAAACTCTGCCCGTCTTTACAGCTGAGAGGCTCTACCTCTCTGAAACGCTGGTGTTATACGCAGTCATGTTACTGCATATAAAACCTGTTGCCAGGTAACCTAATTAGTTGTCAACTGCTCTTCCAATTATTTTGATTTGTAACAATTACTTTTCTGACTTTTATTTTCCTTGTTCCAACTTTGTTCCAAGAAAATGGTAAAATGTTTCAGTTTCATCCTCTGATGTTGTTTGATGGAATAAAATATAAATCGATGGCAATGTGTTTTTATTTACATTTCACACACCAACCCAAATATTTGGGAAACTGAAGTTGTTTTAATTTATTTTATTTCTGAACAACTACTGTCTGACAACGTTTTGATCATTATTAAGTTGTTCTTTTACAATAATTGTTACAATAACAATTTGCTATTTTGACAAATGTCGGCAGAACATTATTTGGGAAATAGACAAGCTGGGGGCAGCAAGGCAATAAAATATGATTCACGTCAATTAAAAAAAGCCACAACCTGACTCAGTGAAGTTCTGTCTGAATGCTTCCCCTCAGGCCTAACTTCCACTCTGACAGTGACACAGACTACAAAATGTTCCTACTTCACACTGTAAGACAACGTTTTGACTGGAGATTTTTACAGTGAGGCAGCTGCAGAACGTCGTGCACCTGCATTCTGACAAGGTTTAACCTAGTGCTGCAAATAAAAGTAATTAAATGGTCATTAAAAGCTCATTTGCTTCAGTGCTTTGCAGGAATAGCCCGTCTAAAAATCAATAATCTGAAAGGTTAAAAAGCAGCCAGATAAAGGAGTATTTTAGAACAGTGATGAACTCAGAGGACTTGAAACTCTGTGAGTCAAAAGCTGCATTATGGTCACATTCCAAGACATTCTCATATCCAATAAAGCAGAGGCCCAGGTCTTCGGTGTGCAGACTGTCCACTGACAAATATCAGCAGGCTATCAGCATTCTTCAGATTCCCATGTCAGTCACACAGGACGCTTTGACTGACCACCTAACAACCTTGATGCAATGCTTTTTGACCTAATCTTTAAGACATTTTTCTTGCTTTACATTAAACGACACAATCCACATCAGAAAGTGCAGCACAGCAGAGACAGTCTACGAGCTAAACAGCTGCTCAACAGCAAGAGGAGTGTTTTCATCACTCTGACAAGCAAGGAGTCAAAGATCAAACATCCCAAAGGGAAGTCTGGATCATTTAAACTATAAAATCCAAGTCAAGGCATGTGTCAGATGAATGATTGCTCAATTTTCAAATGTAGGACTCTAAGAAAAGGGGGAGGTTTCCATGCTGTATCTGCTTATCTTGTATAATCTTTAGTCAAGATTTGCCAAAGTCATAAAGTAAATATTGCCAGAAAGATCATGAATAATCATCAGTGGAACTGATGGAGTGATAGCTGTGCAAAAAGTATTCACAAATGCAGTGATACAGTCAGAGTAGGCAGGGGAGGCAGTGCCGACCCAAGGCAGAAAGATACAAATGTAATCATTCCATTTTAATCGTTAGTCTATATATTTTTCACTTTCTTTTATTATCATTATCTTAATAATAATCTTTCAGGTGATAATTTCCTATAGCCTGTAGTACGTATCGATTTGAAACTCATTCTTTCATTCATTCATTATCCTAACCACTTAGTCCGATGAAGGGTCGCGGGGAAGCTGGAGCCTATCCCAGCAGTCTTTGGTCGAAAGGCAGGGTACACCCTGGACACCTCGCCAGTCCATCGCAGGGCTCGATTTGAAACTGATGGCATTTAGTGCTTTTTATAGTTCAATCAAAATGACTCAACAGCACCTCCTCCTGGCCAGGCAGAGAGGCGACATGTGTTCCCACATGCGCAGTCTGTTCCTTCATATTAAACCATTTATGTAAAAAGATAAATTGCTACATTGCCTTTTTTTATATCACTGCACTATTCCAATGGTCTACACAAGTTCACAGAGAACTAATGAATTTATGCTGTGCTCTCTAAGTTGGTTGACATGCTCACCAGAGGGATGACCCTCCTAGAGAGGCCTAAACAATGATCATGTCTTTTTTCTGAGAGAAAACGTTAACATGCGTTACTGGTTGTCATGTCATACAATAGTCTGGGAACTGCTACTGAATAATTTAGCTAGCTTTGCAAGTTTTCAGTGGTGTCTTACGATCTTGATTGTGTTGGATTAAGCAGCCTCTTACCTCCCTACACATTTAAAATATGATTCGAGTGTCAAGCACAGTTTGCGAATGTCTACCTACCTAACCCTAACCCTAGAGCTCCTGGCACGTGCCTGCACAAGCACCACAAATTTCAAATGAGTATTTGTCTCAAGTATCGGAGTTTTAAGACATTTAAAACTTCACTATAAAACACGACTAATGACGGATGAAAGATGTTATTTGCGCTTTAAGGGCTAAACTGCATTCTAGCGGGTTGTTTTATGCTGTTAACGTTTAAAGTGACAAGGGATTATTTTAAAACTACTGTAATTCTCCCAGATTATAGCCTTTCCTGTGTCACTGTCTCCTCTGCAATATGTTAAAAACCACATTTAGATTCAACTACGAAAAGTTCAGACCCACTAACAGCCTTTGAAACTTGAAGTTAGGAGGAAACTTTTTCTGTGCTTTATATATTTCATCTTTTGGGATGATGTACAGCTCCAGTGGTATAGTGCCATTCTGACAAATCCGTCAAATTTTTGTTTTTTTAACAGCTAATCATCTGCTGTAAGACGACCTGCCGTAACAGGTCCGAGCAGCAAGCTGGCTATGGTGCACATTCATATGCACATCCTATCAGCAGTCAGCATAATGCCAAATATGAACTTCTTTCCATTCGTCTTGTCACAGCTTAATGCGAGCATAGGTGGCCTCATCCACTGATGACGTGGGCTTCATGTGGGAAGAATGTGCATTCAGATGTCTTTTCTGCAACAACTAAGAGCTGACTGTTAGATCATCGCGCAAGTCTATGGAGTCTCATGGGATCGTTTTCCAGTTCTTCTAAGCAGTCTCACTCCGGTGCTGAGGAGCAGCTTTCCAGAGCACTTCAAGAACATGTCAGTGTAGAGCAACATTTTGACAGTAAATAAGAGGGTAAAGCACGTTTTTACATCACCGGACTTTGACTTTTCATCGAAAGTAATATACTGGTTGAGCTGGTTTTCAGATTTGTGATTACATTTAAGAGAGAATTACTGAGATGTAAAAGCTATGCCTCAATTCTAATTCTTGCTGCCTGGCTACTGAGCACCAATCATATCTAATTCACAGATATATGAGAAGGACAGGCTGTGAAATTTCACTAAGCCGACCCCCAACAGTCCATAGGAAGAAGCTTCTCATCCTTTCAGAGGGGTGTCGACTGGTGCATAAACTTTTATCTTACTCGTCACAAACCTTTCAAACACCACTCTGTTGATATTACTGGCCAGATTATACTTCACCTTCAACTGACACTTTAATCCCCCATAATGAATGGAGACAATGGCTGGAAAGGAATGACGTTCTGCCAATGGCTCTATCTGAGGCCCGGAGGGGATACAGTAGATGAAGAGGCAAAAGTGGAACAAAGAGGGCTTTCATCAACAAAACAATATCAGGATCCTCAATTAGTCCAGGCCAGACCAGAGTCCAGGGTGCCAGCACTTATTGTTCCCCAACAGCCCACTTTGGCACAGAAAGCCCACAGGTCATGGTCTTCCTCTGCTTCAGCTTAAGCAGAGGCATGTTCTAATCCGCGTGATGGGGATTTGGTGAGCTGGTACACCAACCTGGTCTCAAACAAGTGAACTTAGTGAACCAGCAGGGTGATGAAGACGATTATCAACCCAAAAGAAAGAAATATGACTTTTGAGCTGAATGTAAGAAATTCAGAAATCATATTAAGTCTCCATGAAAACTGCTATTCCAACACAATGCAAGAAGTGTTAGTAGAAAATAGTCACTACTCAGACTGAAACACTGCACTCCAACTAATTGTCATCATTGTTCCCTACATAATGAGACTCTCTCCTGTAACACCAAGTACTTCTTTTAACAATTATTGTTATGTTGTTCTTTTTTTTATATGAAAAAAAGAGATTTACAGCAAATTTACAGAAACTGATTGTCTAGTGACTGACTTTTCAGGAGACTAACCTGTTAGATGCTACAACAGGAATAGATGGCTCCACTGTATCCTATTGACTACAGGTTTTAATCAGCATAAACTCTGAAATAATTCAAATATTTCATTTTAATTAACTCAGAGCTCAGCAGGAATTAACCATGAGCTGCCAGCTTCGGTTCAAACCGGTGAAATCTAAAGTACACTTCTTGTCAGCTTGTTGGTTTTGTCTGTTAGAATCATTTTGTGAGCATTCAGACTTATGAAATCCACAACGAAAACTAAGGGGGGTTAAGGCATGGATTACTGTGTGCACCCAGATGTTATGTTTCCATCAATGCCGATCAGAATCAGCGCTCCTAGCTACCTGCAGCTAATTCAGAGCAATGAAGCAGCGGCTTTATAGCAAGTGTATCTATCAGCACAGAAAGACTACAAACTAATTTGCAGAGATGAAAATGGAAAAGAAGAATGCAAAGAATTCAAGCACGGAGACACTGAACATGGATGCAAAAATGCCACTAAGCAAAAATAAAGCATTCATACAGAAATATAAAAGATACATCATTACAATGTTCTTTTCAAGTAGAAGAAAAGAGCCATCCTAATGTCCATCATCAGTACTGATAACACTCTGTACTGCAGCTAAATGCTCATAATGTCTTGAATTTGTTGTCGATAATGTTAGGGAGACCACCGTGAGAAACATCTTTAGCAGAATCTATTACATATCGTATATCTGTCAAATCCAATCTCACACAAAGTAAAATTTAAGCTAAAACTACTTGATGCGTCACAATAATACACAAGTAAACTCTGATTAAACATTAGCAGAGTTCTTGTTAAGACTTGTTCTCAGTGTGCTTGTATTCTTCCTCTCGGGATTTGTCTGCAGAAGCACTTACTTTCAGACTCTGAAAGTAATCTTTAAACTTCTATTTATTTGTTTAGGATTAGAGATTAGACCTTAGAGTTTTGATCCAAGTGGATCAGATTTTTCTGTCTGCTTGCTTTCCCACCTTGTATTCCTTCTTTTTACTTGGCTGGCCATCTAAAACAGGAAACATGAGGTTGCAAAAACCTTTACAAGACAAAGACTATTACCACGTGTAAATAATAAGGTCATAAACTGCATTTGTGAAGCAAGGGGGTCCTATTGAATATGGCTCTAAATTAACTTTCATGGGATGTTTCAGCCAGTCAAGTGGCAGGAAAAGGGAAATTTACTGCAAACCTGCCAGGCCACCTTCAACCAATAATGACTCTGTCTCGGCAGACAAATAGCCCTGCAAATCTTTCAATGGACGTCTAAACATTTATCATCCCCACGGATGGCCTATGTTCCTCTTCTCCTGCCTCCTCAATGGATGGCACTGTGCCACCTGGCCTGTAACAACCTCTGAGTGAATAGAGAGCGCCCTTTTTTGTCTACAAGTTCATGATTCACGCAACAATTAGCAGCTTCCAAGTTATGAGCAACCGAAGAATTCCCTTTGTGAAAATCCAGGCTGGGCACATGATCAAACATGAGGCAAAGATGCATCGTCATCAAGGTTTCCTGCAGTACACGAGACACCTCAAAGGAAACAGATGCATTTACAAGACTCAACAAACGATAACAGGAACTGCTGTTTCAGTCTCCAAGTCTTTTTATCCATTGATCTCAAACCAAATGCACCTGGAGAACTTGCTTCTCCTTTACCGACTTACAGCAAGAACAGGTCATGTCAGTGCATTTCATATCCCCCTACTAAGTCCCTACTTCTGGCAAACCTATACCAAAGTAAAGGACAGGAGGCACAGGACTCAGCAAATCCCTCTTTTGTCACAGAAGCTCTAGCCTGGATGGTAATCTCCCCATCCCATAGGATTCTCCTTCGTTCACACCCCCATGGTGTGAGATTTGTGAGAGGGTAAAATAGAAGTGCCTACAGACATGGCGGCTCTTGAAGGACGGGTGAATGAGTGGAATTCAAGGATGCCTTGAAAAGCGGTTTGCACATCATGAGAGTCAATCAGAAGATAAGACATGGAGAGCGAAAAGAGGGATATAAGAGCATAATATAAGTGAATTTCTAAACGCACAATGGCATTCCCGAGAGGGGCCTCGTGAAATGTTGAATGGTCTATTCATTCATTTAAAAGAAGAAAAAAAAAAGAAAACCGCATTGGGTGGTAGCTGATGCTTGCGTTAACTGTGTTCACATCTGACTTTTAAAATGCTTATTTCAGATCGAAATCTGCAAAGAGAGCATTTCCAAAGTGAAAAAGGATCGCATCGCCAGAAGAGACATAATGCAGTCCACACAGTGTCCAAATCAGCCATAGATCATGGAGAGTGAAAAGCTGGAGGTATACATTTCTTAGGACAAGAGAATGAAAATGTGAGGTGGAGAGCAGGAAAGGGGTGAGGGGGGGGGGGTCTCTTGTTTCATGTCGCTCTGTGTTCAGCAGCCTGTCAGTGAAGACTAGAGAACACTACCTAAAGCTGAAGACTGGGACATAGTGCCAGGTACAAAGATCCGGTTTCCTTTGCGACGGCAAAATACGGCTTTGTAGAGGAGAAATCTGCACCTGGTTGCCATGGAAACCAATTTTCATCCAAACTACAGCCAGCAGTGCTGACAAACTGACCACCCAGAGTAAGGTGTGTCTGCTTGGGAAGTTTCTTAAAGAGGCCAAATGGCTCTCAGCACGATGGCTTGGGTTTGGGGTAACAGTGTACTATTCCACCTGGTTGCCATTCCTGCGCCCAATAAATGTGTGTTTCTTTTTAGTGTTGTTGGGCAACATTTCCCAAATACATATAATAAGTATCGTTAAAGACATTTAATGGAATCACAGTTTACTAATTGCAAGTTTGGGTGGGAACACTGTGTCACTGCCTTTTTCTAAATCAGATCTACTGGTCACCTTTTAGACAACTTAGTGGGTTTTTTAGATCTTTCAGAGGGAAGATAAGAACAAAAATTTGTTATTAAATGTTAAACATCTATCCATCTTCAAACTTTTTGCACATACTCACAACTTCACCATACCTCCAGCTTGGATACAACATTTCACACACCAGAGCAGCAGTAGACTAATAGTCAATAGTAGTCAATGTTTGCAGAGTTCTACTATTTTACTATGTTTTTGTTTGTTTGTTTATGTATCCTTTAACATGCAGACTTTGCAGCACCCGACAACAGCAATAACAAGGAACGGTGTTTGTTTTTATATATATAACTTCTATAATTTTTTTTTAATGTAGCAAACACTCAATTGCTACTCAAGCACAATTTAAGTGATAAAACCAAAAAAAAAAAAATCTAATGAGACCAACAACATTTTAGGAAAGTCAAAAGGACTAGAAAGTTTTCAAAGGTAAGGGTGTCATGACTGTTTATAAAAGAAGCCACCACCAAAAGTTCAATCTTTCCATGCGAGAACGGGCCTTAGAAAACTACCCTGTGCCAAAAAACCCCACATTTTTCTCTCCTAAATTGTAAAAAAAAACTTGATCTTTTTACACTTGGAGCTTCAGATTGTGGGAATAAAATTCTATGATTCTGGGAAAATTTCAGTGTGTGACGACCGATCCTGTTGGATGTATATCATCTTCAATCTGTTAGAGCTCTGTGACACGTCATCATGATCAGGATAGTACCACAGGCCCATGAGTACCTTGACAAATCATTTTCACTACATAGTCAAAGTTTTCTGGCAGGATTTATCTCAGATGGACAGAAATACACTGGACATGTGTCCGGTGATCAAGGGAGTCCATGTTTCAGCTGCTTTTGGGAAAATGATGTTTGGGTCTAGATACCAAGAGGAAGTCAGTCCAGGTTGTTGACACTGAAAGATGCTCAATATGAAATGAGGGAGTATTAGTGCCCTTTACACAGGTTACATGTATATAAGTAAAGATATAATTAATGTAAAGTCAATTACTGGAATTTTAAAGAGATATATGCTATCTTCAATGAGGCATCTTCTCCCATAAAGACAATAGCATATCTAAATCTACACAATTTACCACAGAATGACCTCATGGGAATGATGTGAACTTGAATGACTTGCCAACAGTCCACATCTTTCTCTGTAAAATTTGTGGTGCATCATAAAGTGGAGAATCAAACACCTAAAACCTGCTCAGCATCTAAAATTTTGTATTACATTTTGTAATAACTTTTGTATACAGCAAGAATGAACACAGATTCCTGTGAAAAACTGCGAAGATAAGCATCTACAGTTCCAAATCAATTAAATAGCATCATTAAAAGGCAGATGATGTAACACAACAATAATATAACACTATCCTAGTTTTTTATAAACCTTTCCATCACAGATAACATAACCAGATGGGGGGTGGGTTTACCACTGTTAATCTATTATAGAAACACATTCATTTGGATAACTAAGTGAATGACACTTGCCCTGTTAAAAAGAAACTTGTAGGTGCAGAATTCAGATTTCACAATGTTCCCCATGTGGTCTGAAGCCACAAAAAAGACTAAACAAAACAGTATCGCACACCAGACTCCAAAAAACCCCGGTGGATTTCCAGGGGTTACTCCGCATTCTGATCTTGAATACAAAACGTGCATATTGCATCGAGTCCTGTAATTTGCAGGCCTTTACACGATACAGTACACTGACTGCTACTTACATTACCTGGGAAAGACAAGCAAATAAGTGAGGGTTTCACCTCAAACAGGAAAGAAGTGCTGAGAGCTAAGGCAGCACTCAGTGTACCATTAGTTCTGGAGATAGTTGGGTGTACAGAGCAAGTGGTCCTACAAATCCTCTTCTCTTGCAAACACAAGCAGTAATTATTGTGTCCCTCTGTAGTTTGCTGCTGTCAACCCAACATTTTGACATCAGGGACAGCATGAGAGAACAGCTGAGTGCACCTGAAACACTGAGTACTGGGAGCACATAAAAATACAAATAACAGCTGTCAGCAGCATTCAAAAGGATGCTCAGCCCTGAAAGAAATGCAAAGCACACACACACACACACATACACTAAAAGACATAAATCTTTTCACTACATCCTGTTATATGCTTTAAAATCTTTGCAGTACCTCATTGCTGTCACCTATATGCGTAGGTTTTGCTCTAAAATACTAAATAATTATGCTGTTAACCCCTGAAGTCAGTATGCAAAGGACCAAACGGGTGTGGCACTTTCTTTGTGAGCTCATACAAACGCAACACACAGCTGGCTAAAGCTTTGTCAAGCCCCACTGTGACACCAGAGAAAAGACTGAAACGTAGCATTATTTTTCCCTAACCACAGCCTTTTTGGCTTCTGTGTGGGGAAAACTGGTGAGGAATTGTTAAGTTATAAATGTGGTTGCAAGAAAACAAGAGCTGAAAATCCAGCGATGCATCATAAATGTTGAAGATACTAAATATTTACTGGAAGGCATGGATCTCAAACAGCTACTCCCAGGTGTACTTGTACGTTTATGCAAACAGTGCTCCCAGTGATGCAGGAGTCCTTCTCTGACTGGGCCATGTGGTTCTCTGTATATGGTAGATTTAGACATGCAACTCCTCAGATTCGCTACATGATCCAGATGGGCTGAATTAAGCACTCGGAACAGGATGTGACCACCGTGATCCTCTAACAAAAACACATCCACTTTAAAGTAAACCACACCAAATCGAGATTGCCTTTGTGTTTCTCATAATGAGAACTTTTTTTCCCCTCCACTGACTTGCTTTTCAGGGTGTTGAGTCCCGCCCCAGGGACTGCTGATGACACCACCGCCTTTATGAAAAGGTCAGATTTTACAAGCAGCAGAGCAGAAGAAAAATGTGGTTCTCGTCATCATTTTTCAGGTAAAATCAGATTTAAAAAATTATGTACAAAATCAGTCAAAAAGTTGAACATTTGAGTGAGTAGATAGGTCCAAACCATAGACTGTATATAAAGAGATGGACGGAGCCTCTGGGACGTCACCCATAGGTTTCTGAAGAGCTGAATTGAAGCTCAGTGGACGGTTCCTACCATCGCCATGTTGGCAGCGTCATGTGCGTCACCCGGAAAATACAAATATGGGAAAAGAGGTGGTGCTGAGAGGGGGGCTGGGAGCGTCATGGTGGATGATTGACATCTATCAAACTCCAAGCTTTCTGTAACTAAGAGCTAACCGAGCTAACCCGGAGATAACAGGAGCTAACCAGCTAACGGAGGTAAGCGGGCTAAAGCTAAGTCACGTTATTAACCGGCTAAAAACCGCGGTTGTTCTACGTTCTTCTGACTTGAAGCCGAATATCGGTACCTGTCAGTCAAAAGGACCCGACCCTAAATATGCCGAACTCAGAGATTAAATTACTTTTAAATGGGTGAGTTAGAAAAAAATTCACTCCCCCCACAGTTGTCATGAAGGTAAACCTGACCTATTAAACTGAAAATGGATTTTTGAACCAGGCTGTAAACATGTTTATTTGTGCTGTAAACATGTTTATTTCTGCCATGAAGTTGGCCTCTTTAACATGGGAGTCTATGGGGATTTGCTCTGTTTTGCAGCCAGCCCCTAGCGGATGAAGGGGGAACTGCAGTTTTAAGCACTTCCGCATAGGCTTCACTTTTAATCGCCGGAGGTTGCCGCTTGGTCCAAACACTGTACTAATACAGTATACTGATAGCAATTTATAACAGTCTGCTGGACTAGGTATGAATCCGTTGACTGCAACATTCAGCCGGTGTAAGTCTGCCTTCACGGTAACATGTTCCCCTCCTCGCCTGAAGTGGCGCTGCATCACAAATCACTGCAGGAGGAACCAAGACAAACAACCAACAAGAAAACTTGCTAATCTGCTATTAATGCAGGGCAACTTCCACTACTGAAGTTGCTGTATTTGTTTTACTTGAAGTGAACCAAGACGTACTTATGGACCAGTTTGTGTCACATTCACACCTTCAAAACAAACCAGACATTTCAATCTAATGAACTGGGACTTCATTTGAAAGGGCATGTCTGAATGTGCCCTAAATAAAGATACTTGTCTCTAACTAATGATCTGCAATAATATTCACATGTAAAAACAGTCGTTTCATTTAATTCTAAGAAATAAAATAGTTCATGTGACTATCGGCTGGATATGCAACTGTTTTACTTTAATTAGCATTTGCTAGTAACGATTTACTATGGTAGTATCAATTTACTGTTAAATATCCAGGAAAAACCCACAAGAATATGTTGCGATTGCCAGGGCATGAAATTCACTGTGGGATTGCTCAATCCCAGACCTAGCTCTTATAATGCCGAAATTCCTGCATTCACCACTAACAGCAATAATAATGTGCAGTAAACGTTCGTGTCTGATCTATAAAACTAAAAGATGTCCTAAGATATGTACTGAATAACTGGACAGCTGGTTCTGCTCTAAATCTTTTAGATCTGAAGAGTAAGTCGTGCATCTCCTCACAATGAAAGCTAAAGACTTGTTGAAGGTTTTTCAAGTTTGACAGACTTCACTGAGCCTGATTGTACACTCCCATAAAAACCAAACCCGTAAAAGACAAAACTGTATGATGGTGCGAGGGTTGGAACAGCTGGATCTCCCCACAGATTTATGAACAGAGCCCACAACTGAATTGTAAGATCGTCACTTCATTATGTGCTCAACTGCAAATTGTAGGGAGATGCTTTCCAAAATCAAGTTACATCAGAGCGACATCATGCTAAAAAGAAAACAAAAAAACCAATGGTCTCTGCATGCCAAATGGAGACTGGGGACTAAATGACAACATGGCATGAGCCAGCACCAAACACCTGCAGGGGGTTGGGTTGGGTTGGTGGTATTTGAAGAATAATAAAATCATTCTCAGACATTTTGAATAATATTTTGGCTTGCATATGCAGATAGGTATGTGCATATTTTTGGTATAAATCCAACCAAACAACAACAAAGGTAAACAACATGTCTCTAAAAATCTGGAAATTTAAACATAAAAGTAATAAAATCTTCATTTGGAAAATAGTCATTTTGCATCAACAAACCTGGGATTTTATGTCTCTACTGACTCTCCACTGGCACAGCCGACATCAACCTTGTTTCACCACCACCTGTGGGATCAGTCGTGTCCATCCGGGGTGGAAGGAAAAGCATTTCCAGATCCATATTCGATTACTGTGAGACTCCCACCCGCAACCTCACACACACAAACAGATGCTTAAACCGAGTCAAACCCAAACAAAGTCCACAGCCAGACAAAAACCGTCTACTTAACAAAAGTCTAATTAACTTTCTAAACGGTGGCGGCTGACACACAACACAGCAAAACAAATGCCTGATGGATCCTGAGGCACCTCCATGGATGTTGATTATGTGTTAGCAGGTTTGCTGACTAGAAAATCCAACGATTAGACATCTCAAGGTTCAGCGAGTCAACAGAATCTGTGCGCAGACGACCCATTTATTTCATTTAATGGTTACAATGATCCGAAGCAAGGCCACAGTCTCCCAGCCGCTCATCACAGAAAGCCACCGTGCTTTTTAACACACACAACCTGGCTTTTCTTTTAGCTTCATTCCGCACTATTTTTCCAATAACTTTTTATTCCTCTGACCATCAACACTTTACACCAGAAAGCAAAGAAACAGCAAGCCAGCTGTGTCTTTTAATGCTGGATCTAATTCAACCATTAAATGGCACAGTGGGGGAAATGTGGAGAGGGATTGGATGGGGGCTTCCCTAACAGCCGTTCCCCTCCCCCGGCCGCGTCCTGCTCCCCTCTGAGGCAAAACCACGCTGGGTGCATGTCAAAGATCACATGACAATAGGGATTCTTGACCCAGCTTGGGAGTGGGAATGAATCAGACCTAATTCAAGCATGTCGCAGGCAGCCCAAGCTTTGCTCTTGAGACAGAGTGGCAGGTCTTTTCAGGCTGCAGCCCCCCCCCCCCCCCCCCCCCCCCCCCCCCCCCACACACACACACACACACAGCTCAGCATTCCTGTCTTAAGAGTTACCACCTGCATATTGCACTCATCTTTACCTGATTCAGACACTATCCCAAAGTCTGGTGTGTTCATTTAGCTCCATTTTAATAATCAGAGGAATTGCAAACGTTTCAAAGACAATAATGCTGAATCCCACCAACCCCTTGTACCACCAAGAGCCGTATCTAGTCATTAGTGATCATGGTCAATCAAATATTAATCATCATCCTCTCAGTTTCGCCTCCATCTCATCTGACAGCTTCAGTCCAGATGATCAATTACTAAATTAAACGCACAACATGAGTGTGTTTCAAAGACAAATTCATCAGAGGAAAGAAGACAGACTGTTTAACCTGTGGGGCTCCAACACCACTTCCTTCAATCAACCATAAGGGGCTCAGGACGAGATGCAGCCGCTTCAAACCACAGCAACAGTTTGTGTTCAGATGCAGAACAAACAAAGAAGGAATGCAAGTGTGCTGAGAATGCACAGCATGCGACGGACGTTTGGAAAAACTTGCACTCTTTGAACAAAGTTGTGCGTTTTATGAGCATCAGCACAGCTCTGCAGCAGCACAGCCAGACATTTAGCAGTTGGCTTGTTAACACAGCACACAGCATGCCACCAGGGAAAAGTAGACAAGAGTGTGCAAACATCACGCTCCACATGCTGAAGCATCCCACTTGTACAGCGGTGATCCTGCTGATTAATAACCAGTGAACTGTTGCATAAATGGATCCCCTGAAGAATGAAAATCCGTTTCTGTAAAAGTTGTTCAACAAATCCAACAAGTTTACTCCAGTTAGTGGACTTCTGGTTGGTGTTCTAAGCAGTGTGTTTACATATTCTAATAAACAGGCAATGGAAGGAGAAAAGTTTGCAAATATAACGAGATTTCTTCAAAGAAGCTGCAAGATCCAGGCTTCTGATACCTGAAAGGCTGCCATCAGTGTCTTACTTCCAGCATCTTTTCTTACCTGGCCATTGCAGCGCAACTGGGATGGCGAGAAGGAGGACGCAGCAGACAAGGCGCTTCAGCCATGAAGAACACCTGCGAAGGAAACAGCACGCGATCACATGCACAGCCTCAACGCAAAACTACAAACTGCAGGGGGGAAAAAAGTTGCCATTGAAGCACTACCTCATCTTTATGTTGTTTCAATGCAGCGGAGCGGGGAAGCTACATGGATTGTTTTGTTTTTCAGTGGAGGGGGGAAAGAGAGAAAAGGCGCGCGAGTAGTGATCCCAGATTTGTAGGTCCGACCAGAGTGTTACTGGGTCCGACACCGCTGCTGCTGCTGCGCGCGCGCGCCTGGAACAGCTGATGAGGACGCGCAGCTCTGCTGGAAGCGAAGAGGAAGAGTAGAGAAGAGGAGAAGAGACCTGTGTGGCTTCACAGCAGGCAGGCACTTCCCCCAGGTCCTGGAAGGGAACTACTTGGTCTCTAAGCCTGCTAATAATAATAATAATAATAATAATAATAATAATAATAATAATAATAATAATAATAATAATAATAATAGTAATGACAATAATATTTTATGTTACTGTTTATGTATCGATCTATCTTCTTTCTATTTTAGTATTTTGTTACATTTATATTTAGTTTTTTTGTGGGGTTTTTTTTTGTGGTTTTTTTTTTTTTTGTTAAAATTATGGTTATTTAAAACGGGAATTTAAAAGGGAACTTTAGGGGAAACGAAGGTTTGGATTTCAGTAAATAATAAATTAATTATTACGAGTTAAGTAGACAATAAATAAAAGAAGGTTATAAAAGACACATCTAGTTATGTTTTATCAACTATAAGTTGGTTTATATTACCCTGCATGTTGTGACTTTAACCCCTGGAAATTTACACGATGCTTCTGAAATTTATTTTATTTTATTTCTTTCTATACACAGTTATTTATAAACTAAATTGAACTAATCTGATATCATATTTCTTTATGTACTTACTTATTTACTTGTTTGTTTTATTTATTTACTGTTTTGATATTCATTATATACTATTTATTTATTTATTTTCATTATTCATTTTTTACTATTTATAAATGTTTAACCGTATTTTTTCATCTTTTTTCCCACTGTCTGTTATTTTTTATATATATGTACATAAATTTAGACATTTAATTGGCTTCACAAATGTGTACTTCAGTGATAACTTCATTTGATCCATACCACAAGTTTTAGTTACCGACTTTCATTTTAACTTAGCAAAGTTGTCACATGGTGTTGTGACTTTTATATCCTTTTATATCAGTTTGGACAGATTAGCACTGTTGGTGAGATGATGCCATGAATGCTGAATTATGATCAAGAGCCTCCTTGTGTTGGTATGAAACATCTTATAAAATTACATACAGAAGCACATATCCTGCATTAACATCCTGCACTTTGGTATCTGGTGCTTACGATACTATAACAATAGCATAATAGTACCATAGTAATACGATACAATAATGATATTATACAGTGTGATACAATGAGACAATACAACATGATATTTTATAGTCCCCAACTGACCTCAAGTGCTGTCACAGTTGTTGCCTTGATAATATCGATGCACCACACAACACACTAATAAACCTCTGTAATCTACATTTAACTGCCCAACCTCAGAAATATATTGCACAATACTTATTACGCATAAAGTCAGAAAGACGGCAACGATTAAAAAAATAAAAATAAATAAATGATGCTCCTGCACAACCCCAACAGCCTCAAAAGTGAGATTACATCATCCACATGGACATAAAATATTTTTTTTTAAAAAGGGTTAAATCTGCCTTTCAGAGCTCAGTAAATCCCAGCAGAACACTGCAACTCGTCCTCAAGATAGATAGTGTGTGATGGGTTGAGCATAACTCTCTGGGCTTGTCTGTATACACTGCAGGTGGATGGAATGGAGAGGTTTCCAGTCCTCCCAGTAACCTTCATGGCAGACTGTAGCAGACACAGCAGCTTCTGCTGTATCATGGGGACATTTATGTAATGCTGCTCTCCGGCACAGACTGAGAAAACAGAAACATTTTATGATTTGCAGCAAAAACACCAAAAGTCTGAGTGAAGGAAATGATCTTTGCTATAAACTGGAACACAAAACATCCATTTTTAATCTGGTTGAGACTTTTATGGAAGAACAGTGGAGCGAGAACCCACAAAGCCTGAGGCCCTTACACCATCTGATTGATTTATGTATGTATGTATGTATGTATGTATGTATGTATGTATGTATGTATGTATTTATTTATTTATTTATTTATTTATTTATTTTTTTTTTTCGTTCAATCAATCTTTTATTTATTTAATTAATTAATAAAATTATTCATTCATTCATTCATTCTTTTATTTTTTATTTATAGTAACAAAATAATGCCCATCACTGAACAAAACAATTAACTTAAGTGGAATACACTGATTGTAAATAACATCAAGGGAAAACAGATGAAAATGAGTTAATGGCTAAGAGCTAACACATTTACACATGTGTGTTTATTTATGGGGACTGTCTCTATTTTAATAAACAAATTCTACCAAAAATCTGAGCTCGGTTCTTTCCAGTGCAGTCGTTTATATAACGAGTAAAATAGACTGGAAATGTTCACATGTAAACAAGTTTCTTCTGATTAAATGTATGTAAACACTTCATAGCATGTTGAGGTTATGCTTGAGCATGTAAACACAGCTAAAGAAACAAACCTGTAGACCCCAAAGCTGCGCTTGTCAGTCGACATGAGCTGCACTGAAAAAGCCAAGCATGAGCTGTGTAAACTTCATTTCTACTGGAAAATCTGCTGTCACTGCCTTCTTAGCTCAGAAGAACAGACTTGACAAGGTGATGACCCCATTTACAGCTCTGAAGGAGGCCTGTTTATGATAGTCTATCTAACTCAGGTAGGTTAAAAAATTTGATGTATGCATCATAAAACTGTGGTGTTTATCAACTTAATAAATTAAAGTTGGCCTCAAGTGTGTTTTGAAACAAGCTTTTTTTTTTTTTTTATATCTAAAAAGCCTGAAGCCAAATTTTGAGCCTGAATTAAAGGGCAAGTGATGTAAATACATGCAAACGACAATAAAGCATTTGATGTTTGATCATTTATTCATCAGTACTGGAACATTTCCTAAATATTTGGATCACAATTAATCCGAAATATTCCAATCAGGCTACAACACAGTTTACAACACACAGTTGTAAAACCAAAAAAAAAACCTGCACTTACACAAAAAGCCCAGCAGAGGATGGAGTTGGTTTTCTTTTAAGACCCTTCTGTTTCTGTTTCATTCACAGCTCATAACGTTAGGTTTTCTATGTCAGGTGCTTTATTCCCCCCCCCCCCCCCCCCCCCCCCCCCCCCGTTTGTCTCTCTTTAGACATATTAATGTATTATCACTCACTTTCACAAGACATACCACTTATTTATTTGCATCTTAGTACAGAAACACCATCATGTCAGACATGACTTTGCAGGTTTATAATCAAGTAAAAGTGAGTCTGTGTGGAGTTTTTTTTTTTTTTTTTTTTGCCATGCTGTTATTAATGATCTGACAAACATGTCACCATGTTCGGTCATCTCTGTGTTAATTAGAGTCGGCTTTGTAAGCCTCCAGGGTCTGTCTGAACACGCTCAGAGCTCCGTGGACGTCTGCTCTGCTCACATTCCAGCGTCAGGGAAAAGAAAGACCAAACTGTGTGTTAAATGTTGCAGTATAATCTTACACTGAGCAGCAACTCTTTCAGCAAAGACTCATATATAGTGCACCCTGCATCTCCATAACGAGAACATAACTTCACTAATCACTTCACAGGAGCAATGCGTCACACATGTGCTAGTGGTAGTTTCGTCCTTTTCTTAGTACTGGTAGAAACAATGGAAGGCTTCCTGCATGAGCACAGGGAATCAAAAGCTAATTAAAATCTCATTCGTGGAATGGGACCTAACGAAACCGGTTCAGCATCTGTTTAAAATGTAAATGTGGAAACAAGGTATGTTGTTTTGCATGTAAATGATACTGTGATGCTGTAAGTGATACCGTATTTGGGAGGTTAGCTGATCACCAATGTGTCAATTAAAAGAAAACATGGTGTATGTTGGAAACTGGACTCCAAGATTCTTAAAGATGTTATGCTTCAGTCTTTCCAAGAATCCATCTTGGCTTACACATGGGGGCCTTATAATGTCACCCAATCCACAATACTGCAGGTTGTCTTCAGGTAAACAGGCATCGGACTGGAAACAAGTGTAAAAAGTATGAGAGAGATTCATCCATAGTCCTGGTGACCATCAACTTCACTGCTCAGAGAAGGAGAAACTACTCAACTTGTAAATGTGAGTCTGTCTCAACAGCAATCTCAGTCTTGTTTTTATTTTTTAACTCAGTGATTTCCTCCAGTGGATCCTTCATGCAGGTGGCTTGGCCTGCTTGGTCTGCAGGGCAGTTGCCGTGGTAACTGCCCAAGTCTGGGTGGCTGTAGGGGTCCTGCGCTGCAGCTCTGTGGCTGTGGTGTGGATCCCGCCCTGCCCTGAACTTGGTGGTTCCTATGGTGCTGCCCTATGTGGCCACGCTGATAGACCCCCAAGATACCATATCCTCACAGCAGCATCAAGCCAGATGTTTTTATTCTTTTCATACTTTTATGCCTACATTTCAGTTAAGAGAACATAATGAGAGATGGGAGTTCATGTTTCTGCAAAATGGGCTAAGGGTGTGTACATCTGTGTGAAAGAGAACTATAATGAGGTGTGTGTTTCTAAATTGCTGTTTTGTACTATAATCTGCAACAGCTTTTCTAATCCTTTTTCTTTTAATGTGTATAAATTGTTTTTTATAATGTAAAGCACTTTGTGTTTTGCTATGTATGAAAAGTGCTTTAGAATAAAATTTAATTCGAATTGATGACAGAGGTCAAACAAAAAATAAATAACCGAATAGTTTAACATCAAAATCACAAACTCTGATAAGACACCAGGTACACCTCTTCAACTGGCTCCACTGTTTCACCCCAAAATCAGAATATTATCACAGACCACAACATGATGTCACAACAGGACACTTCTGTAGGAGACACTTAATTCATGTGCTGAAAGTGCACAGTTAAAACCAAAACAGCATGTGAACACTGGGCAAGCTGTTGATATTTCATTTCTACCGCATGGCCATGACTTGATTATTTTGCTGCCACATGTTCAAAATTCATGGACAAGGCTGCATAATGCGTGGCTCTGAAGTAACAATCTGTAGCCAAGTTGTTGTTGTTCCCTTTCGGCTTGTCCCTCTGAAGGGGTCACCATAATGAATCATCGCTAAGGTAAATTGGCACATGTTACACCCCTTATGCCCTTCCTGACACAACCCTCCACATTTATCCGGGCTTGGGACCAGCCTGCACAATCCGAAGGCCCACACAGGAATCGGCGACCATCTGGTTTCAAGATATGCGGGTCTACCACAAGACAAGCGGCTCTACCTCCAAGACGAGCGGCTCTACCAAAAGATGAGTGGCTCTACCACAAGACAAGCAGCTCTACCTCAAGACAAGTGGCTCTACCACCAAGACAAGTGGCTCTACCACAAGACGAGTGGCTCTACCACAAGACAAGTGGCTCTACCACCAAGACATGAGGCCATACCACAAGACGAGTGGCTCTACCACCAAGACATGAGGCTCTACCACAAGACAAGTGGCTCTACCACCAAGACATGAGGCACTACCACAAGACGAGTGGCTTTACCACCAAGACATGAGGCTCTACCACAAGACGAGTGGCTCTACCACCAAGACATGAGGCTCTACCACAAGACGAGTGGCTCTACCACAAGACAAGTGGCTCTACCACCAAGACAAGTGGCTCTACCACAAGACGAGTGGCTCTACCACAAGACAAGTGGCTCTACCACCAAGACATGAGGCTCTACCACAAGACAAGTGGCTCTACCACCAAGACATGAGGCTCTACCACCAAGACATGAGGCTCTACCACAAGACAAGTGGCTCTACCACCAAGACATGAGGCTCTACCACAAGACGAGTGGCTCTACCACCAAGACATGAGGCTCTACCACAAGACGAGTGGCTCTACCACAAGACAAGTGGCTCTACCACCAAGACATGAGGCTCTACCACAAGACAGGTGGCTCTACCACAAGACGAGTGGCTCTACCACCAAGACATGAGGCACTACCACAAGACGAGTGGCTCTACCACCAAGACATGAGGCTCTACCACAAGACGAGTGGCTCTACCACAAGACAAGTGGCTCTACCACCAAGACATGAGGCTCTACCACCAAGATGAGTGGCTCTACCACCAAGACATGAGGCTCTACCACAAGACGAGTGGCTCTACCACCAAGACATGAGGCTCTACCACAAGACGAGTGACTCTACCACCAAGACAAGCGGCTCTACCACCAAGATTTGTGGCTCTACCACCAAGACAGGTAGCTCTCCCACCTGAGCCATGCCATTAACAATCTGTAGCCAAGTAGTAACAAATGGTCACAGGATATTTGTTTTATTCCTCTCAATGTCACCAGATGGGCTCCAAATTAAGGTGTAGAAAAAAAATGGAGAAAAGTTTCAGTAGATATTCTATTCTATTATATTCTATTTAATGAAGACCATTGATAAGTGCTCATCAGACTGCTGTGAGCGCAGTTAGACACAGGTGTTGCCACGTAGTGCTAGAGAATGTGCATATTTTTATTGTTGTTGTTTTTGTAGCTCACTTTGAGTCTGTGATTACCTGCAACAGGCTCAGTCTTCTAAATGAACTGTATTTAACAGAAATAATGGTGTTGAATAAGTTAAATATCATGTGCATTTGTTATAAAAGCTTAAAATTAGACAGTTCCCAGTTTGACTGAGTTTGTCTTCCATCATAACTCTTTTGTTCCCATGTTCATTTTCCATGAAAATGGCTTAAACTTTCAAAACCTAAGGTATCAAAGTTGGGGGACTTTGAGAACAAATGGCTAAACTGTGCCACAGTGAGGATGTTTGAGACTTCACCTGAACTGTACTCAAATCTCTCTAATTATGTTTTGTCAGAGTTGGCCTTTGCACAGGTAATGCTGGCATTTAAGAGTTTGGAGCTACGCTGTGTCATTCTTTTCATCCTAAAATAGTCTTTTTGTTGTTTTTTTTTGTAGGCAGGTCTGAAACTCTTTCACATTAGTGCCATCTTTAATTATTCTTTCTCACTAACACATGTATACAGACACTTATATGTCTCAAGAAATATCCAAGTGTTTCCTTCATCTACCAGACGTAGTCAAAAAATCGTGTCTTTGCAAAGAAATATGCATTTTATTATGTGTGTGAAGGTTGGAGCAGAATGCTAAAGACTAGACTCAGCACTTAGAGGACTGAGGGATGAATATTTGATGATCAAAAATGTTCTGACTGCATATAGCCTCAAAAGAAAACAGAAAAATAAGCATAAATGATCTTTCTTTAAGAAAACAAGCTGTACCCTTACAGCTAATTCAAGAAACAAAGTGTGTCAGGAACAAAACACTTTAATATATACTTCTATGTGATCTACCTTTAGTGTATAAATGGCAGTGCTTTTAGCTCCAACTCAGTCTTGGTCACAAAACGTTTGCTAACCAGCCAGAGGGGGTCTGAGGTGGATCACATTACTTCCAACAGCTGAAATCTGTGGGAGGTGGGAGTGTCGAGTGTGGGGGCCACTAAACAGCTGAAAGGACCCTCCAGCCAGGGCTAAGGACATGTTTAACAATCACAGAACAGCTTTTACAATAAAGAAATGTTCAGCAAAGTTCTCGCTTCACACACAGCGCAGCAGTGCTCATCCCAGAAAACAAACATGGATCTGTGAGCAGGAGCCTGTCCATTAAAACAGAAGATAAATTAATCAAACCTCCGCTAAGAGCAGCAAATCAGTGGTTTCAGTGTTCCCATCACATGCCCAGCTCAGTTAAATACTTCACTTTAAAGTAAATTAGATATATCGTGAATATGAGAAGGTTTAGAGGTAGAGTGAGCAGCAGCAAACATGGTGACTGTGTCAACACAGAACGTGTCAGATGGCTGCCAGGATGCCTGCGAAGCATGAATGAAGCAGCTGATTCCAATAAGGAAAAGACAGGCATGACATTAACACATGTGGAGGACTAGTTATTGCATCTGTAAATGCATCAATAATAGCCAAACAGATTGATTTCAATTATCTGGACTTAAAGTCAGCAGCCTGTACCAGTTTAAAGTAAAATATTAGAGACTGTGTAAATTTAGAGTCAAATAAATGTTGGCAGTTTCAAAAGATAAGCTATCAAATATGTAGAGGCCAAAAGATGACTCCTCTAAGAGTTTTATTGCAAAGCTTGAAGTAAGCTAAGTGGTCTGCCCTGTACTGGCCACCTGAACTATCTTTAGCCCCTGCTGGCAAGTGAATGGAAGTGCCTGACTTATCCTCACTGCTGTCATCAAGGCAGACAGTATTTTTAGGGGACAGCAGCAGCTGCAAAAGCATTTAACAGTATTCCATGAACAATGACACTTGGGGTGTCTAAGGCCTGAACAACACTGAGATTGGGGGACCACTCTGAAGCCGGTGTGGACGTTTAGGTGTCATTTTTTTATCCTTCTGGCTGGAGAAAAGTCTGCCAGGATGGATTGGAGAGGATCTTCTGAGCTTTGAGGATAGCATGTGTTTGAATGCGAAGTCAACTTGGGACACTGCTGAGCCTTCAGGAAACGGGTGGCATTGCTCCTTAACTCGGACTGCGATTGCAAGCGCGGAATGTATGTTGATGATCGTTCCTGGCGACTGAAGCGAGGTAGGGCATGTGAGGGGTGCACAGCTTCACAAGGGGCAGGGGTCATTCCAATTAAATCAGATAAGTAAACACAGGGGTTAATCTCCTCTCTTCAAACCTCTGGAGGGACTATTGAAGATGCTTAAAGTGCAATGTCTAAATTGTGTAATGACATACCTCACAATGTTAAATCATGTTTTTGAATTTTGAACGCAAACATGTAAGAATAAGACAAAATAGATTCCTTCAAAACAGAAAGTGTATTGCATGAACAACTATGTGGCAAATGACATTCTTTAAACTTTAATATTCAACAAAGGAGAGTGACTTTTGCATTTCTCAGGGAATACAGATAGTTAGACAAATAAAGAAATACAAAGATAAAGTTTCCAACTTCACTTATCTACTGCCACTAACGTTCAGTCTGCAACAAATAACGTATCTGACCATGAAGAAACTGAATTCTTTAAAACCTCATGATTGATTTCACAGGAAGTCTGTAAGCTTCTTGATCATTATCAGCTTTTGAAAAGCTGCAGCCATAGCTTCCCTGATGCTGTTCCGAGTTGAAGTGTTACCATAGAAATCTCCCATTTGAGAGGAATCTTCAGGTTTCCAACAGGAAGCAGTTGCATTCTGAGATGAAGGTCATGTACATCTGCAGATTTCTTTATCTTCACATTCAGAAGCTGAATTCCAGTCTGCAACTGGCTCCTTTTTTATGATCTCTGCCCACATCAGCAACCCTCCTCCACCTAACTGGCACCTGACTTTAAGTAAATGTTTCCACATGTCATCCACCTGCTGCATTAGGAGCCGAGCCAGTAACTCACATCCTCTAATACATCCTCTTAAAAATCTGCATCCATGTAAACCTCGGCCTAAACTCAAAGCCTCTGCTTTGAAACTCCATAAAGCTCCAATGTCTACCTTTATTATCAAGGGAATGCCTCTGAAAGCTTCTACAAACAGCAGGAAGGTACTTTATGAAATATGGCGGCACTGGAGTATAAAAGGTTTAGTTTTCTTGTTCTTAATGTTTTGTTTTCCTTTTTTAAGCAAATATTTAAGTTTAGTTTTCAGAACACAAGACAAGATCTGTTTGGTAGTCAGACCTCATTATAGTTTGTACATGTACACTATGTAGACAGTAATGTTAAATATAGTTTACTTAAGGCCACAACTCCAGTAATCAAACAAAGTTTTCACCTCTTAATATTAAACATCTAATTGAGAATCAAATGAATAAGATTTAAAGAAGGAAAATTAATTTGTTTATTTGAGCAAATGTAGTCTTTTATTTCTTTTTCTGAATACATTTTATAAAAATAAGCAAAAAAAAAATAAAAAACACCTAAGAATGAGACACTCTGAGTTGGGTAAATGTATTTTTTCTTAGCTGCTTAGGTGTCAGATACATTGATGCTTTAAAGATATGAAAGAACACAAAACCATACTTGAACATGTCTTTATTATTTGAGTGTAATAAGCCAATAACAAAGTATTACCACCTTTACTACTGATTTATGAGCTTACGTTTCATGCAGTCTATAAGTAAAACATATCTATAGAAGTAAAGTTTGTGACATGTTGTTGTAGAAGCCTAATGGTAATGTTTCAGAAAGTCTTGATTCTTTGCTGCTGGTCATTTCAGCTCTTATCCAAAACTCTGTGGGGTGTAATGATGGGAGAATTGGTGGCTGTAAAACACTTTTCTTTGTTGATCATCTTTTAGACTTCATGCATCTACTGTCAAAATTTCAATGCATCCCAAGACACATACACTCAGCTCTTTAATCTTTAGCCCACCTAAGGGCAGTTGGGAAAAAAGTCCATTTTTATTTTTATTTTTTTTTACTTTGAAGTCTTTATTTGGCCTTTTAACAGAATTAGAAACCAAAATAACAATTGATTACCATGTGATTGAAGTGTAGGTTTGCTTGCTGTTGTTGATCTGGAGGCAGGATACAAGTATCAGATTGTGTACAAACAGGGCTCTACAAAGTTTCTACCATTAAGTGGTGCAAAAGGTCTCAGAGTCTGTATATATCAGATGTGGTATGTTTGGCTTTCCAAGGTTAAAGGATAAAATACAGAATACGTAAAGGAGAATTTCCAGAGATAGATGACTCAAACAGATTTACATATAAATGACTGTTTCAGCAGCATTAAATAAAAGAAGTTTGACCAGAGGTGACAGCAAACAGAGATAGAGACTGTTACAGTGATAGTTCAGAGTTTTTTTTACAGCAAGTCCTCTTTAGTGGACGGGTTGAGAGTTTTTGCTGGTGTTTGTGTCAGCCTGCAGGTTTTTGAGTCGTCTTTGTGATACCTGACACACACCCTCTCTCAGGTCTTTATTTAGGGTTTACTATATTAAGCACTTTCCCATTGAAATACAGCACCAGCTGTACTGGCTATGTGTTGTGGCTGCTGCTGCAGTGGGACTGTGCTGTTCCGCCTCTCACTGCCAGGCTGTGTTTTTCTCTCATGCAGACACATCTAATTCAATTAGTCCTAATAATCATTGCATCTGTTTGTGCTGAAACACATGCACTCAAAGGAGGGGGAAGAGAAAGTGTTGGAATGATAATAAGAGTTAATTTCCTTCCAGATACCTGAGAATTGTAAAATGTACTATTGATGAGTGAATCATCTCCTACATATGAGGAAAGAAGTTAATTATGATACTTTAATTTTTTTTCCCCAATAATCTAAGGTACATGGACTGTTTCCCATCAAATAACACCTTTGTTATGTCTCTCTTTAGAACCTTACAGTGCAGAAGTTGGACAGTCTTGCTTCGGTGAATAACCCCCTGTTACACTGGACTACCTGAGGTGAAGAGAAACTTTCTGAAAAGCAGACATGGACGTCTTTGGTGGTGCACCACGTTTCTTAGCCTATCCAAGACCCGTAGTGGTCCATAGTGGGACTGATGCAGTCTTAAAGTGTCAAATTGGTGGCGATCCAAGGCCCGCTGTCATCTGGGAGAGGAACAATGAAAAGATTGATCCCCAGGGACGATACAGGGTCTTTGAGGATGGCAATGTTTACAACCTCATTATTTCAGCTGTTACAGTTGAGGATAGTGGCCAATACATATGCAAAGCAAAGAACACCATTGGGGAAACATATGCAGCTGCAACGCTTAAGGTGGAAGGTGAGGCACAAGAACTGGAGCTCCGAGAAGAGAAAAAGCCACGATTTCTCATCAAGCCCCTTTCCACTCGTGTTGGCCGAGGGGAAGATGCTGTCTTCTCCTGTAAGCTTTGGGGAAGTCCACGACCAGAGGTAGTTTGGGAAAAGGACGGCAGAAAACTCAATGAGATATTTGAGAGCACGCATTTCAGCGTGGGTTACCAGGACGGTGGATGGTTCCAGCTCAAAATCTTTAAGACTCGAGCTCCAGATGGAGGTGTATATACATGCAAAGCTAGAAATGAGTTTGGGGAAGCACTGGCAGGAGCTGTGTTGCTTGTTGATGCGGGGCCGGGACATGAAGAGGAAGGAAACCGGAATGGCTACACAAATGGCCACTGGAAAGCTCACCAGGGAAAACAGCGGAGCGGCAGACAAGTGCCAAACCGACTAAAAGACGACTCCATGACCAAGTCAACAAAAGTTAAGATGTTTGCAGTGACTGAAGGAAAACACGCAAAATTCCGCTGCTTTGTGACTGGTAAACCCAAACCAGAGATAATCTGGAGGAAAGATGGCAGGCTCATTCTGTCTGGAAGACGATACTTGTTATATGAGGACAGAGAGGGATACTTCACACTTAAAGTTCTGTATTGTAAGCAAAAGGATAATGGCGTTTATGTCTGTGCTGCATCTAACACTGCAGGGCAAACACTCAGTGCTGTACACCTCTCTGTCAAGGGTAAGTCTAAATTATTTACAGTGGTTCCAGAATTTTCTATTGTGCAAATGTGAAGAAAAAGTAAATGCAGATGCGGTCCGAGCCTGTGATGCCTGTTTTTCCGTGAGTAAAGGAGTGAGTAGGGAGTGGTGCGCTCTTGGATCAAATTTCGGTCCATTTGATACAAGGATGATGTCAGTGAGACAAAAAAGTGCACTGAGATCATTTATTGGGTTAAGTCCAAAGAGGGATGGGGAAACTGAAATTTATAAAGGTGTTATGGCTAGATTATGTCATGCCTCACCATGGAAACCTTACAAATACAATGTCATACAATCACCTGAAGCATAGTAGCTAATCATTTCTGCTACAAATCTAACTCTTCAGTCATTCTTACTTTATGACCCATTTGGATCTCAAAAATCCCTAAATCTGGGCTTTATTGAGTGGAATGTTTTTGCATCAACTGTCCAGTTGGACCACTACTATGTGATCTGTTATCTAATAATCCTGGACATTTATGAAATTCATTATTAAATGGAAACTTGACCCCTAAAATGTCTAAACCAGCAGAGTTCATTAATCTGACTTTGATTTCAACACCAACATGATGTCTGCAAAGTCACTTAGCTTCTGAAAGGTCTTGGGGTGGGTGTCCATGTGACGTCCTTTAGAGAGGGATTGTGTTTCTTACATGGGCCAGAGAAGTCCAAACTCATGGCACCATCAAAGTAAAACAGTGTTTAAGTAACAGATAGAGACAATTATGTTGATGGGATTAATAGTCATTGAAAAAACATTTTAACTGAGTGGCTGAGTGGCATTTTAACATGAAGGCTATTTAAATGGAGGTTAGTGGACCAATGGTACCAGCGGTCAGTTGTGTGTCTAAATGGTCTCATAAAAATGTTAAGAAGATATGGAGATGAAGAGCTTTGAACACAGATCACTAAATACGGTCCACATTCTGTTATTTACAACTGTCTGGTACTGTCTGATGGTGTCAGTTACAAACAGTTTATTCCCTATCTAGCACCCCAATGTGTTTATAACCTTTCCATTCCCCAACTAAATTAGTCTCTTGTCTCACAATTTTCTCCATCTTGTTTGTATAATTGGAATTTACTCTGAATCATATTTCAATTTGCAGCATTACTACAAGGACATGGATGGTTTGTGAGTTTTCGCAAGCTCAAATTGCTTAAACTATGTACACTAATAAAGTGCTAATAATGTCTTTCTATAGATAGAATGAAATATGAGTATCTTAATTTCTTTCTTTTTTGTCAACCTTGGCAGAAGTTGTATTATCTAAATGAATGTGTTGCTCTTCCTCTTCTTTGATCTCAGAGCCACCGGTACGGTTCAAGCAGCCTCTCATTGATCTCGAAGTATGGGAACGAGATTTAGCTATTCTTGAGTGTGAAGTTCCAGAAGACTCTGTTCCCATCACATGGTATCTGGAGGACAGACGACTGCAGCCAGGGGCCAAATATGGAATGGAGGAGTGGGGAACAAAACGACGACTTACTATCCGTGACATTGGAGTTGATGATGATGGGATTTACCTCTGTGAGATGCCTGATGGGGGTAGAAGTATAGCAGAGGTAGCTGTAAAAGGTAAATCAGTTTCTAATGTCATTCATTCATTTTCATACCCACTTGGTCCAATTCAGGGAAGTTGGACCTTATCCCCGCAATCATCGGGCAAGAAGCAGGTACACCCTGGACAGGTCACCAGTCTATCCCAGGAACTTTCTAATGTCTTGCCTGACAAAGCTGAAGTATATGATACTCTTTTTGTGTTATATGTAGGTGTGGGGAGCCTATGAATTCATGATTAAATTGGGTTAATTTCTTCCCATGTTGGCAAACCTTATTTAATGACCTTTTTAATCACTGCTAATCAGTCATCACTGCTAACAGTAAGTTTTGTAAAATGATTGCATTGCCCTGGGAACAGTCCCAAACCTAAAAGAGCAAATACTTAGAATAAGATATAAATTGGTGACAAATTTAAAGAAAAAAAAAAAAAACAACTCAAAATACAACCTTTGAGTAGGTTGTAAAGCCATCACAAGACGTATGCAAAATTAAAATGTGTTTTTCTGTAAAGTTGAGTTATTGGTAGGACAGAGACATTATCTACAGAGGAAGGGTTTATGGAGACCATCTGACACAACTGCAAATTGATAATGATTTGCTGTACTTGTCATTAACCACACAGGCTCCTTCACAAAGTTGTTTTTACTGGGGATGGGCTGATTGTGAATTTTTATTGGAATACATAAATCTGATGCCATAGTATATCCAGTCTTTTTCTTACATTTGTGAAGATATGTGTATTTAATAATACACTTTAGTAGAGGTGTATTGAAATACAAAACTCATAATGCAAAACAAACTACAAAGCAGGGGTAACAAAACAAAATACTCATCATACAAAATAAAAACTGAAGAAAATTACGTGATGAAGATAATTAATTAATTTGGACAACAATTTGGACAGTGTATCTGCTTTGCTCTAGAATTAAATAATGAATGTCTTGTATCTTGGCTTTTATTAATATATATATATATATATATATATATATATATATATATATATATATATATATATATATATATATATATATATATGCCCTGCGATGGACTGGCGAGCTGTCCAGGGTGTACCCTGCCTGTCGCCCAAAGCCAGCTGGGATAGGCTCCAGCTTCCCCGCAACCCTGAATTGGAATAAGCGGTTCGGAAAATGAATGAATGAATGAATATATATATATATGTATATATATATATATATATATATATATATATATATATATATATATATATATATATATATATATATATATATATATTCTGTTATTTACAACTGTCTGGTACTGTCTGATGGTGTCAGTTACAAACAGTTCATTCCCTATCTAGCACCCCAATGTGTTTATAACCTTTCCATTCCCCAACTAAATTAGTCTCTTGTCTCACAATTTTCTCCATCTTGTATGTATATATATATATATATATATATATATATATATATATATATATATATATATATATATATATATATATATATATATATATATATACATATTGCATATATATATATATATATATATATATATATATATATATTTACAGGGTTGTACAAATACACAATATATAATCTTACTCTCGCACTGATATTGATTGGGACATTTTTGAATGAAAGTAGACATCAAACACATGGCGCACGTTTTGAAGGCTGGATGAAGAGACCACCAGACCCCAGACTCTCTCCGATGGTAGAGGAAGGAGCAAGGCAAGAACCCTGCGGAAAACAATGAGATGCCCGGCCAAGGCTCTGTCCAGCATGGACTAAAACAGCACTGACCATTCATAAACCATTTGGAATGAGTTAAAATTGACATTTAAGAAGGTAGTTTGCTGCAGATCTATAGTGCAGTCATGGCTGGTTCTGAATGAGCTGCTTCCCTATCTTCCTAGTACTGGTAAGCACCACTGAATCTCTTAGTGGTACGCAGTACTGTACCTTTCCACCTTACTTGGTACAATGAGTGTCTCTAATCTTCTGACTTACGGGTGCTGCTATGGTACAAGATCGTCAAACTTATCAGTCTTAGTGTGCTGCCCCTTTCTCTTGAAACTTTTTTTTTTTTTTATTTCAACCTTTATTTTATGCAACTTGAATCTTATATTGTCATTTTTTTATTTGGCAAAATTTTGTGTAACAATATTTCTTACACCCCTACACATAAGAATGGTGTTCTGTCTGCCAACCTTTACTTGCTTTTCTTTGCTCGTATGTATGTTTTTCATGGCTGACTTGTGTGTTTTGTGTTTGTTTGAAGCATTGTTTGTGTATGGTCTCTGAAATTATCATTGGGCTTTTGCCAACTGTGGTACTGCAATATTTGAGTAACTGGTAGTGGGACCTACTTGACCAGTAAAGTCACAAAAATAATGGAAATTGCAGACAAGCTTGTTGACATAAACTGAAATGATCTGTATCTTCACAATCTATTATTGCCACTGCACAGGGACAAATATGCTTGGGCAAAAGCTGAATAACAAATAACGTATTTATATTCTACAATTCAGCATCATCAGGTAACAATTGCAGTACAATTACTGCAATTGTATGTGAACAACTACACCTGCAAAAAAAAAAAAAAGTTAAAAAAGAAAAATATTCTCAGTCAATCCTAGAAGCTATCAGACAAATTCATGGTAAACAGGTTACCAGTCCATTATAAGGGCCTTACTTTGTTAATCTGAACCAAAACATTCATGTTGTCTTGCAGGTACAATTTTGCGGAAGCTCCCAAGAAAAGTGGATGTCTTGGAAGGTGAAAATGCCGCCTTTTGTGTTGAAGTGGAAAAAGAAGAGATGGATATACATTGGTATAAAGATGGCATAGAGCTGCGTGAAACCCATCAGACCATTCTTAAGTCCTTCGGCCGAACTCACATCCTGGTTTTTGTCAACACAATGCCCCAAGACTCTGGCCTTGTCACTTTCCTTGTGGGCAGATCTAAGACCTCCTCTCAGTTACGAGTGAAAGGTGGGCTGATTAATCAGGTTGGCATGAAAACAAATTAATGGTCTTACCCACAGAAACATGTGCATCATGTGTTTTTGTTTCAGCGGCCAGACATTGTCCTCCCAGTTGTCCAGTGGGAGTTCAGATCAACACTGAGCGTGCTAATGCTGCTCTTCTCTCATGGGTTCCTGCTCCGGACTCACGAAAGAACCCCCCGTCTGGATACGTGCTTGAACGACAAGAAGTAGGCACTGGCTCACAGGAGTGGCTTCAGTGTCTGACCACTGACTCAGCAACCTCTGTGGAGATCCTTGGTGACAGCGTTCCATGTGAAGCCGATTATCGTTTTCGCATTTGCAGTGTGAACAAATATGGAAAAAGCAACAATGTTGAGTTTCCCAGAACTGTTCACTTAGGTAACTTAGGCTATTCTGATAATAAGTTGTGTTCAATCAAGAGAAATGTAGTTTTCCTGATCTACCGTGACATGTTATTTTCTTCTCCAGTTCCTGTGGCCAGAATACAAGCTCCTTTACAGGATGCCCTGGTGCCAGAGGGGCAAGATGCCCTCTTCTCCATTGAACTTTCTGCTTCAGTTATTGGTACGTGGTTCTTAAATGGGACTCAGCTTCAGGAGGATGAGCGTTTTTCAATGCGTCGATCAAGAACACACCAATCTCTTCGCATTCGAGGAGTACGTGATACAGATAATGGAGCTGAGATTACGTTCATTGCTTATGGCATCCGGGATTCTGCAGCACTATATATTCAAGGTATGTTTTCTGTGCATGTGATCATTTATGAGTTTTCTTTTTATATATATTCATGGAAAAAAAAATCACTAACTTATGTGAAATTTGCAGCTCCGCTGGTCAAGTTTTCACCACTCTCTGAAATGGATCGAAACAAATTTGTTGAAATTGGGAACCCCATTGTGCTCTACTGCGAGCTGTCTGACCCTGCAGCTCCAGTGCACTGGTACAAGAATGGGGTCGAGCTACAGACAATTGAGGGTCTTCACATCCAATCAGAAGGTACCATGAGACGAATTGTCATTCAGTCAGCTGAGTTCTCCCATTCAGGCGTGTACTGTTGTGATGCCATCGACGATGTCATCAGGTTCAATGTGGAAGTGGAGGGTGAGTGGTTGGAGTTTTTTTCAGTTGTGTTTTCCACTGAAACTAACCATCTTCACGTCACTTGTATGCACTTATCTTTGTTTTCTTACAATGAAAAGATGCATGTTTTTCTTTCACGAAAACACAAGTTTTACAGCTTATTGATCCATTGTAATATTTAAATGTCCATAGCACCACCTGTGAGGTTTTCAGCAGTTCCTGATGCTGAGAGGAGCAAAACCATCCAAACAGGCTGCCCAGTTGTTTTACAATGTGAGCTCTCAGATCCCTCTGCCCAGGTGCACTGGTACAAAGATGGGTCAAAGCTCCATCCTGAAAGTGGAGTAGATATTATAACAGATGGCTTGGTGAGAAAACTGGTTGTCCAGTCAGCAGAAGTTGCCCACGCTGGCTTGTACTGCTGCAAGACAAAAGGTGACTCCATCACATTCAGTGTGGACATCAAAGGTGATTTGTTTACCTTACATCATGTGAAACATTAACAAGCTCCATATTCAGGAAAGCAGCTAACTCTTATGACACTCTTGTGTGTTGTCTGGCGCTCTGTTGCCTTTCTTCTTGGCACTAATTCAATGTGCAGCTAAGTTTTCATCTTTCACAAGACTACAGCATGAAAGCAATTTATCTGCCAATAAATGGATTGTAATAATCTAAATGACTGGCATGAGGTTGATTTAAGGTTGACATAAAATCTGAACATGTCTGTAGCTCCACCTATGAAGTTCTCAGCTATCCCCGAAGACATGAAGACCAAGTCGATAGAAGCTGGCTGCCCTATAGTTCTGCAATGTGTGGTGTCCGACCCTGAGGCCCAAGTGTGCTGGTTCAAGGATAAAACACAACTCATTCCAAGCCCTGGAACAGAAATTCACTCAGTTGGCAACACAAGGACATTAGTTATTCAGTCTGCAGAGTTGTGTCACTGTGGTTTGTACAGATGCACCACACAAGATGATACCGTGGAGTTTCAAGTGGAAATCAAAGGTGACTTTACACTTCTTATCTCAAGCGCTTATATTATAACCCAACCCCCTCTTTCTATGTGCTACTAACAATCCCTGCTTCAACAATACGGTTTGAAGAACTGTTTCATGCACATAACCTTAAAGAACCGTTAATCCCTTTGGCAATGACTGTTTACGTTAACTCATTTTGTGACTCCTGTGGCTCTCTTCAAAACTAAAAGTCTCCAAAGCCCTTTTATATATCTTCTGCTCAGCAATTACATTTTTGTAAGGTATCCATTTCCACTGCCCTGAGTTTATTTAGCTGTCCTGAATTCCCAATGCTAGCTCTACCAGTGACCTATTCTACTATCTTTGATGCTGAGAGAGCCAAGTCACTTGAAGTGGGCCAACCTTTGATGTTGGAAGTTAAGGCTGCAGATTCCACTGCGCCTGTCTGCTGGTATAAAGACGGTAAAAAACTCTGCCTGCAGAAGGGCTGGGAAATACAGAGTAATGGTACGTCAAGGAGACTCATTATACCATCTGCTGAGCTCTTGCACTCAGGGCTATACAGCTGTGAAACCTCTGATGACATTATCCACTTCACAGTGGATATTAAAGGTGATTTTATTTTTATTAAATCTAAATTGCTTCATTTTTAAAGTAATTTGTAGAGCTTTATGGAGACTACATGCAACTAAGGCTTAAGATGTGCATATCCTTGGTGCTTTGTGTGATGGTGCGACTGTCTTAAACCATAGTCAAAATTAATCCCTACTCATAAAATTAATACATAAATGAAATCAGTCTTTAAATGTGAGATATTATCCTGTTTTGGGAAGCTAAAGCTGTAACCCCTTTCTTCAGTGTTTAAATTTGAACTGTTCAGTCCAGTTATGTTATGAATCATCATCTTTAGCTCCAACGTTGCCATTGTCGCCCTCACTGGAGGTTGTGGAGATGCAGTCACTCGAAGCAACCTATCCCCCTGAACCAGCCCGTGACACCTCAGACCCTGCTTTCCAGGTGTCATGGCAGAGGGAGACAGACTCCTATTTTAATGGCGAGTCTGCTTTTGAAATGGGAGGCATCAAGGAGACGCTTGTTATTGAACCAGCTCATCCTTCAAACTCTGGAGCATACTACTGTGCAACAGCAGATGATGTTGCCCAATTAATAGTAAACAATCAAGGTGATCTTTTTATTTGCAATGTGTTTTCTATGTGTAGCTAACTAACTCTTTCTTGTTTTAGCTCTTTCTACATATCTGTCACACTATCACTTTAAAGTTAGTTTTTTCGCTAAAACCTAGGATGATGTGCACTGAAATTATGCCCCAATGATTGTTTGTAGTGTCACCTCCAACAAATCTACTTGACCCCGATGAGAAGACCAAGTCTGCCGAAGCGGGCTGCCCAATTGTTCAGCAGTTTGAAATTTCAGATCCCATTGCCAAAGCCTGTTGGTACAAAGATGGAACCCAGATATATCCAAAAAGGGAAGTTGGCAGCGAGTCACAGAGCAGCAGCCAAATCTTGCTGTTCCAGTCGCAATACGTGTCTGACGATAGCAAGTTTGGTTATGATACGCCTGGTGCTGCACAGCTAAATGAGGACATGAAAGGTGTTTACCTTCATTGTACCAGCATATTTAAGCATTTAAAAATGTAGTTGCATTCGTAAAGCTGTCACTCAGCTCATTGTTTTCTCTTTGGCTTTGTCCGAACAGCAGGGCAGTGTCACTATGGTGATGAGATTGGTGAGGTAGCTGATGCATCAGCCCAATACACTGTGGATGTCAAAGGTGATTTGATATTTCAACATCAGTCATCCATGTTAACCCAGCACATAAATGCCACTAACAGTAGTGGTGTATTTCACTGTTAGCTCGATCATCTGAGCCATCTGTAAATCTTTTTTTTTTCTTTTTAGAAAATTGCTTTGTATCACATTGTCATCCCTGGTCTCAGGTCATTTTACTGCTGATGTTTTGGCTCTTAATCATAAATGGTTGTTTTCGTAGATGTGTAGCTGCTGGTCATACTAACATTATATGTTGTGTCCGTTGATTCATTCTTCATTTAACATCCATCTTTGCTTGTAACTTGCAGCTCTTTATGTTCATCTTGCATCTTATTCATCTTCAGATCTTCTCATTCACATTGCTGCCCCGAACCTCTCCCCGTTGCAATGACAACGAACTCTTATTCTTAGAAATGTAATTAATGTGCCTTTTAGGTTTTAAGGCATTAGCAGGCAGACTGATGGTAAGACGAGTAGGGTTAAATAGAGGAACTCACTTTCAGACCAATCCTGGTCGACCCTCTTGTTTGTCTTTGCAATGGATTTTCACATAACTCCATGCTAACCCACACTTCTGTAAAATTCTGTTGTGAGAAGACGTATTGAGACCACCAACAACTGAAAACTTCTTTCTGTGTACATCATAATGCTTATAGCTACATCGCCAAGGCTCTCCTCTGACCAAGAAAGGAACAAGTCCACAGAAGAGGCTTATTCTGTTCATGCCATCCAGATGTCCTCAAAATGCAATTCTGGCACCTTCGCTGACATGGGAGGAGATACGCATCAAGGCCATGCCAGGCATATGCCAACTTGTCACGCAGCGTATGATTTTATGACTGACTGTATTTCAACAATACAGCTGAAGGAGTTTGATGACAACCAGCAAATAAATAAGGCCCAACCTCCACTGTGCTTTCACTCTATAAAGCAAACAGTACAAACTGACACACACCATAACCCTAAACAGCCCACAGAAGCACAAGGTGAGGAAATTATTCACTACGTACAGCATACAGATGTCCCATCCGAAGAACTACAGAGTTCCCCAGAGACAGCTGGACACACAGATGAGTGTTTTAACTCTTTACAAACCTCAGCCAACTCAGAGGAATCAACTCTCGAGATACGAACTGTTCAGTCAGAGCAGGTGCATAGCTCAGCAAAGACCACGACTGTGAAATCAGAGCAAGGTGACCCCCACCAGACTTCAGCTACCATGACAGAGCACCATACTAACACCTCACAGAGCTCAACAATCAAACCAGAGAAGCTTTATAACTCCTCAAAAGCTGCAGCTCCTCAGTCAAAGAAATCATTTGGAACCTTACAGGCTGAAAAAGTCCAATCAGAAGAGTCATTTCAATCCTTACAGACTGCTACTGTCCTATCTGAGGGACACTGTGGTCCCCTTTCGGAAAAACATTTAGGTTCCTCACAAGCTGAAAATGTTCCCTCAGTGAGGCCCTGGGACTCTTCATGGATTGCAACTAACCAATCAGAGGAGATGAACAGACCCTTACAGACATCGACAGTCCTGTCTGGGAAGGTCTGTGATTTCGCCAAAGTAGAGTCCCTTCAACCATCAAACTTGTGTGATAGTAAAGAGGTAGAAAACTTCCACACAGAGCATCTCAACTTTTCTTCACATGTCAAATTGGATAATCCCTGTCACACAGGACAAAGAGTATCTAACACCTCAGAGATGCTGGGTCTGTCCAGTCAGGAGGCAACAGATCAAGCTGAGCATCAGGACATGAAGGAGACCACAGAAAACCAAGACGAAAGCAGAGTTCCCTGTGCTCAGAGCTCATCCACAGAATTTACAGAGGTGTACTCTACCAAGCAAGGGTCTACTGTCCGATCAGAGGACATCTATCTGTCAAGGACATGTGACAGTCACTGGAGTGACAGAGTCACTGCAAATAAGGTGGCTGTTGAAGGTGATTTAAATAGCTAGCATTGTCAATAAAGTAAAATAAGATAATGATAATAAAACAATGGACGGGCACAATGTTGACATTGTGTGAAAAGAACAGATTGCTTTTAGCAATCCTTAACATTTTGGCAATTTTTACATTAACTCACCAGATTTCTGTCCTTTACCTGAACTACTTTGGTAGTAAAAGTAAAGCAGATCTTGGATGGCCTGGAAGGAGTAATACAGAGTAATACATTAGTTTTAAATCTTAACTCAAATGCCCAGTTATCCCAAGTCTAACCAAAGATTCTTCCGGTTAAAATGACTAATAACCGAGGGCACATTTATGTGATTTATTTTTATTATTTTTATTTTGGCATGACTAATCTTTATTTGACACTTTGCTCTTTTGATGTATGTAAGAAAGCATGTTTGTTTTAGTCAGCATTAGTGATAAAACTTTCTCTTGATGTTACCTCAAGCAACCCCAACTTCGCCCGTGAGAATTACAGCCCTTTGTGAAGCTGAGAGGAACAAGTCTGTTGAAGTTGGTGAACCCGCAGTGCTACAGTGTGAGATATCAGATCCTAACGCTGAAGTAACTTGGTTCAAGGATGGAAGAAAACTACATGAAGCAGCTGGCCAAGTTATGCTGGCAGAGGGCTGCATGAGAAAGCTGGCTTTCCAGTCAGCAGTGCCGTCTCATGCAGGGATTTACAGCTGCAGGACAACAGATGATGCAATACAGTTTCACGTGGATGTTAAAGGTGACACAAGCTGTTTTCTTTGGTCTGCAAATGCATTCTAGTCGTGATTTTAATGCACTATAAAGTTAACAGCAAACAAAAGCTATTGTTATTGATTCTTCTTGGCACTTTTTAGATTGGTTTAACAAAAAGTCATCTGGTCTTTATTTGGTTTTAAATGGAGAAAAGTCTATAATATTTATGCAACAGAAACCATGTCAGGATGCAGAAGCAGTGTGAAAAGTACATGGTTTGACTTCGAGCCTTTAGAGCTTTCCTGTAGTGCAGAACTGCGAGTTAATCACCTTGTTTATGTCATTAATAGCCTCTCACATGGTTGTGGAGGATTTATTCCACTCTCATTTACAGTGTGTATTCACTTCTTTGGGGTTTGTGAGCATTTGTTTATACAGACATATTCAAAAGTCCTGCCCCAGCATTATAACCAGGACGAGGTTTGGACTTTACAAACCCTTGATTCTTTAGCTTTTCAGTGATTCGGTTGTAGATTTGCTGCCCTGTTTGCGATCAGTGTCAAACTGTGTGAACCAAACTTCTCGAGGCTATAGCAGCCAGACAGTCTTCACAATTGGCTCGAGAATACTTTGGCATCCAGAAGAGTTCATGTTCAGTGACTGCAAAGTGCTCAAATCACCACTATGCTTGACAACTGATGAGTTGTGCTGGTGTGCCGTGTGTAGTTTCTTCTAAATGTGACGCTGTGCATGATGGCCAGAAATCTCCACTTTGGTTTCGTTTAAAGAAACACAAGTCTTGAGGTTTCTTCAGATGCAAATTTTGCAAAACCTAATCTGTGCCGTACTCTTCTTTAGAGAAAAGGGCTTCCCTCTGCAACCCTTCCAAACAGGCCATATTTGTACTAGCATGAACTTAAACATGTTACATGCTAACCGAGGCCTGTAAGCTCTGAAGTGTAGCTTTTTTTTGTCTGTTTTATTTTTCAAGTTTTCTGAAAAATGCATTTTCTCTCATTGGGATGAACCTCTTGGGAATAGTCTTGAATTTTTTCTTATATGTAAATAACTTTCCATAGAATGACCAGTAAAGTATGTTTAATTCGCAACCCTTGGTTGCTGCTGAACCTCTTAATGCGAGTGGGGGGAGGGGGTCAACTCCGGTTGTTCATGGCTGCAGTCCTGCGAGTGTCCTGCTGCAACACATCCTGACACCTATTAGACTTAACCAGCAAACTTGTACAGAGCTTAAAGTCAAACTCTGCACAAGTTTGCTAATTAGCCATTGATTTGCAGCAGTTAAACTCCAAACACTTGCAGGACTGGGGCCCTCGAGGACTGGAGTTCCCCACCCCGTCTTAATGCTTATATAAGTAGAGGTTGTTGTTTTTTTATACATTGCTTCTGCATTTTAGCTACATTTTGCTAAATGAATAATGATGCCGTGTCCAAATGTCAGATGTTGTTGCTAATCTGAGGTTGGAATTCAGTACATTTAATACCCAGTAAAGACCACATGCTTTATGCAGAATTTAAAGCAGGTGTTTTACTTTGACTGAAACATGCTGCATTTATGTGTAATTTTGATAAATATTAACCAACTCATTGCAATAATTTCATCCTGCACTTCGCTAGTTACGTTGTAATTTATGACTATGATCAGTTTTACATACTCTTCTTCAATGTTTGTCAACTTTCACATTAAAACTTCACTTTTTGTTAGAAACAGTGAGATAATTGCTCTCAGTGTGTTATGAGGTAGATGACATTCAATTCAGGATTGTTCTTTTCATCATTTATGATTACCAGTGTCATCTATTGACCAGTTTTGTGTTAAATTCAATCCTGTAGCTCCTCCTCTGACATTTGCTGCTTTATCTGAGGCGGACCAGAAAATGACAGTGATAGCTGGCTCTCCCATTGCTCTGCAATGTGAGCTGTCAGACCCTTCTGGACAAGTCAATTGGTACAAAGATGGAACAAAGCTCCTACCTGAAAGTGGATTAGACATCCAGTCCCAGGGGAACGTACAGAGTCTAGTAGTCTCATCAGCCGAGCAAGTTCACACTGGAGTGTACCGCTGTGAGTCAAAGGACGATGAGATCCAGTTCTCTGTGGAAGTAAAAGGTGATGCCCAAAAACTTGACTGCATTTTTACTGTCTTGCTTTGCACTAACAAAAGATGAATATGATGGGTTTTTTTTTGTCATCATCTAACAGGGAAATATTCTTCCTTCTGCCTCTTTAATATGATTAATTTCTCTCATAACTTGATTGAAAACAGGACATTTTGTGTTAGTTTACTAATATTTCTGCTACTTCTTACACCTGACCATGAAGCCCAGTTCATAACTAAACCAAATATAAAAACAAAACCTTTGAAAAATGTAATAATTCAAAATATTTTACTTGAATAATCCTGCTAAACATGCCACTTTACAATGTCTGAGTATACAATAATGAGAGTGCAAGTGTTTTGTGTCTTATTGTCATTAATGACTAAAAACTTCCTGTACCATGAACAACCCACTTTATTGTTTTTGTTGTATCTGTGCTGTGAGTCAGTCTGTGGATATTATACTCTTCAGCATCCTTCTAAACATTGTCTTTGTGTTTTTAACGTCCTCTGCTGTGTCAGTTGTTTGCTGTTTTGTCTGTTTTTACCGATGTTTATCTTCTGCTTGTTGCGTTGATTGAATTAAGGCACAAATTCTGACTGTACAGTTTATTACTTCAGTAGACTCCACATGTACTAAGACACTCTTTTTGCAATATAGCACCACCTGTGAAGTTCTCACAGCTGCTAGACGAGGACAGGAACAAGTCCGTCCAAGAAGGCAGTCCTCTTGTCCTCAGCTGTGAGCTCACTTGTGACCCGTCTGCTCATGTGGACTGGTATAAGGACGGGATCAAACTCCTGCCTCAGAACAATGTGGAAATGCAGTCAGATGGTCTGACAAGGACCTTAGTCGTCCTCTCGGCTGAAAACATACATGCTGGTGTTTATGAGTGTGCAACCTCAGATGACACCATCAGCTTTAAGGTGGACATAAAAGGTGATTTTTTTTCTAACTTTGCTTTCATCTTATGGCCACTTACACATCTGTCTTCTTCTGTTGTGTGACTGGTGATGTGAATTGCTTTGAATGATCATGAGAAAGTGAGTGGCTTGATTGTGCGTTAACCGTCGGAGAGTTCACCTCTTATCTTATACATACCCTTGTTATTCTCCTCTCTTAGGCCGATCACCACAGATCATGGCAATCCCACTGTCAGAAAAGTACAGGATGATTAGGATAGGCTGTCCTATTATGCTTCAGTGTGAGGTGTCAGACCCTGCCACCGAAGTTTCCTGGTTTAAAGATGCTGAGGAGCTTTTTTGCAGAACAGGCCTCGATATGAAACGAGATGGCAGCCTCAGAAAGTTAATGATTCATGTGGCTAAGGTGTCTGACTCTGGCCTCTACACCTGTAGCCTCGAGAATGATGTTGTGACGTTCCATGTGGACGTTGAAGGTGATTTCCTAATATTCAATTTTCTACAGACATCTTAAAATGTTCCTAATTGACTTTAACTACTTGGGATTTTGCGAAAGTTACTATTGATTAATAAACAGGAAAACAGACAATACTGCTAAAATAAAAACCAAAAATGAAAAAATATGCTCAATATTTATCAGATGTTGATATGTCAGCGTAACAAAAGTGTTCTGCAAATCTTACAATGCTTCCAGCTACTCCGGTGAGGTTTTCTCCGCTACCAGAGATCGCAAGAAACAAATTTGTGGAAGCAGGCTGCCCAGTTAAGCTGCAGTGTGAAGTCTCAGAACAACAAGCACAAGTCTATTGGCACAAAGATGGAGATCAGCTTCCTCTAAACAGTGAATATGAAATCCAAACCGATGAAAAGCTGAGAGCGCTGGTTATTAAATCAGCGGAAGTCAGACACTCGGGGGTGTACAGCTGTGAGGCCGCAGATGACCAGATAGAATTCAAGGTGGATGTTGCAGGTGATCTAAGTATTTTGAGTTTCATCATAATTACTAACTGATATTAAATGTTTAGCTATTGGACTACCTAGAGTACAACATTTCATCATATTTTAAGACAACATGCACTAAATTATAAAGATTCTTATTGAGTCTAATAGAAAATGTAACAAGGACTTTGCTTTTAACAAAATTTAATTAAACTTGGTCAGTTTTGTAGCTTGATGATTTGTAGTCCATAATCACTCAAACTCTTATCAGGCTAGAAACAGCATTTATTTCTGTTTGAGAACCATGTAGGAGATGAAAAGGCACCAAATTTGCTAAATTGACAACTTCTCTAAACACTACGGAACCTCTTAGGCTCAGTTCACATGATGTTTCCACTCAAAACCTTTTGCTTTGTGTATTTTTGTTTAAAATACAAGGCAATATTTGGCTTTTCACAATAAAAACTACCTGTGCAGACAGAAATGCAAACAGGCCTGGAAACTAGGAAACTTTGCAACGAAACACTCTCTGTGTGCACTACATTCTCATCAGACAGGTAACTCTTCTGTCATATCTCAGGTGTTAGCTAGTTGCATAGAGATTTATTGATAAGCCGCTGCACGTAATCAGTGCATCTTACCTTATGTAGCAAGTTTTGCTTTAAGAAATCAAACAGTTTAAAGGATTCCTTATCACAAGTACAATGTGAAGGTCTGCCATAGTTGTTGTTTTCCTGCTTTTGGCAGGTGTAAACAGGGCCTGAGCGCACAAGTACAAGATGACAGGATAGATGTCTATGTCTCTGAAAGATTCCAGTTTGACCTGCGTTTCAGGAAAGTTTCACTCCTGTAGCCTCTTCTCAAACCTCCGCAGTTTTGTACACCCAAAACTTTGTAACCAATGCTATGAGAGGTCCAAACTTATAAAACAAGTTGTAATTTACTGTTTCAGGGCCTGACTATTATTTAGCTCTTGAATGTCCATTTTAATATTCCATCAGCCCGTTTCCAGAAACTACAAACGTGTCAGCACCAAACAGAGCAGCTACGTTAGCATCTAGCTAACGCACAAAGCGTTCAGCCCCTTGGGCGTAGTTCACTGAAAGGACTCCAAAACATTGCAAACAAATTCTAAAGTTTGTCTACTTGTAAGTGTTTGAGTAGGAAAAAGAAAGCTATACTACATACTAGCACAATGTTAACTTTGTTTTGCCTGTGTCTTCGCACACTTCACCCTTGACCAAGTGAACCCAAGTATGTTACTTAGCATATTACTGAGCACTTTTAGTTTACTTCTGGATACTTTTCAATGAACTGGAATATCTATAGCATGGGTTTGATTGTCAGCTGTTCCAGAGGCTGAGAGGAGCAAGTCTGTTGAAGCAGGCAGCCTGATCAGACTGCAGTGTGAGCTCTCAGACCCAGCCATCCAGGCCTGCTGGTATGAGGAAGGAGTAGAACTCTTGCCAGAATCGAGTTTAAAGATCGAATCAGAGAACAATAAGGGGACACTGGTCACGAAGTCGGCCGCATCTTCATACTCTGGGGTGTATGCTTGTAAAGCTGATGATGAGTCAGATTTCAACGATTTCTGTGAGGAAGTGAAAGGTGATACTTTAAGCTTTCTTCTTGGCAAAATCTTCACACTTTTCACTTTTGTAAACCTTCATGGCCTCTAATATCTGATGAAGCAAATCATGATCATCATCATTTTCACCCTAATGTATTTTTCTAAATGTTCTAATTTCATTATAGCTGCTTTTTGTGTAAATGCTGCTAAGAATAGTGTCTTTACAATATAGCATGTAGTTTATTTTTCTTAACCAAACCCATGGTGAAGCACTACATGAGTGCACTGCTTCAAATAATGTCTTCACTCTGCTTTAAAGGAGGATTAACACCCACTGATGAGTATCCTGTATGTGATAAGCTGTAGATTGCAAGTCTTGAGATCGGCATGTTCAAGCTGTGTAAATCTGACATCTGCTGCATGCATGAGCTCAAATACTAATGTTCACTTTGAAGCAACAAAATGTGTTTTTTTTTTAATCTGTTTTACACAGCACCACCAGTAACATTTGCTGATGTCCCAGAGAAGGAGCTTTTTAAGAGTGCTGTGGAGAAAGAGGAACTTGTTTTGTCATGTGAAGTATCGAGGGCTGACGGTGTTGTCCAGTGGTACAAAGATGGGACAGAAATACATCCGAGCAACAACGTCACAATGCAAGCCGAGGGCACCAAGAGAAGTCTGACTTTCCAGTCAGCCCAGTTGTCTGACACAGGCACGTACACCTGCCGTGCAGGAGACAACATCTTAATCTTCAAAGTTAACATAAGAGGTAAAAAAATGTCTCCCTAAAAACTTATTTAGGTGTCTTTTAACTTTGAATTTGATGTGAATGTAGAAATGTTGTTTCCCCAAAGAACCTCCTGTGATGATAGTCCACCCCAAGGAAGATGTCCGCCTAGACCGTCATGTCCCAGAGGAAATTATTCTGAGCTGTGAACTTTCTCGTCCTAACGGTGTTGTCAGCTGGTTTAAAGATGGCCAAAAACTTCAAGAGAGTGAGAACATCAAGCTCAAAGTAGAAGGCCCTTATCGACGACTGAAGATTCTTTCTGGTGGAGTGGAAGATTCTGGAGAATACGTGTGTGATACAGCAAATGATTCAATTTTCTTTCACCTTAATATTACAGGTAAAAACAAAAAAAAAAAAGCAGACTTGTTAACCCTGTGCACGGTGTGTGTCTAAGTAAAACTACTTACAATGAAAACGTCTGAAGGTGATTGTATTTTTAGAAGTTTTGGATTTGCCTCCTTCCAATTTAAAATTAAAAGCTTAAGATGTGAAAAGAAACACTTTAAACAATATAAAATAATGTTCTCTTTTGGACAGCACCTTGTCAAAGGCATTCATGAACATTTTCGTCCACTGTACACAAAAAGTAATGACGCCTCTGCTCAAAAATTGCTCATAATGCGATGAGTATATTTCTGCAACCATAATGTCTGTCCGAATTCTTAGAGTCATAGAGAAGGGAGATTATCAACATGTTTAAGTGTCTGTATTGCATTAATAACACAAGTGAGAAAGGTTTCGGACCTCCCTGGAAATAAACCTCATTAACAACCACTTTGAGGGAGATTATCCCATTCGAATGAAACAGCTGTAGCTCTAAACCTCTATGATCATAGAACAATATGCAAACACCATATTTTGGCATCTGTTTTCCATATCTCCAAACTGGAGAGCAGAAAAAGAAGAAAAGTCATCCTTTGTAACTGAGCTTGATTGTTGCTATTCTCTACTTCCTTACCGCCACACACCTGATCGATTTCTTGCAGTCATCTAATTAGAGTTTTGGAAAGACGTGGGGTGAGGCGGTTTTCTGTCATAAAAGTAGGGGTGTAAACGGCAAGTTTATCACTCTACAATATATAAATTCAATGCATAATAATTCAATGTTTTCTAATATCACAAATTCTGCCTTGATGCAATTGTCAGGAGCCAGTGAAAGATATGAGACAATAACTGCTTGATCATTTAACTGATTTATCCATGTATATGGATATATTGTTAAACCCCAATGATCTGATAATGAAGACCCACTGACACCTTCAACAACACCTCATAAGTTAACAGCATCACCTTCTCTAGGTTATGTCAAAGACTCTGTGTGCAATTCTTTGTAAAAGACTCTGTAATGCTCATGACAGTTCCAGTTTCTGGTATTTATAATCTGGGTTTTGTATCCATTTCCAGAACCTCCGGTGCAAATTATATCCCCAAGTCAGTCACAGATGGAACTGTGTCAGCAGACCTCTGAGAGGATGGTTCTGAGCTGTGAGATCTCACGGCCAAATGCAGTGGTGCGCTGGTATCGAGACGGACTGGAGGTGGAGGAGAATGAAAACCTCATTCTTGAGGTGGATGGTGTCTACAGGAGACTCATTATACCTGAAACTACTGTCAAAGATTCAGCCGAATATGTATGTGACACAGCAGATGACTCCATGACATTTTTTGTAAACATAGCAGGTAAAAAAAGCCCTTTTTCTTATCTAAATGTGCTGTGTTCTTAATCTTGAAATTTTTCTAATGGCAAATTATTTCAATAATTAGAGCCACCAGTTCGCTTCATACGACCTCGAAAAATGGCGAGCAGAGTGGAAAAAGTGGCCAAAGAGACTTTGGTTCTTGACTGTGAGGTTTCAAGACCAAATGCTGAAGTCACCTGGAAGAAAAATGGGGAGGAAGTGGAAGACTCTAGAAATGTCACTATCCTTGAGGATGGCGCCATGCGGCAGTTAACCATTCACTCTCTAGCGATGGAGGATGCTGGGCAGTACGTTTGTGATGCAAAAGACGATGTGATGGACTTCAGTGTGATAGTCAAAGGTAAGCTAGATTCCATCCACCCATCCATCATTTATAACTGCTTTTAGGGAGCCTATCCAAGTTGCAAACAAACAAGGGGCAGGGTACAACCAAGAGAGGTTGAGAGTATCAGAAAATCAAATCAACCAATCAGTTCACTTTAGAAAAAACAAAAACAACAAAAAACACTTCCTTGTTATTTGAATGGGTTATAAATCCATCTGTTGAAAGACTTCACAATTATTAATTTACATAGTTGGAAGCCAGAATACTGTTGCCATAGCTACCTGAGAAACAGATAAAATGGCATCTGTTAACAAACCACCTTACACCATCAAACCACTTCTTCACATTGGGAACAACACAAGCAGACAAGAATAATTCATCAAATATTTCACATTACATACACGTTTATTGAGACGGTTGGCCAGAGCATATCCTCAATGAGCAGCAGCAGTTTTTCGTTGACTAAAATTCAACCACAAAAAGTTATGATTCACAGAGTTTCTCTCCAAAAACTATTGTGGAACGGCATACTAGAAAGCACCACTGGACTAAAACCAGAAGTGACGTTAAACTGTCCATGTTTGAGGTTGGTGGAGACTAATAAAACATCTCCTAGGTTGTAATTGTTTTTCCTTGACTGGGACAATCCTCAAAATGAGAATTTGCAAGAATGCTACACAAGACAAATGGTAAAATTTCCCAGACAGACTGATCTTTATGTCTTGAATTAAAAATGGATTGTGTGGGTATGTTTGGTAGTTGTCACGCCATGATTTACTGCAGTAGCCAAGTATGGCTATTTGATATGAACACTACCTTAACATAATTTAACTTTGCTCAATTGTTATGACATTAAATATTCTGGTTTATTCAATGTTCAGAGATTATATGGTGAAACTTGCCTCAAACAGGTATTGATAGTTTGTGAACAAGGGAATCAGCCAGGAAAAGAATTTGCATTTTACTCATTGGTCGAAACGTAACTGTCTCCCAGATGGACTGATCCATATACTATTTTGGGAGTGTGTTGCTGCCTCAATTGGAGGAGTTTAAGTAGTGTATGTTCTTGCTCATAAAATTGGGGATTGGCAGGCAGATCTATCTACTATGACAAGGATCTCTGCTCCTTGGCATTGAAAGGTTAAGGTGCTTCAACTATCTGGGAAGGATAAACTCTTGATGTCTTACAGTAGAGGCCTTTTTTTTTTTAAATGTCTACCATCAAGAGGCTTCAATGACAGATTTAGGACTTGGAGGAATTATTTTACTATACTGGCTAAGGAATGTCTCAGTTCTCAAAAGCTGAAGTTGTTAAGGAATTATGAAGTTGGCAGGAGCTTCCACAAAGTCAAGTAAACAAATGCTTCTCAACCCGGTTCTTTTTATTTGGTACCAAGTTTGGCAGAGGTGCTGGACTGGCTGAGAATGGAAGGCAGGAAGGAGGCTGGCGTGGCTGAAACTGGAAAACAAGCAGAGATTTTTAGATTTTCTCATTAGTTGACAGACATTAAGAAACTTGTTGGCCATACAATACTGCTGGCAAGCATACGAACTGGCAATGGCTGGAAAGCAGTCCTCAGTCTTATCCTCCAGGCTGGAATGAGGAACAGCTGCAGCCAATCAGTCAGAACACACCTAAAGAAAATCATATCCTGACAGTCCCAACAGAAGTGGTGGGGAAAGAGGTCTGGGTTTCTCTAAAGTTCATACCTGAAGAGTTGCAGACCTGCAAGTTTTAAAAAAAAAATCCCCATTTTAACACCTCTGATTGAGCAGAAACTGATGAGCCTCCAAATCCATTTAGTTTGCTTTGGGCATGTTGAAACAGGGAAACCCAGAAAGCCAGCAGGAATGCTTCTGTCTTGTACCAAGCCTGCCTACCCCGGCTTAGACTCTTCCCCTTGAAAACCAATCCCTGGAAAAGGAATGGAAAATGAATGGAGTGGCATTACAACTGTTTTGCTGCTACAGATTAACGCACTATAAATGCTGTAGTTTTACTATCTCCGAAAGAACAACCAAAAACTCAATGGCTAGATTTGTCCACTCCAAGATTACTTTGACACTGAGCTATTCATTATGCAAGAAGAGAAAATGTTTTTCATTTTATTCATAATGTGCCTTCAATTATAAGCGGACCAAATATTTATCTGTTCTCATTTCTTTACAGAGTTACCTGTAAAAATTATGGGAAAAACAGATGCAAAGACAGAAAAACAGTTCTTAGTGTCAGATGATATTATTCTAGTCTGTGAACTCTCGAGAGCCAACGCCTCAGTCAGCTGGTTCAAAGACAATCAGCTCATTGACGACACTATGCGATACTGTTGCGAAGAACAAGGTGTTTTCCGATCATTGGTTGTCCTAAATGCTGGACTTGAAGATTCGGGGGAGTACACCTGCGATGCTGTAGATGATAAGATGGTCTTTAATATTACCGTCAAAGGTAACCACATTAGTAGAAAACAAATGTTATCCTTCCTTTCAACCTTTCAGAAGATCGATTATTGCCACTGTTTATGTTCAGAGCCTCCTGTGCAGATCATTGGAAACTCAGGCAATCCAGAGCATCACATCCTGGTAGCAGGAGACGACCTTGTCTTGGAGTGTGAAGTGTCTCGTCCAAATGCAGCCGTTAAGTGGCTGTGCAATGGAGAGATACTACAACCAAGCGCGCGGATTAAAATTGACAGTGAAGAAGTTGTGCGGAAGCTTGTTCTCTATGGACTTCACCCTTCAGACTCTGGAGAATACGTCTGCGATGCCACCGATGACAAGTTGGTGACTATTGTGGAGGTGCAAGGTAAGATTAAAGTAGTTTAAGGGTGTCATTTATTTAGTTTCTGTGTACAATGTCAAATTTGTTAATAGGACTTCTAAACAACTTGTTGATCATTCTCCTTTTTCTCAGAGCCACCAGCTAAGTTTCTGAATAAAGAATCAAGAAATAACATCTCAGCCTATGAAAATGAGAGTGCCACGTTGTGTGCCTTTGTGAGCCATGACAGAGCTAATGTCCGCTGGCTGAAAGATGGCCAGCTATTGAATAAGGACAACATTCATATCTCCAGTGAGGGTAATACTCACAGGCTCACCATTAATCCTGTTCAGCTGTCCGATTCTGGAGAATATGTCTGTGACATAAGCACAGATGAAATGCATTTTTGTCTTTTAGTCAAAGGTAAGAACAAGCCTACTTGCCAACGAGACAGTTCTCATATTTATTCATACCCTTTTATTAAAGAAGGAAAAAAAACAGCTGCCTGTAAAATAAGTTGAAATTGACTAAAGTAATAATAAATAAAAAATGTCATGAAAACCATTACATTATTTTCTAATTCTGGTTCAATAGAACTTTTTTTTTAAAAAAAAAGAAAACAAATAATATAATTTATAACATATTACATCAGTCATAAACTAATATTTAGTTGAACAATCCTTTAATGTTTCCGCTACAGTCAGGTGTTTTCTGTTCCTCTCAATCAGACTTCTGCACCTGTTGACAGGTATTTTGTCCCACTGTTCAACAGAAAAGTGCTCTAATTTGTCCAGGACCCGTTTGTTTCTTTTTTTTATTTTTTATCTTTTTTCTTTCTTCAACTCAATCAAATAAAAAAAACAGTGTCTTATATTACTAAATTATATTTTTGACAATTTTTAGTTATTGTTCCTTTTTTAAGTCTCCAGTTATATGAGTGACTATTGTAAATTCAACCTTTTCTTTAATGAAAGGGTGTGAATACATATGAGCACAAGTGTAACACTACATGTTTGTCCGAACATTTCTGAAATTGTCTTTCTTTATCAGAAATGAAGGTAAAATTTACAAGACGATTGGAGAATCTGGTGTCTCTGAAGGGCAAAAACATCACTTTACAATGTGAGGTCAACAAACCAAAAGGTGATGTGCAGTGGCTAAAAAATGGCCAGGACATCTCTCTGAGCCGTCGCTACACAATACGGGCACAAGGCAGAGAGCGAAGCTTTACCATCCACCAACTAATGGAGGAAGATGCTGGTGAATACGCTTGTGAATCCACAGACGACAGGACATCTGCAACTGTCACCGTAGAAAGTAAGTCACTTTCATACTCCAACTTACTACACGTTGAGGAGACATATAACACTAATAAGTCTAACTATACCAAATGTTTTTCAGCCCCCCGCGTCATCGAGTTCATAGCAGAGCTTCGTAATATCACCGTCCGCGAAGGGGAAGACGCAGCATTTAAGTGTGTGGTTTCACCAGCAGACACCAAGCTGGTTTGGCTCTTAAATGGCAAGCAAGTTGCTTTGAATGAGCGCACGGTCATTTCCAGCAACGGATTATGCCACATGCTCTGCATCAACAACTGCACGGTTTCAGATAGCTGCAGAGTGACAGCAGATGCAGAGGGGGTGCTGTCAGAGGCAGAGCTTCAGGTTCAAGGTGAGTCGCTGTTGCCCCATCTATTAGCACTATGTGCACATAAAATTTGTCTGGATGAATCACAGCAGTTATACTATTTATTATCAATCATTTAAAGTCATCACCACATAATTTCCACCATGAGTTGTGTTAAAGTAGACACAGGTTAAATGTTTGCATGTTATTAATAGAAGATGAGCATAGAAGATCACATTTATCATTTTGAACCAATTTAATATGAAGTTATGAGAACGTTTTGCTACAAGGACAAGAGATTTAATTTGATCTTGATGCTTGATTTTGGACATCACTTGGACTGTCTTTCTATACATGAATTGTTGATAGATGCTCCTACACTGTAAAAAAGAAAAAGTTGAGAGAACTTAAAATTTCAAGGCAACAAACTTCAATAAAATTTTAAGTTGGACAGCTAAAATAAATATTTTAAGTTTTGCTTTTGAGTTTGCTCAACTCTAAATTAGGATTTTTTACAACTCAATTGTAAGTTCCACTAAATGTTACACAAACTGTTCCATGTTGTCCTGATACTTAGTACATGAATTATCAGCTAATGTGTTAGCATTGAAACCCTAATGGTTAGTCCTTTAGCTGCAGCTAGAAGGCGAGCATGAATTAACTGAATACTAACCAGCAGAAGCTAACATGTCTTGTCCGGTTTGAACAGTACTAACCAGCAGAAGCTAACATGTCTTGTCCGGTTTGAACAGTACTAACCAGCAGAAGCTAACATGTCTTGTCCGGTTTGAACAGTACTAACCAGCAGAAGCTAACATGTCTTGTCCGGTTTGAACAGTACTAACCAGCAGAAGCTAACATGTCTTGTCCGGTTTGAACAGTACTAACTAGCAGAAGCCCAGATAAGCTAGCGGCTAGCTCATGCAGCAGTTCTGCTAACGGCTGCTGAGTGAAAAGCTGTTTGTGTTTAACTGTTGAAAATGTGTAGGTTGCCTCCTCCATAAATCTACAACATACTACACAACACTAATCAACACTTCCCATACCATTTAAACTTAATTTAAATAAAAACTTACCTGCGTGGTGTCCAGTTGAAAATTGCAAACTGAAAAAGTTGGTTTTCCCCGCATTTTACAACAAAGAAATTAAAGTTAGCAGAACTGTTGTCCCTTGTATTGAACTCCAACTTGAAGTTATAATTTTTAGCGACTCACCTAATTGCTTTGGAGCAAACAACTTGCTTGTTTGGTTGTGATTACTAACATTATTGCTTTAAATGCCATTAATACATATTTTCAAGTTTAACCTACTTAAATGACTGTTTCAGGCCAACCAATACAAGTTGGATTTTTTGCAGTGTAGTGAATCATCCCTAAAATTCTTATTCAGAGCAACAGGTGCTGTTCACCAAGAAAATGACTCCAATTGTGGCTGAAGAGTACAGCGAAGCAACTCTAGAGGTGGAGGTGAGTGTGGATTCAGGAGAAGTGCAGTGGATGAGACAAGGGGTGCTGATCCACCCCAGCGCCAAATATACCCTGAGACACAAGGGCCGAGAACACAGCCTAACCATCCACAAACTGGCTGTGTCTGACCGGGGCACCTACAGCTGCGAGACCCTCCATGACCGCACACAAGCCCAGCTCACCGTGGAGCGTGAGTGTCCATGTGTTCTCACTATGTCTTGTTGTTGTTTGTTTACCACTGTTACCGACAACCCCGCCTCTCACACACCCACCATCGCTGCCTCTTGTGAGGACAAATCTCAATTAACTGAGTAGGAGTAATTTGAGTGACTGGGGAGAAGGGCAGGACTTGTACTGGTATATGATGGTAACCAACAGGTGATGTGCCGACAGCTTGAACCGACTGGCGGACAAGTGGTTCTGTATTGACCCGAGAACTGATGATTTCATGTAGGTTTTAATCATTCTTAATCCATATCAGGCTTCTGCTTTAAAAGAACAGCTTTCAGAATAAGAAGCAAGGCTGTTGTTGTACATATTCCCTGCCAAAAGAACAGGAGCCACTTTGATTTCTTAAAAGTAACAGCATGGCGCTCTGTAAAACTCACATCTTGTAGTGATTAAGATGTACTTATCCTTGTTTTCTTTGTGCTTATATTTCTTAGTCCTGTGATCCACATGTGAGGGGTTGAATTAAAGGCTGTTCTTTCAACACTTGTGTGGGTGGGAAGGGGAAAGTCAGGACTTCAGGCTGCTGTTGGCACCTCTTATGAATTTGGATCTCCTCTCATTGCATCTAAATTTACACCCTGGCCTTCAAAACTAAGGTTGTTGTCATCAGGTCTCCAAAATAAACACAACTTTTTTTCCACAGGAATGCTCATCTGTGTTAGAATAAGTGAAAAATGTTGGCAGTTTCAGAGATGGATTTTATGTAAAGCCCAGCGCTCAAACGGCTAAAATCAACTTGCCGATCTGTGCCAGCTTGCATTGTTTAACAACCATGTGCAGAGCAGATTCCACGCCTGTGATGTAAAAGAAAATGCCTCCCATGTCTGCTTACTGTTACACGGAAGTGGAAATTCTTGCGTCTGGGACCATTCTTTCTAACATGCTTCAACTTTCAAGGGTTTTTATTGGGCTGTGTTCCCTGCAGCTCGAAAAGTCACCATCAAGAGAGGCTTAAATGACATTAAAACCACTGAGAGAGAAACAGCTTCCTTTGAGGTGGAGCTCTCCCATCCCAACGTACCGGGCACCTGGATCAGAAACGGAATCCAGCTTAAGCCGACAAATCACTTCCGTATGAGTGCCAAAGGCCAAGTTCACAGCCTCACCATTTCTAACCTATCTGTAGAAGACACTGGCACCTTCGTGTTCTCTGTAGAGAACCAGAAGACGTCTGCAAGGCTTGTTGTGAAGGGTAAGCAAGTGAATGAGTCATTTTCAGGATATGTGCTTACTACAAAGCAGAATAGTTTTATTAGCAATAGAAAAAATAAAACTAGTAAAGAGAGACCGGAGTGATCTACTCAATGCGGGCCAAATGGCAACCACTACAGGCATGATAATAGAATGGAGTGGCAGCTTTGCTACTGTTCCCTTTATCTGGGCTCATGTTACAAACATAAAATAGCCTTGAGAGATCCAATGAAAAGCAGAGACTGTGCTCAGTGTTTTCAGGCAGGTGCTAGTTTAACCTCTTCTTATCAAATAATCCACTTCATGCCTCGTCACTCAGTATGCATCATCCCTTTGAGCTGGGGATGAAATGCAGAGGATGACAATTGAATAAAAATGTCATCACATAACATGTTACCTTGGTAAGTCAGCAGATTTGCAAGAAGAGGTTCAGATTGTTAAACTTTGTAACCTTTTTTTCTTCACCAGAGCCTCCAGTGACTATTTTCAGGAAACTGGAGGATCAGAAATTCCCTGATGGGTCGATAATCTCTATTGAGTGCGAACTGTCGAGACACAATGTTGATGTGAAATGGATGAAGGCAAGCCATGTTTATTTATTTATTTATTTAAAAAGTACTAACCAAATCAATGACTTAACATCAAAAGCCTAATAAACATCTATAAACATCTAGCCTAATAACATCTAATCCCTAATAAAGTGTTTAATTATGATTATTATTACAAAGAAAATGCCACAGAAATACTCTGTGTTAAGAATACAAAATAATTTTGCCAGTGAGGTGAAAGAGTAGTCCCGCATAGTTTCCATAGCTTTAATGTGATTTTTTTTACTACTATAACTTCCTTTGAGTATTGATATTCTATTCAATAACAGATAACTACAGATCATATGACACTGAATCAATGACTTTCTTATTTTACATATATATATATATATATATATATATATATATATATATATATATATATATATATATATATATATATATCTTTATATATAAATATATATATATATTTCTGAATTTCCCCCCTGGGGATTAATAAAGTATTTATCTATCTATCTATCTATCTATCTATCTATCTATCTATCTATCTATCTATCTATCTATCCCTTCATTCCTTCATTCATTCATTCATCCATCCATCCATCCATCCATCCATCCATCCATTTCAGGATGGGGCTGAAGTGAAGCCAAGCAAAGACTTGCGGATTTATGCAATGGGAAGGAAACGGTTTCTTCAGCTCATGAAATGCCATGTCACTGATTCGGGCATCTACACTTGCGATGCTGGAGATGCTTCTACATCCTGTGCGGTGGAAGTCTACCGTAAGCTTTCTAGACACTACAAATCACAAACCAATGACCCCTGTAGTAGTTTATAAATGGTGTGATCGGATGATGTAGACTGGGGAAAGGCTGGGTGGATACAGCAGGAAAAACATGTGCTGTATAATCGCTGGAGTGGTCAGTTTTCACCAGTCTGGGTTAGAGAAAGTGTTGACATTCAAACACAGACCTGGAGATAAAACTTTATTATGAGCTACTTTGAGGCTCATGTGGCACAACACTGCCATCTGTCTATATGTAGGAAATCCTACAGTACCAAGTTCATGACTTTTACTTATCTTTAGTTTTTTTCTTTGAATGTGGCCTTAAATCACTGGCTTCCTTCTTTAAAAAGAAAAGATCTGAAAAAAAGAGTCTTTATTCTGTCTGTAGAACGTGAGCTACTGGTCCTTCAGGGCCTTGAAGACCTGGACATCCAGGAGGATCAGAACGCTGTGTTCGTTTGTGAGATCTCTGTAGAGGACGTGCCAGGGGAATGGTACAAGAATGGGGAACAGATTCAACCCACCAGCACCATAAAGATCCGCCAGGAAGGTCAGCTTGAAAACTGATAAAAATATTTTTTATTGTATATATACAATAAATAACCTATAAATACTATAAATAACCAGTTTAACAGAAGAATTTGTAGAAAATATAAAAGAAAAGTTTTTAGATAGTAGAACTTAAACAATTATTGTTTGATATTATAAAAATATTTATTGATTATCTGAAATATCTCATTTTTCTAAATGTTTTGTGTTATTTTTCAGGGACAAAACATTTCCTTCTCATGTGCAACGTGCGACCAGAGGACTCCGGAGAGATCAAGTTTGTTGCCAGACATGTTGAATCTGTTGCTTACCTGGAAGTGGAAGGTATTCAAGTAATTACATGAGATGCTTAGAAAACATAATAGGAATCCCATTTAAATATCATTTAGTACTGAGTTGGTCCTCTTTGGCAGCAATAAATGGTTCACTACACTGAAGAATAACAGGTTTTATAAAGTGGTCAACATGTATTAATCCAGCACTGCTCAAGTACCTGGCCAGCTTTTTCAGAGATGATGATGGAGGCAAGCAGCGCCTTTCTACTTAGAAAAGACACACCAAAAATATATTTGCGTGCCAAAATGTCTAAAGGTTGATTCATCAGAAAACATTACCTTCACTTAGCTTTTGACAGGGGAATGAGAGAAACGGGCTTCTCTTGACAACAGTCATTTAGCATAAAAAAACAAAATAAAATCATTTCTGTACTAAAACATATTTAGAAAGTTTTTAAAATAAATACATTTGTGACAAAATGTTTGCCAAATGGTTAATGTTTCTATGATTAGTTATTCATGATCAACGTGGTTAAGTCCCATCCCTAATATGTGGGTACAACAGCTTCTTCCCACGTGCATGTTATAGGGTAATTGGTCACTTTAAATTCCACCGAGGAACGAGTATGAGGAGTTGTTTGTCTCTCTGTGTTGACCCTGTGATGCGCTAAGGTGTACACAAATATTCTAAATAGGGTTTAAATATTTTTAAATATTTTAAATATATTAAATGGTGTACACAAATAGTGGCTTTTAGACAGAAACCGTTCTGGTGATCATATTCACACCAGTTTATACCAGAACAAAAGTGGAAAACTTTACATCATGAAAATAAATATGAACAGTTTGGAAATTCTGTCTTGATAGTTGATGATTAAATCCTCATTTTCCATTATAATTTCCAAAGTTTTCAGATGAGTGAATTTCATAAGATGTTCAGAAGAGCTTTCCTACATTTAGCCTGCCGAATGGTTGCTAGGCAACATAACAGATGCATATTAATTAAGGTTTCATGCAAAAACAAATTATTCCAATATTAAATCAACTTCAGATAGCCAGTCTGAAACTTATTTTCAGCTGCTGAACATACAGCCTGTAGTCGACCTGGTGAAAACCCAGGCAGGAGAAGTGATTCTGTTTATGCTTCTTCAGTTGTGGTTTCTGCGGTGGCGGCCTGGCAGCTGGAAGACCTGACATGCAACGACATGTTAAGCTCAAGCCCTTTTTTTACTGTCACAGTATTCCTTCCTTTCTGTCCAAAACTCAGGCATTTGCTCCAGTGTTCCTTGCTTCTTTAACTTTATTGAAACATAAGTAATACAGTCGTCTAGCACTTTCTGATGATGATGTTTTGGTTTTTAAAGAAGAACCATTAGTTTTTGGTTCCAGTTGAAAACTAACTTTGCAGTTTCCAAACCAGCTGGCCAGTTCAAAAACTGGTTTGGGAACAGTCACTGTGCGGGTGCCTGGTGTGTGTGAAGGAAATATAAGTGATGAGCAATGACTATTCTTTGTTTACAAACACTAAAACTGTGATGGATGGTACTTTTATGCTAAATCTCACCGCCAACTAATCTGTGAGAGGAAAACTCTTCCAGAGCTGTTTGAACTTGTTACATATCTTCCAAAAACTATGAGGTGGTCAGTAACACAGAGAAAATACTTTTACACTGTGTCTGATTTAAAAATATATAAATAAATAAATAATAATAATGATTATTGAATTAATAAATAATGACTAATTATTTTTATTATTATTGTTGTTGTTATTATATTATATTATATTATATTATATTATATTATATTATATTATATTATATTATATTATATTATATTATATTATATTATATTATGTTATATTATATTATATTATAATAAATAATTAATAAATATTGAATTACTTAGTGTGAATAATAATAAAATTTATAATAATAATAACAATAATAATAATAATAATAATAATAATAATAATAATAATAATAATAATAATAATATTGAATTTTGCTTTGGGGATGAATAAAGTATTTTTCATTTAATTTCATTTCATTTCATTAATAAAGGTTTGAAGGAATTCTCAAATCTTTGATCTGAGTTTATGTTGTATTTCAGAAAACATCACAGCTGTATATATTAGAGAGCTGCCTGTCTTTGTCTAATACAGTCATATAAACTATGTCATGTTTAGATTGTAGTTATCTCAACATGGCCAAATAAAGTGTGTGCTATTTGTTCAAATGGAAACAATGTAACAAGCAAAGTTAGTGGTTTTACGAGGTATATAAATGACATAATTTCCTTTATCATTGAGCTCCACGCTGCATTTAACATATCCTCCTCTTCAGAGCTTCCTGTGAACATTGTGAAGCCTCTGCAGGATAAAAGTGTCCTTGAGAAGAGCCGTGTGATCCTGGACTGCACAGTGTCCAACCCCAGATGTAGCATCCGCTGGTACAAAGGCAGCAACGTCATCCTGCCCTCCGAACGCTTTGAGATCTGCAGTGAAGGCTGTTACCGTAAACTGATCATCCAGCAGGTGGCGTTAGATGATGAGGGCACCTACAGCATCCAGGTTGGAGAGTACACATGCTCTTCCAAACTGACAGTGGAGGGTGAGAGACTTTATCATCTCATTTGTTTTTAATATGATAATTAGTAATAATTAATTTCCACGTACATTAAAAAGAAAAAGAAATAGCAACAGTGTGTCTTTGTGTAATGGAGTGAGCAAGCTGGTGATGATGGCTGGATTACATTTAACTGCCTCAGTATTTAATCAGCAAGACGTTACTTTACACACACTATCTAAAGAATATTGACTTTATTCGCTGTTCGGTGTTTGATTGGTTGTTTGATTCTCTTTTATTTTATTGTTCAGGTGGGAAACTTAAAAATGTATAATAGTTTAAACAACACAGCTTTTTCCTCGCTCTCTCCTGCTTCTACTCAGCCCAGTCTCTGTTGATGGTGCGGGAGCTGAAAGACGTGGAGGTCATTGCCCCGGATGAAGCTTGCTTTGAGTGTGAGGTCTCAATCCCCGTTCTCAAATCCCCCGTGTGGAGTCTGAATGGGGAACCCTTGCAGCCCAGTTCTCGGATACGCCTGGAGAAGATGGGGACGGTCCACAGGTTGACCCTCAGGCAGACCTCCCCAGACATGAGCGGGATGGTGGAGTTTACATCTGGCAAAGCAAAGACCAGCGCCCGGCTCCGAGTGCTTGGTTCGTTAAAGAAACAGCTTTTATGATTTTTCGATATGTGTTTATAGCTAATTGTAGCTATATGTATGTAGACATACATACTATTGATGCAGAATTACACTTTTCTTCAGTTATTACATGTAACATCATGTTAAATTAGCAGGTCCTTAAAATAAGCTTAAAAATTAATTTGACATTGAACCTTTTTTTTTTTTTTAAATTAATCTAGCAAAAACTAAATAATAATGCAGTAACAGTGTGTGAAAACCTGAGTCCACCCTTCCTGCTTTCAGCCTTGTGATTAATTGATCATCACTGAGTGTGAGATGCATTATTAAGGTAGACATTTAGTCAGTCTTCCTGTCTGGAGCATTCAGGGCTGTGTTAACAACCCACTACTGACTTTTGGCAGATCTTCTCCTGTTGTTGCCTCCTTACAACAGACAGTGACAGGTCACTTTCTTACTTTCTTTTCTTCTCTTCCTCCAATAATGTCCCTTTTTATTTATTGGATGAATCAGCTGCAGTGAGAATGAGTGTTTATGTCGGGTTCGTAAGTGACGTGGTGCAGTAAAGCAAAATGGTGATGGAAACTGATGTGCTGTCACATAAAAGTGTGGTTTCTCAGCCTTGGGACGCTGCAGGGCAACAATTGCATTGGGAACGGACATAATAAATCTCACTGTACCATTAAAATAGGTAAAAAATACTGAGTTTTACAGTCAGATACCTGTGTAATGCTCCTTTTTACAACCATTTCAAAACTGTTTGGACTCAATCATTGATCATCATTCCACACTGAAAGAGATAATTCATACAGACAACACATATTTATAGCATTTCAACAAAAACAGACCAACTGTAATCATGTTGGTGGAGAGCTGGTGAGATGGGCTTTTTGCAGCCACAGGGCTGCAGTCACTCAGTGTAAGGTGTGCAGTCAACAACTGTGGTAAAATGTAAAAATTGCCATGAATCATGAAACAGGAGGATATTTCCAGTTAACAACAGAATAAATGATGAATAAAAACAGGTGTTGAAGCCCACAAAGGTTCACAAAACAGGACTTAGAGTGTATTTTAGTGCAATTATTAATGTTTGGTTTTTATTACTAAACTTGGATCATTAGCATGTGTGCATGGAATCTTTGCTAGCATGTTGTTAGCATGTTGTTATTCTCTGTCAAATAGGAGAAACGAAAGCAGCTGATTTGTCTTATTACAGTTTACCCAGACATTGCAAAGACACAAGATTTTGATCGAGTTAGATGTTTGTTTATTTAATTTCTTGTGATATGGCAAGAGATATCTGCCGCATGAACCTAAGTAGACTTACACAATGACGGTAAAGAAGAGTAGACCAAATTTCCTCGACAATTTCCACGCAGAATAATACTTTTATCATAATATTTATAATTCTATTTTACTAAATAATTAAATCATAGGGTGCATTTACTTTTTTTGCACAAAGTTCCAGCCTTGTAGACGTAGGGCCTACTGTTTTTGTTGAATGAAGGCTGTGATATGTCATGTGTCGATCATTTGAAGTTGTATTTACCGCTTTCCAGACCTGATAAGGAGTAGTATTTTTTTTTTTTTCATTATCAACTGATTTATTAAACATTTTGAAAGGTTGTTATCTTTTTCACAAGACTATAGAGCAAAGGGCATGACAGTATTACAGGTGCAGTTCAAACTTTAACCACTAGGTGAAGCTCATAACAAAAAAAAAAAAAAAGAAAAAAAAAAAAAAAAAAAGAAGTTTCCACCTTTTTACCGGTGAAGAATCACCTGTAAAACAGCAGATTAGCTTTTCTGTTTAATCTCTAAACTAAACAACCATAAGGTCATAGTTGCCTTTATAAGATAAACAATGAAGTAAACAAAACAGACCTCTGACTTTGTCTGAATAGTCCGGGTGATTTGCTAAAGTGAGTTGCATGACTTGGCAGTGCACGTGTAGCACACAGCAATAAATACATTAAATGCTTTTGCCCCCAGGGGTCCACATTCTGTAAGTTATACAGGGTGTTTATGGTCCCACTCTATCAGTGGGTATGTAGGTCAGGCCCCGCAGAGCACACAGCCACAGAACCCTGTGTGCAGGAGAGTAAACTATTTTTAGTTTTATTATGTTGGCTTTAAACAACACGGGTCAATCGCATCATCTGACCTAGATAGTGAACCTGTTGTAAAATCTGCTCGACCTAAAACCGAAGATGATGAACAGCACAACCAGAATCAGCAGAGATTGTCCGTGCTGGAAGTATAGAACGATACTAGATAAAGATAAATAAATGAATCTGCAGGGAATTTATGGGACAAAAATGGTGCTTCATACGACTCTAAATAAATGAATGATTTTCCCTGAAATGAAACCATTTCCTTAAATCTAATCTTTCTCTTCTCATTCATTTTTACAGGTGATCCGTGATCTGCCATGACCTTTCTGACACGGACTGAACCTCACATTGATGCTGCAGTAATGTGTTATAAAAGAGGCTGAAACGGGGCTTTGATCCATTCTCATATTGTACAGTACTGTGCAAATGTCTTCAGTCACCTCTCATTCCTTTATAGTGTGAACAGAAATCCTTTAAACTGGTCTGAACAGTAGTTTTCTCCTGACTTTAGTCTTCCTGCAGACATTGTACCGGAACATTTTCAAAGGAATATTTTGTTGCTCTTTTTGCCACTTATAACTAACTTTGTTTAGTCATCCAACCGTTGTCCATACCTGCTCGATCGAAGTGTACCCCAGCAGCTATTAGTCCAGAGACGGGGTTTGCACTGGACAGGCCACCAGTCAACACAATATTGTGTTAAAATAACAGATAGTTTAGCAAAGAACATATTTTATGTTCTTTGCTAATGCTCTTTCTTACTTGCAGCCTTTCACAAAGACACATTGTTTGTTTCCATTTCAGCAGCATCTACAAAAGCCAAAGTGCTGTTAGACTAAAACTTTAACAATCTTTACATTGTGTAAAGATTGTCTTTATTGTCTTTAAAGATTTAAGAAAACGGTACAGGTGGAGTATAAATCTATAGCAGACACCCATTTAAGAAAATGGAAAAATAATCCAGCAAACACTTCAGGAACTGAAAGATGAGGCTGCAGCTTCAGTCGATCCATTTGCTGCTGAATCATCAGAAATGGTCTCCATGGAAGCGGGTCAGTCAACAAGCCTTTATAAGGAAGGAAAACAGGAAGAAAAGGCAACATGGCAGAAGAACTGGGCTAAAAATCCGTCCTCCTCAGAGCCTAGACCTCAACATTACAAAGTCTGGATATCTGTTCCTCAGAGGGATGACAACACATCAGACTGTCACGTGGTCCTCACAAATATTGACTTATTAGCTTGGTAGAGCTGAAAAAACATATGCATCTATTCATGTTTGCAAATTTAAATAAATCACTGCATGTAGTTACCATTTTCCTGGAAAATTATAAACAAATAAAGAGGTGGCTGAAGACTTATGCACAGTAATATTCTCAGCTGGCTCATGATTTGCTCGTTTTATGTAAAACCTGGAGATATAAGAACATTATCCAACCTGCAGTGTAAATAATAACCCATGTAGAAGTGTTTGGGCTCTAGCTGGGTTATGAAAGCTGAAGCTAAATGTATATTTGTGCTAATAAATATCTGATGAAGATGTGGAAATAACATAATAATGATAAAGCTAAAGTGATCCATGTTAGGATGCCATAAAGTCTGAATGCAATCTTGATGTCTGTAAGGAGAGATGTTAATGAATGAGGCCAATTCTAAGGCCAAACCTCTTATATTTATATTTATCCACAGGAGATCTAGTTAAGGTTGCTTACAAACTGAATGTGCACGCAGTCATTGACATGTTAAAATCTGGATTTTTCTTGCTCCAGATGCCATTTAGCTCGTTTCCCAGAGCCAGAGCTGGATTAAAACCGTGCACTCAGCATGGCTTTCTCGTGTATCGCAGCGTGGTTTTGTGTGGCTGTTGTGACTTCTATACATCCAGAACAAATAACATATTGGTCGCTCAAGCAAAAGTTTGTCTGGTTTCATCCTTTATTCACTGTATAGAAACTGTTTTTTATGTTTTATTGACAAGGGGCTTGTAATGTAAATACATTGGGCCAAAAATGAGGTAATTTAGGTCATTGATGAGTAAAAACAGAAAAAAAATAGTTTATCATCTGATTATTAATCTGAGTTCACTGCTTTGTTGTGTGTGTGTGTGTGTGTGTGTGTGTGTGTTAGATTTGCTGAGTGGAGGAGGAAATTGTATAAAAATCAGCTCCATATTCCATTTTTCCATTTGTCTCCTTTTAAGCTCTCCCGTGTTATGGAATCATATTCTGTGGTGAAAAATGAATTATTTCAATAAAACATGCTTTATTAATGCAGGGGAAATACCTACAGTTGTTTGTGTTTCTCAGATTGAACTATTTCACGACTTCTTTTTTCATGAGTCACAATGTTAAAACAGTTGCATACAGTAAAAAAACAAACAAACAAAAAAAAAAAGACATCACAATAAGTCATGTTCTTTTTTTTTATGTACTTTTGTTGTGGCTGAAAGCAATACAAATGCATATGGTAACACAAACAGTCAAATCCACATATACGGACACACACACACACACACACACACACACTCTCGATCTAGACTGAGATGGAGTACATGAGTGAATCAGTAGCGGTGCGTGTCTGGCTGGAGTCTGCACAGCGAGGCTGAGTTTCCAGCCTGATAAGGCAGCGCAGCGGACTCCATAAACGTCTCACATGAAACGGCTCAGATTCAAGTTTACCAACAGGAGGCGTCCAAGTGTGCTTCAAACCTAAAACTCATCCAGAGGGCTCTGCCGCTGGTTGCAGCCTCCTCTTCCTGCTGTGCACGTGAAGCAGGCCTCACACTGAGTGGGTCAATACAACTAAAACCTCAAAGCACAAAAGAATTATCATTAAAACATTAAAATTAAATCTTTGTATTTGTATTTACAAAAAGAAAAGCAACAAAAACAACCTGATCCTTCTCTGTTCTGATACTTCTCCGTGTAAAAGGAGCTTTTGTCACACTAACAGGACGTCATGCAGCAGATCCAGGCTTAGCTTTAGCTATTAGCAAATCAGACATAAACTTGATAAAAGCTTCTTCTTTCCAACACAGACCAAAAAAATGACTTATCAATTACAATATAGTCATTTCTAACATTCATTTTACGTAGATTTTGTTCAAAGATGCTCAAAAACACGCAGTAAGTGCACAGTATTTAGATAACGTGTTTGTTATTTCGGAGATTATCCTCCATAATGTGTTATTTCTGTATGAAGGCGCCGAACAGAGCTGCAGCCACTAATGCTAAATTATTCTCACATCATAATGGTGGCTGATTTGTAGGAGGCTATTTGTAGGGGACCGAGCAACTGTTTGCACGATCCAGCTTTGCAGCACCACTACAAAGGTCACCGCTGTCACATAACGACAACAACACACTCTCTGCACTGCAAAACGTATCACGCAGGTTGAAAAGTGTCCATCAGTTCAGATGGATGATTTATCCTGCACGCTGTGAAAAGTCCACCAAATTCCACCATTTTTTTTCTTGTCTTTTCTTTTTTTTATGTATTTTTTTGTTCTTTTTTTTGTTTGTTTGTTTTTGGTAACTTGTGGTCCTTGTTGTGGGAAGCAGTATGGAGCCTGCGGCTCACCAGCCTCCGTGGCCCCGTGATGACAGTCGCAGAAGACTCTCGCCGTCCATATCCCCTGTTTCTGTTAACTTGAACTCGTCTGTTCCTTGAGAAGATTATAGATGTCGTCCACTTTGCTAAGTCTCTCGAAGAAAGGGATGAGATCGAGGAGCTCTGTGTCTGACATGTCGTCAAACCAGGACGCTACAGGAACCTGCAGGTTGGAAAAGCAGCAAATAAGACAAGTGAGCGCTGATGAAGCGAATGTTGCAAATCATTTGCATTACTGTGAAAAAGTCTTGAGCCATCCCAGAACTCTTAATATTTTTTTCACAGCAAGGAGCTGGACTTTGTTGTAAACCTTTCAGTCAACCAATGACCTGATGGGGTACCTGAGAGATGCAGCTGGACCTTTACTGCTCCCTGAGCATCATCAGAAATGGTCTCCATTAAAGTTGGCTCTTAAAACGTATGAAGGAAGTGAAACAGGGAGAAAAGGCTGCGGTTTGCCAAATGACTGAAAACTAGTGGCAACAGGTCAGATGGAAGGATGGATCCTGCCATAGAGAACAGACCTCAGGACTGAGTGCTGTTAGCAAAAAGTGCTACATGCATAAAATGCATCTACAGTACAAGGGTGGGTTCGTATTGACAGAGAATGGAACAAAAGGCAGCAAACATCCCAAAAAAGAAACAAATTCAGAAAAAAAAACACTTTGGAAAGTCCTTGAAGCCTAAAGAACTGTTCCTGAGGACAACTTAAGTCTTTGAACCTTGTGCCTATTGTTTAAGTTTCTGTATAAAAATGGCATTCCCTGAATGAAATAATGTTGCAACGCCAACACGGTCTGCTGGATCGCACCTGGAGTCACAGTTCAGAGAAACATATTTATCCTTCTGGTGAACAATAAATAAAAATGGCACATAGCACAACTGGAAAAAGTTGCATGCTAGCCTGAAATGATGCAGCTGGAGCTTTAAACATCTATCAAATCAATATGAGAACACTTGGTCTGTAACGACCATCTATGATAAAGTGAAGCAGAACCAGTTTCAAGAGTTCAGACTAGTTCTCCTAAATGGCCATTTTGGAAGTTTGGCGACATCTGATCCCTCAGATACAAGGAAGCTTGTCATTGATGATTTAGGTTGGATCCTTTTCCTTATCTTTAACTATTTTTTAATTAAGATTTGCAAGTTTTAATGATTTGCTGTGCGTATACTGTGATGGATGCTTGACCTGCCTCTCGCCTGCTAATTGCTAGAATTTTCTCCAGCTTCCCCGTGACCGTGGATCTGAATCATTTCCTGGTGTCTTGGTAAAATATAAAGAAATCAAGTCTGGCCCAAAACCTTTAGACAGCACGTTAGTTTAGGGTGCAGAACAATAAATCTGAATGACGTACAGCATTCTCAGGGTGGAAGATGTAGGACGCTGGCGAGTTGTCGATGATGATGACCTTGTTGAGATCTCTCCCTAAACGGCTCAGGTCTTTAACGTAGTTCCCCTTGTGGAAGACACATGCTTCTCGAAAGAGCCGACTACGGAAGGCGCCCCATTTGTCCAACAGGTCCGACACTGGGTCTGCATACTACAAGTTGGAGAAGCATTGGACATAAAATTCTGTTAAGCTGCCAAATAGTGCAATGCTGATAGGCTTGTAAGGCACTAGGCAGGTGAAAGATAAAAACAAAGATGCAAAAATGAGATGCTGCAGAAACACAAAAACCTAATAAAAGAGTGTGTGCTTGTTTGCGTGTGTGCAGGACCAACAGGGAGGGTGACTGCTAAGTGAAGGTTAACGCAGTTTGAGTGAAATGTTAAAGGTTGAAATATCTCTGCAGCAAACTGACAGGTATCATAAATATATATTTAAGTAGAAGGCCACCCATAAATCGCACATAGAAATGAGCACGGGCCTCCAGGAATTGGAAACAAGGGTCACTTTGTACTTCCATGGATAGATTGGTTTGTGGCAACCTTTATGGTGACTAATCTGAGATCAGAAGTGAGTGAAAACACACCTTGGATAAGCTTGCGGTGAACAAAACGCACTCAAACAACTCTCCCATCCTCTTGAGGAACTCGTCAACGTGAGGCCTCTTTAGCACATACACCTGGTGTAGACACAGAGAGCACATTTCCATTAGAAGGAAACAGACTAACACTACCATGAGATCTGAGTGTGTGAATCTGTGTGCACGTATAACAGCATCTAAATGAGACGCTGATATAAAAATCCAATTTGGAAAACTTGACAGCAGCTGTTTCTTTCGTCTTTGCATAACTCCCTAATTCTACTTCCACCAAAGACGTTGGCAGCCTTGTTTCTGCACCAAGTCATCCTGAATCCTGTTCTCCACTTTAACAAGCCTATCCTGGATTACTTGAACCAGACGCAGGCCCTTAGGAACAGCAAAGCTCCTCTGTCTTCTGGAAGAACCAGCACAACAGACTGCAGTTTCGCCTTTTAAAGCCTGCAGGGACGAGTCTCTGCCATTCCCAATGAGCAAGGTATAATATGTGATACAGACTGAGATTGATGGCCAGTGATTTCTGAGAAGCCTGCCAGGCTCTCATCGTTTCGTCAGGCCACTGAAATAGGCACCTGCTGCTTGGAGCCATCAACAGAGAGGGCTACAGCTCTGTCAGGCTGCGAGGACTAGGATTTATACTCCAGTATCTTTTATGTTTGGGGGGGTTTATAGAGCTCGTTAAACATGCTTTAACTTGTGAAAACCTGCTGGTAAATATCACAGATTTTCATTTCTGTTGTGGAATAAGTACTGTAGACTAGTGGTATGTAAAACGGGACTCTGCTCATGCCTCTTTTAAGTTTTACAGGCTTGTAAAATGCATGTGCAACTTCCAGAATATTTGCTTTTCTTTCTAAATTAGCATGAAGTTGAGAGTAAATGATCACCTAAGAATATAAATGACCTACCTGGTGTAACGTTCCTTCAATTTCCACTGGAATGATGTAATCTGCATTGTTCACTGGCTGTTGAAAACAAAAGCAGAAACACACCTTGTCTTAAATCATACTTTCCAGGAAATAATCCTTTTAGTAGAGACAGAGAGATGTCCTTTCATTTGCTGTTTTAACTGTGGAAAGAATTTGACTCAAGTCAAGAAGCCAATAAAACACAAAGAGAACCCAAAGTGACAAGGCTGAAAAAATATGATTTATTGAAGGGGTGCCAAACATTGGAAATGTGCTTCTCAAATGTTAGAATCATTGGAGGCGTGCTCTATAAAGGGCAAGTGGCCTGAACTTTGAAGCTGTGAGGTAATGCATGAAAAAAAAAAAACGTTTAACATCAGCGGCAAACAGAAAGTATAGATATGCATTTTTAATGTCACATGTGGGCTGCTGCAAAGGACTTTAACCATTTGTTTGAAGTACTCATAATGCTGTTGCTGAGAAATAATGTTTTCATGCTAAACTAAGTTACAAAGGGAACCGAAATGACTAAAAGCACATTTACAGCATTTGAGCTGGGAAGGTTAGACTTTTACAGCGGCCGTGTGAACACAGAATAAAGAGAAGTACCGTAGTCACCAAACACTAATCCACCAGCCAAAGATCTTCAAAACGTTTATGTTTAAACCTTATCCTAAAATTAATTAAATGATAAAAAAAAAAAAATTAAAAATAGTTCCTTTTTCTACACAGTGCATTATTCAATATTATAGTATTATTTAGTCAGATAATATCATCCCAAAAAGTAATAAATTATATTTAGAGTCTTTAAATTGTAAAATTGTGTATTAAAAGTTAATTTGGGTTATTTGAATGACTAGTTGCAGTACAAGTTTGCTTCATGCTGCCTTCACCTTGTCTAAGAGATACTAACTTTTTCTCTGTAACTCAGTAACTTTGTCTTTTTTAACATTTCTACGTTTAGCTTAAAAAGAATAATACTCCCTCAATGTTTTGTAAAATGTTTCAGTTTTTCTAGCGCATGTAATTTCAAATTTTATAAACTTTTTTTCTACACCAGTCAGAAGGGGAAATGCTGATTTCCTATTTGTTTTGAATGCACCACCATCTGCTCTGCCTTCACTAAAAAAACAGACTTTATGTGAAAAGTACCCTATACAAGCACTGGTTCCTAACCTGGAGAAAGCACAGAAATGTACCAGTATTGTGTGGTTATTTTGACTGGTGTGTGAACCAATCAGCAGCTCATTGTGTTTTTCTTCATGATGTTTCAGCAACCCAGCCATTTCAACTCACAATTTACCATAAAACGGTTCTGAAAAGAAGCTTCAGTACCAAACAGCCAAACTGCAGCTGAAGGAAATGCCAGAACAAAAAATGGCAGGCAGGTATTTTTCCGTTAGCATGCTAGTGTTAGCTGCTGCGCTATTAGCTTACTGTATGATCTGTTACTGTATATGGTATTAACGTGCTTCAGGGTTATTGAGTACAACTGAGGCGGACCGCGTGAACCCACTCCATGTTCTTTTATCGGCTGCTTTGCTAAGAGCTGTAAATTCATATTGTAAAAATGGACACTATTCTTTTCTAAAAGCAGAAATTGATCTCAATTCACTTTGTTATTTTTTGTTATCTTTTTAAAATATATATAGTATAAATATATAGAGACAAATCAGACGGACTGGACAGCTATGAATATGTAAAAATAAATTAGCTCTTTGATACAACTGTGTTGGTTAGTGTTTCCATTAGATGTGAGATCACTATCGAGCTGTAGTAATGCATGAAGGAGATAAAACTGCAAAATGTGTAAAATGAAGTTGTTAAATGTGAAAGAAATATCTCTTCTGATATTTTCCCCATAAGGGAGAAAAAGGAGTTTAGACTGGCAAGGCGTGTCTGGTTTTCATTGAACCAGAAACAGCACATGTCACCCCATGACTCATTGGATCCTCTATTCCAAGAACACCTTCTCTTCTAACACGCTAACACACCAAACCCACACTTACGTTGCTCTCCTTTACCTGATGTACTTGCACGCTATCCCTTAAATAGATTTACGTGAACACCAGGGTTTCTCACTGGGCTGGAACTGGTACATGACTTAATGTAGTAACTGCCTTAACAGCAAGGTAACAATGGTATTTTTATGTCCACAAACCTTGTTGTACTGGATGATTAAAAACATCTGCATTAATGTGTTTATTACAGATCACAGACATTGCATTTGTGGAAAGTGTGACATTTTTTCATGGCTTAAAATATTTGCCACACAGCCCATTGGCTTCCAGCTGCCTTTCTCCTACAACCACCTCATAAACTCTGCTACCAAATGCTATTCATAGTATACGTGTCAACGCAATAATGACTTTTATTATGTACCTTGCGTTGAACATGAAGTCTACTGGGTGTGACCTTGTTTACACATGGCGAAAAGAAATATGACACCTGTAAGGACATTGTGACCTGAGGGTCTCTAAAAAGCATGTAGTTTTGTAGTTTTAATTGCAATTCTGGCATTGACTCATCTTTGTAATATCATCTAAATTTTAGCTATGTTTATTCTAAACTTGTTCACATTTTAAATGGAAACATTTGCAGGCCTGTTCTTATGCATTTGTGCCTTAATTCAATAATTACTGCTGGGTTAACTCACTGAAAACGTGCATCTTCACATGTTATAGTAATGGAGATGGCCTACCATCCCTTATTCCTTAAAATGTTGCAGGATAAAGATGTGACAAGTCCATTGAAGATTAACTAAAATGTACATCTCATGCACCCAAGTTATTCTAAACAGCTTAAAATAATTGCCACCCACACTGTTTCTCTGCTTTCCATCTCTTGTTACCTCCAGTAAATTTATTTCAAGTTGACGTAATAATGATTTAAAATAAAACAGTAATGGGTTTTATTATCCAGGTAACATGAAAGTTACATTAGACATGTGAGGTAACCAGGATGGATGCTGTTTACGCACAGTTTCTGCTAATACCCAGTGACATCCAATCGGGATGCTCTGTGACCTGAGAAGAACTAAAGACTACATGGCATTCATGACATAATTTGTCATGCTACAGAAGCCTTGACTTTCGGCATTGATAACTTTCTTAACTGAATGCTACTGTAAAAGGAATTAAACTCATTAAAAGAAATCTTTGTGATAGTAGGTACAACGTGCCTTTTGGACATCTACATTCAGTTGCTTGTGTTTATGGTCAAATATTGTTTCTGTTTGGTAAATAATTCTAATTTTTTTAAGACTAAAGTAAAGTATTGACTTTTAAAGTGTGCCTTGATAAAATATTTGTTAAAATTGATAATAGAAAGGATGCATGACAGCTTGTGAGACCTGAATACCCTCTGTGATTCTCAATAAATATGACTTTAACTTAATGTATTTGCAATGTTATTACATTCATCATTTTCCGAACCGCTTAGTCCAATTAGGGGTCATTGGGAAGCTGGAGACTATCCCCGCAATCACTGGGTGTGAGGCAGGGTACACCCTGGACACCAGCAGGTGAAGATAAACCTCATTCTGTTTCTTTTTTTGATAATAAGTGATTATGTTTGTAGTGTTTTCAGCCTTTATGATGGCCGAAAGAGCTTAATGCATTCAATGAAAGGTTTGGAGAAATGAGAGTCGTTAATATTCCTGCATTAGAACTGTGCAGCACGGTGGTGGAAGTGTCATGGTGTGGATGTGTTTAGCGTCAGATTCAACAAGACTTCTGGCCATTCATGTTCTGTCTGTTGTCTGAATCTTAAAAGTTGGTGGGCAAGATGAGGAATGATCTTTCTGTTCTGAAACTGTGAACATGTTGACAGACAGAATGTAAAATGAGACGTTCGTTGCAGGAAATCCACAGCTGTGGCTTCTCTTTAGATGCAGATGTGCAGGAGTCATAAATGTTCACTAAAATCTTACAAGTGCTGCTGCTTCTGGTGGCGAATGTCACAACAGACACAAATACAATCACAATAGCAAACTTCTGCCAAGTTAAAAACGCTTTTGTCAAAGTTGATCTCAATATTTTAATTCTCTTAATATAAATTAGACCTCATTGGAGAAAGATGAAAACAAAAAGTAACCTAGTGTTTTTATTATTATTATTATTATTTTTGTTGTAGTTGATGTTGTTGTTGTTATTATATTATTATATTTTCACTCCATAAAACTTCTCAACAGTTCCACAGTTGACACTGAACACTCCTCAGAAAGGTGCAAATATGGAAAAACCAGATTTTTCTCAAGCTAGTTTTTATTATCTTTATTTAAAGATAACAAATCTTAATGTTCTTTTAATGCTTTAGCTAATAAACAGAATAATTTATGCTGGTGCCTCAACATCTGCTAGGACTATGAAAAAGTAGGTCACCGAGGCCAACTTACCTTAAATGAACTATGCACTAGGGTTTCGTCCAAATCAATGACCACACAGATCTTCCCTTCATCATTCGACTGCAGTTGTGGGAGCAGTGGTTCTGCTGGAACCTGAGGACAACAAGACAGTTGAGACCTGAAGCTCCATCGCTCCTCATCAAAGCAGGAGGTAAATCTAAACGTGAAAAGATACCACCTCCATATGCTGCGGAGATCATTGTGCATGCGTGTGTGGTTGTATGTGTGGATAAGTTTCAGACACTTAAGAGACTGAATTGTGTTTTGGTGTTTCTGTGAGTGGTTACGGGAAACCCTGGATGCTACAGCTGCTCCCATGTTGATGGACCATGTAAGTATCACCATGCCGTGCTTCATCATTCAACAAGTGGTCAGAGATCGTTGCTCGCTAATGTGATTCTGCTTCTAAAAACAAGCTGCTATGACCAAACATGCTGTCTGTGACACCGATGTTTGTGTTTGACCCTGTTAGAACAAGCTGCCTGATAAATATAACAGCAGTGCTTACGACAAATGCAACAGTCATTTATTACAGAGTTGTCATGATTGAGAAATCAAAGGCTTGGGTAGAGGTGTCCAGTATACCTGCTCTGTTGGTGGAATGCAGTACTCGCAGTCACATCGCTCGCAGGATTCATCATCACTTTGCTCTTCCTCTGAATCCCTGCTTTGTGTGGCGTCGTGCTTCAGGACAACACTATGAATAATATCCACAGGGGGTCTTTTTTCTTTTGAAGAGTCTTTCAAATCACACTCATCGTCTGATTCAGAACTTTGTTCATTGGGTGTTTTTTCCACAGCAGTGCCATGAGCAGGTCCAAATCTGACTGATTCGTCCTCTTCTGGGAAGACCTCTGCATCCTGGGAAAGAGCGTCTTCACTTTCCCTCCTTGAAGCTTTTCCATTGATTTGGTGATGGTTTGATCTTCCCTCCAACACAAATCCAGTCAATGCCTCTGTCTCAGATGACTGAATGCTTTTAATGCGATATGCGTAGTATTCCTCAACATCTGGTTCATGAAACTCTCCACCGTCTTCATCATCAACCAAAGCCCAATATGGCTCCATTTCTGAACATGCAAGAAAACTGTCATCTTCTTCGCTTTTCTCAGTCTCATCAGCATCCCCAAGAGATTCGTCACTCTGACTGGAAGAGACCTCATCTTCGTAGAAAATCTGGCTTGCAAATGGCGCCAACATGCAATCGTCATCAGCAGAATACAGGTAGGCTTCAGGTTCTTCATCCCAGTCCTCAGAAACATGGCCATCATATGAGTAAGCGTCGTCATCATCGTCTGCCTCCTCACTGTTCTCAGTGTAAGCGGCGAACACCTCTGATTTAGTTTCTTCAACTTCATCTTCAATCGAACCAGATTCAGATTTTATGGTCCATTCCTCAGATGGATTCTCTGAAACACAGGAGTCATCTCTTTGGCTCAAATCTTCCTCATCTGACTCTTCAGGAGCATCTTCAGGACACTCCTCAGTTTCCTCAACATTCACTTCTTCATTTCTGTCTCCTAGCTTGTATATGGTCTTGGTGTTCCGCCTCTGCGCCTCTTCTTCAAGATACAGGTGGTCATGAACATCCCCGCCATCGAAGCAGGAGATGTATCGCTGCTTTTGACCAAACATGTGTCCATAGGTGTCTGCTCTGTCGAATAGGTCAAAGTAATCCTCGATGACGACATCGACAGTGGGTGTTTTCTTTTTCTCCTCATTGCTTATGTTCTCATCGCTTTGCTGTGTTTCTTCATCCTCCTCCTCAAAGGATTCCCACTGCATCTGCTCGTCACTTGAATCCTCCTGAGTTCCTTTGTCAGATTCCTCAGATGAATCGGAGCAGGGATCAGAAGGAAAACTGTCATCCAGACAAGTTTTGAAGGATTTGGTTTCCACAGAGGAGCATTCAGAGGAACCGTCTTCTTCTGCACAGAACTCACCGTTGTTATCAGAGTTGCAGTCTTCGTTTGCTTCATACTCACAGTTGTCATTTCCACACAGCTCGCTGTCATCTGTGGGCACGTCTGAGGTGGAAGTTTGACACTTTTCCTTCGTGTACAGATGTGTCTCATCGCTTGGAAACGGGACATCATCATCAAAATCAACCTGCACAGGCATATCCTCTTCATCGCTGAGCTCCATTTCATTTGGCTCAAGTTCATAGCTCTCAATGTCTTCATCCACCTCATCATCAGTTTGAGCCTGAGCTTCTTCATACTCACAAAGTTCAGTAGCATCATCCAATGAATCCACAGAGTCTGAGATGTTCCGAGCAAAACTCTGCTCCGACTCCTCTGTCCCTGCATCTTGCTCAGAGTCAAAGGAGTCCAGCTGTTCATCTGAGGGCTCATATTGTTGTAGTAACTCCAGATGATCTGTGCAGTCAGGTATGAAATCCGACGTTCCACGCTGCCCTAAACTGTCAGAGTTCACTTCCAATTCATCTGGCTCAAAGTCAGAGGATTCTGACTGTTGATCGGAGGGCTCGCATTGCTGAAATAATTGGAGGTGTTCGGGACAGTGTCCACAGCAAGGGCTACTTTCCGAGCCTAAGCTATGATTAGCGCAGTGCTCAGAGGACTTGCAAGGTTTAAAACACTCACAGTGTTGAGCACATTTGTCAAATGGTCGGCTTAACCCCCCAGCCTTGCGGTCTTGGAAGGTCTGGTCAGATTCAGAAAATCCATCGCTTGTAGAGAGTCGCTCCAAGCTCCCAGCGTGTCCATCATAACATATGCAGGTTTCAGTCTCCTCTGTGTTCAAGCTTCCATGTTCCACACAAAGGAGAGGAGGGTCCATTTCTTCACTGTCAATTTGCTCGGTGTATCCCACATGCACCTTTAAGCCCAGTTCAGCATTTCCCTTTAAACCTGCAGCTTCTGTTACTTTGGGCATGGAGCATTTTTCAGCCAAAATAACATCAGCAGACAGATCCTCCGCTCCAGACACTTTGCTTTGCTCAGAATTCTCCAAATACATTGCCAAATGCTTTCTCAGTCAGGACAATGATTGTTCTGAGTGTTTTACTCCATGCATCGGTTCGTGCTGAGTCCAACTGGCAGGTAAGGACCTTCACAGGATATTCACAGAGCTGGTAGGTAGAGGGTGGGGGAGTCAGTGAGATCATGGCCCGCCCGAGAGAGTAAAAGCAACAGGAGCAGCGTGCCCGTTGACATGACAGGTTGTCACAACCAAAACTGACACGAGCACTTGACTCGACCCTCCCTTTGCCAGACTCCGAGCAATTTATTTTGGGGTCTTGGAAAGACGTGACAAATAACTTCTGGAATATCAAATCTCTATAAAAGGCTGAAGTAAGGCATAAACCTGAACCTGACACCTGAGAACATCTTAAGCACTTGATCTTCAGACCATAACAGAAAGCAGACATGTTGTTTTCTCACCCAGTTTAATCGAAGGGAGAGTTGCCAATCACACAAAACATTAATGTAAATGAATAGTGATCTCCCACTGGTTTAACAAACTTTCACACTCAGGCCAGATTTTACACTAAACATCTAATCTTACGCAGCAAACATTCACAGTCTGACAGTATTTTCCCATCTATAAATAGAGTTAATCTTTCAATTTTCACATTGTACATTAGCACCTCGCGAGAAGAGGAGAAGAGGAGAAGTTTCCTAACTTTTAATCTCTGCTGATACCAGTAACTGTATTCTGTATTCTAGTTTTCCTTTGCCAGCCAAAAAGCCTCAGCCTTCAAAGTCCCTGTTGTTATAGGTCTTGCTCAACGGTACCGGCGCAGTCGCTGTTCTTAGAGATCAGCCACTCGGTGGTCTTTGGGTACACACAGGCTCTTGTAACATTTACGCCATTTCCGTCCTTCTGGTAACTCCCTGATTGATGTCTGAACGTGGAGTACTTTTCAGCACGGCCATCCGTTATGGCCCAAGAGAGATGCTTTAGGAAACATGAAAAGCTCTGAGCCATGAAAACATGTGTTTCACACATCAGACTGACCACATGGTGTGTGAGAGGAACGACATGGAGTGAAGGGGGGGAGAGAAAGATGATAGTGAAAGATGAACTTACTTTTGAGAGAGACCCGTTTTCTTCCACTGAGAGGGGGGACTTGTGTTTGACCGGAGGTGGATCAGTGTCTTTGTGACAGAGGCAACATAAAAGGCCGCGGAGAAGGCCTCTGCTTTCAGGCTTATTTGTAGCAGAAACCTCACTTGAACCTGGATAAAAGAAATAAAATTCAAGTCATGAACTGCGTTTTTGCAGCTTCTGATCTGATCCGGTCTCCACCTGTCGGATGTCAGCAGTTCACACATCAGTCCAGCTGTTTATGTCTGCATGACGGTAATGCTTCCCTGATGTTTACTCTATTTTAGCAGTGCTGAAAATGTTTGAAAGATATTGCATAACAAAATGTTGGTATACATTTCAGCCCTAAAATAGTCAGCTGAAGACATGACTGGATTGCTTGTGTTACACATGTTCGCAATTTGTTGTTCAAAATTCTGAGAATTTGCTTAATCAATCATATTTCTTTGTTTGGAAGCTGCTGGACGTAGATAAATTCAGTCACGATAACTTTAGCTTAGTTTACAGTTTGGTTATGAATAAGTCGCAGTGTTCTTTTAAAGAAATCTGCAAAACTAATTGCGAGCAGATCCGTTGTAATACACCTCCAATAAAAGTAAATTAGATAAGAGTAGTTTAAAAAACTGTTTATTATGATTAATTTTAATTATATATTTTCAATAAGAAAGCTGAAATGACACGGACTGTGATCAGTTATTATTTTTATTAGAGACCTGGAAATCTTAAACATTTATCACGATTAAAAAATGATGAAATTAAGACAATGAACTCTACAAATAATTCCCAAAATATTAGGACTGCATAAAATGTAAAGCAGAATGGGGTGATTTGAAAATTTCATAAACCCATGTTTTATTCCCCGTAAACATGAACATCACATAAGATGTTAAAACAAATGAAAAAACCAAAAAACAACTTAAAGAGCATTTGACAACTAACTAGTTTTACTGGCTACAAGTCAGTAACGTGAGAATAAAATGGAGCATTTCTCAGATGCAAAAATAGACAAAGATTCACCAATCTCAGAAAAAGTGAAGCTAATAGGTTTTGAAAAGTCTGAGAAAATATTCCTGAGTGTAAAATGTGAAATTGTAAAAAAATTAAATAAGAGTTTATGTTGTATTGGGAATAAAATAGAGGTATATGAGATCTTGAACATTTTTCACTGCTGGGGTAATAAATAAATACAGCATGTCAGCTTAAATGAATACATTTCAAACCCAAATCATAAAAAAAATTATATCTGCTTTTACTGCCGATATGAGATAAGTTAGCATCCCTGTGTGTAATTCACTGCTGCCTGCATCATATCTCATACACAGTTCACCAACATCGCCAACAGCAGTAAGAACAGCTACTGGCATACGCATGAAAACATTCAATCAGCCGCTGTCTGAGTGATGAGAAGCTGTGTTTACAAAGGAGGAAAAATCTCTGACAAATTAGCCGAGCCTGGATGAGCCATCAGAGCTGTCATCCAAGGCTTTAGTTAGCTGATCACACCCGACTGAATCTGATTCCTGCTACGAGCTGAACATGGCATCACAGTCCTGTCAAAGGTTGCTTTGGGTGTAAAACTATGAGGAGCGTGGAAGAAACAGCAGGAAGAAACACAAAGCAGTAAAATGCCCATTTTTGATAATATCCAAACTGTTTCATGGAGAAAATGACAATTTAACCTCTGACCAGCTAAATTTACTGAGATATTTATTGATAACCCCAAGATCATGCATATCTGTGTCTAAAATAAACCTCATTAAGCCGAATGTTCGGCCCACTTTCTGTCTGACCTACTTTCAAGTGATATTCCCTGTGGGTTTGGCTTGTTGACTGCTTCATTCAGCCAGAGCTGAAAGTGGCCCGTGACACTGAAGAGCAGCTATTATGGCCACCGAAAGCTTGTTGGAACATAACTATGTTGGTCCAGAGATGAAAGAGGTTTATGTGCAAAACACGTGTGAAGGAACTGGGCAGGTGAAGCATGCAGCTCGGAGCTTGTTTAAAAAACATCACGATGTGCTCGGTGCAATATATCTGCTCATATAACACATCAGTGTGCTTAAAATAGCCTGCCAGAGCTGCTCCTGACACTGACCAATGAGGAGATTCTATACTATACAAATATAAATATCTGCGTATGTAGTGTAGTGCGTCGCCTCCAAGCCATAAACAGGAACAAACGGCGCTTTGGATTGTTGTATCAGCAACAAGCCAAAGCAGGAGAAGCCTCAGCTTTATGTTTACAGTGGCCAGTGATGTCTCAGCGCATGCATAGAAAAATGAACTAAATTAAACCGACACTGTATACTCTGCAACATCATGTCATTCTCAAAGCTTCCTAACCATCATGCCTGCACTGCAAATGTCAAGATAAACACAATCCCAGGCTGCACAGACGGCACTGGCTCCTCGCAGAATGACTTATGGCCCAAACCAAAAGGCATTAAAAACAACAGGAAGTATCATTTTATAGTAGATATTTGGTGCGGACGATGATAAAGCTGCACGGTTAAGGGAGATGTTTATTTAATCAGTTTGCATCAAGGCCAATTAAACTGCATGAAATTCTCTGACTATCGCAGCTGCTTCACAGAAAAGTTTTTTCTTTCCTTTTTCTGATCAGGAAACACTGAAAGTAAAGATAATCAGACTGGTACGACTTAATAAACAACATTTGAAGCAAAATCCCTCAAAAACCATGATGCCTCATGTGCAGGTGCCTGATACTTTATATACTTCATTATATAATATATATTTAGATACTGCAGGCTACTTGATATGTACTATAATATCTGTATACTTGATATACTGTACTATAAAATACTCGGGGAACTTTCCACAGCTGATGTCCATCTTGTCACAAAATATTTATAAGCCTTTAACGACTCGCAAGAATTTAATTCTTCCTCTGTGAAGTGCGACTAGCAATTGACTAGCTAGTTGACGTAAGTTAGGGTTAAATTTAGGGTTAAATTTGCTGCCAATATATCCATCAGAAGGTAGTTTTTGGAGATTTGTAAACCAGGAAAATCCTACAGGTCTTCAGAACCACAGAGTAGACAGTTTTGTTGGTTTTCCTGCCTGACCTGACGACGTAAGTGCTGACCTGCCTTGGTAAGTGTGAAGTCTGGCACCGACATCTTGTATAAGAAACAGTTAACAGCAAATTAACAGTCGTTCCAAAGCAGGACCGGGGTCCCAGCTAGCGTTTTGCCACCCATCATGATGCGTAAACAGAGTGACGTCAGTAAGAAAGGCCCTACAGGACTTTGACGCCCTACATTCCATGTTTGGAAATATTCTCGTACACCTCATTTCCAAATACTTGCTGTTACTCTGCCAAATATGTCATCTACTTAAGTAACCAACTTACTAATTGCTTTACTGTCTGTAATGTTTAGAGTGCATGCTTGCTGTTTTGCTAACACTGCGGTAACTTCATGGACAAATTCCGTGTTAACTTGTTTTAATGTAAATTCTGAGCCGAAACGCCAGGAAAGTGAAGTACTATCAGAGTTTTACCCAGTTTACAATAGGAAGCACTAAACCAAGAACAATTTAGGCATAAAGAAATGTGTTTAGCACATACTTTATCACAAACAACACTGCACATCCACTAACTGCACTGCTAGACATAATTCATCCAGGGGGAGGCATGAAAATCTCAATCAGGGGTTTCTTTTTTACAAGCCGGTGATCATTAAGGTGAATTTATACGTTCTGGCATTGGCACAGGTTTGAGTCGGCACGGCTCTTATGGTGAGTTACGGCATCGTGCCAAAGTTTCTCTTCTGGGCTTATGACACATACCATACCCGTCAAGTTCTGTCTTTTAAAATATTCTGTGGCATCCAACCAGACGGTCATGGTGTGAGTAGGTGAGGTGTCGTTGACCCGATCGTCAGCGCAAGGGGTGCTGTTCTTTCTTTATGGGAAATAAACTTATATGTCTGCTGCGTGTTTATTCTTCACAGGGGCAGTGGGTTTGTCTCCTCATATCGGTGTATTTTCTCCCTATATCAAAATATGGGAGATTTACAGGAAATTAAAAATACGGGAAGGGGTTGGGAAACTGGGGAAAATGTGGTAGTTTCCCGGCCAAAACGTGGGGCATTACAGCTATGGTACATACTCAACAAAAAGCTCCAGAAAACCGGAAACACGTGATCACAAACCCACCAATCACAAGGGAGTAGTTCCACATAAGCTTGCTGCAAACAGGAGTGCATGTTGGGTCTGGAAAAGGTCAGGAAAGGTCAAGTTTCTGCAGACCTACGGGCAGATTTAGAGGTGACGCGATAACCGACCTTATGTAGATGCCGTGCGAGTCTTAATCTAGCTTTAGGCTACAGTCACACTTACTTCTAATTATTTGCACATATGCGACTCATATCTGAATGGCACAAATTCGATTTACACAAATCCACTTTCAAGGCCACTTTCATTTGTAGTCCTAAACCAGATTCATATCCAATCTGTGTCAAAGTGACCTCAGTCCTAACAGTTATGTTCAGTTTGACTTTTACATCACTGAAAAGAGACAGACATCACAAATCTGCACCAGAAGAGGCCAAACTTGGTAACATCATCGTTTTTTTCCGCTCTTAGCCGCCACTACTGCTACAGTCATTTAGCTGATGCTTTCCTCCAAAGCAGCTCACATCTGAGAGTGAGAACAACACAATCAAGAAAAGCAGTAGGGAACATCATAGATAGGCGCTGGTCAGACTGCAGAGAGGCCCGCTGGACACTGGTGTTGCCATGTGGTGCTGTAGGCAGTGCAACTCTGTTTTCTAAGTTTTTACTCCCTTATTTCCCTGCAATAGTCCTTTTCTTATATTAGGAGAAATGATTTATCCCACAATGTCGCCTTGGGTGCAAAGTATTTAGAGTTGTGGCTGAGAGCTGGAGAAATCTAACTCATTCTGATGAGAACAAGAGCTAAGCTAAGTGTGGAAATACTCCTTGTAGAGCAGAATCTTAAAAGTACAGTAGTGTAGATACGGACTCTGCGGATCGGACAGAGTTGAACAACTACTGTGAAGTTATAGACATACCTGCTATAGAGTGTAGCACCTATGTTTATCTGTGTAAACAAAGCACAATGCATGAGACGTGTTTTCCTCTGCACATGCGTGTCATTTCAGGGCCATGTACCGTTCACACGTTTAAATGATATTGTGAATGAAAATTAGATTTCGGTAAAAAAACACATTTAAGCATTAAATCCTGCAACGTTGTAGCCTTATTCAAGGCCGAAGCGGTGGAACGATGAAGAAACCACTGCTGCCATTCCAACAGCTTGTCACTGACATGACTAAAAATAAAGTGAGAACATGACCCGGGTGGATGTACTTCCTTGATACATTAGAATGCAGCAGGTTGCAACATGAAGAGCTGAGAAATGAGGCTTTACAAGACAATAAATGACAGCATTTTAATGCGTGCATGTCTGAGCGCTGCATGCGGGAGATGTAAGGAAAAAAGGATGATAGCCTGCGCATTAAAAAACCTGCTGAGAAGCAGAAACACTGTAACACACGAGATCCAGTGTGAAAAGCTGCTGTGCATTCCAGTTTTTCAGCGATCAGCCACATGTCTCATGTGTGAAGTGTATCCTAATCTGCAGACGGGTCATCTGCAAGGCATGCTGGACAGGAGACAACCTTTTGACACTGACAGTTGACGAGTAAGGACTTCACATGGATCGCATCTCAAGCGCTTTTAAAAAAGCCATGAGTTGCATTCAATCACATTCAAGCTGTTTTATTCACTTTTCATAAGCTGCACTTTAGCGTTGCAGCTACTCTCCTGGCTTGCACCCCAGTTAATTCCTCATCTTTTAGATAAATCTTCTGCATGTGTGCTGTAACAAGGTAGCAGAAAATTAAGATGCAGCTGAAGAGCTACAATCCTCACACTTTACTTTCCAAGAGGATCGTTCGCTGATAATGAGCTTACAGCATTTGCTGGATGCAGGAACGAGCTCGTGTCACATCAGCATGTTTCACCCTACTTAGTCCACGGCGGTCTTATCTGGAGCCCTTTCAGGCAAGGAGCGTGGCTGTGCTTGCCTGCTTCTATTCCTATCCAGACACATAGAGAGGGGGGGGGGATGAAGCAAACCCCCCCACAACTTCACTCCAACCAACTTTCCGTTACTCTGACACCTGATATTTGCTACCATTTCACAACTGTCTTTGAACCCCCCTCCAGAGAAAAACACAGTATGACAGGGTCATGGTGGCAAAGCTGGACTCAGCTCAACATTTTTTCATCTGAAATGATTCAGTTCTCAGTGCCAGGGAAAACATTACGAGTTGGAGTTCTCCCAGTCTAAGATGCTGAATTACTGAGCAGCTAACTAATAAAACATTGTTTAAGAGCGTATAAGACATTTCAGTCTACTGAACTTAAAAAGTGCTTCATATCTGCAGCAGCTCCCTCTTTCTTTACAGTCCCTCACTTCTGGATGGCAGCCATGTTTTGGGCTCATGACCTCTTGGCAGTGAGGGTGTAAGCTGAGATGGAGCTGGCTGTTAATAGTTGGCTGGACCGTGCTGCCACCTTGTGACCGGAGTCGTCTTATTAAAACATCTATGTGGAATGAGGCCCTGTGATGGTCTGGCAACCTGTCCAGGGTATTCCTGCCTCTCGCGTGATGATTGCTGGGATAGACATTTAATTGAACTAAGCAGATCAGAAAATGAATGAATCACTATATGTGGAATCACATTATAAAGATGCAGAGTTCTGCACCATCTGCTTTTCTCTCCTTTTAACCCACTTCTTCACATTGTTTCCCCCGATTCATTTTGGTTATTCAGCTCATTTAGTCGTGGTTAATGAGATGAATGTCCCTGCATGAGCTCTGTGTACCAAAGCACATTACTGTTTAGTGTGAGAGGAAGTAAAACTGAGTGAGTAAAAGCAGCTGAGTTTCACTGAGCTGCCTGTTAGTAGACATAACCACAAAACCACCGCAGCGCCGTGATGGTGCAATATTCTGATGTGGAAAAATCAACAGAGGTGTTTTGCACATCAAGCAGCATGAGAACTTTTAAAACTTCTCTCTTCACAGATTCATTAATTCCTCTGCTGCAATTTAATGCTGCTTACCCAAACTACCTAACATTACACATACGTATGAGACACAGAAACTCTTTCATAATATATTCAATAGGAAATAAACCAACTCACAGCCTCAATGTTATTGTTATAAAAGCCAAGAGTGGAGGTTAGGATTTAACAATGAGGAGCCGTGCATTACACGGTTTTAATGCACACCGCAGAGTCTAGAACACCACGACATTCTTGCTAATATGCTAAAGTACAGGAAATTTATGTTGGCCTCGACGTACTTTTTATGCAAAACTGTTGTCAAGCAACAGCATTTCTTTCATTCACCTGTCAGAAGCCAGCTGATCCGCATTAACTGTTTAATGCGTTGCTACGGTGATACCTGTAACGGAGTGGTATAACAGTGATTTGCCGTGTCAAAGTATGTGAATATCAACAAATAAGAGTTATACATTTTTAACATTATCATGAGGTAGCAAGCTATTCCATTCAGGATAATGGAATTTTTTTACGTCAGGAGTGTCCAAAGTCGCTGTCCTGCAGGTTTTTCTATCTTCAACACGCCTGCAGCACAATAAATGGATCTAACACCCTGGAAAGTTTTGCTTAATCACTCAATCAGTCAGGTGTGTTTGGGCAGAAAAACCTGCTGGATTGTGGCTCTAGAAGACTGTAACTGGACACCCCTGATTTACATAATTGCTTTGTTAAGATAATAGCTTATGTTTCTAAAGTTTTCAAGCAATTTTCCACATGTACAGGCCAAATATTTAGCAGAGCATCCTGCGTGGTGTCTGGCCAGACACCAAACTTTAGACAATTATCAGTCAGGTTTTCACAGAGTCCTCTCAACAGGAAACACATTTCTTCAGGTCTTAATGACATTAAGATGGCAGCAGATTCTGCTAAATACTCAGTTATCCTTTTTGGTGGCTCTCCTGTCTGCTTTTAGTACTGTTGATCATAATACAGTGGACTGAGATGTGTCTGGGTTTTAGGGTGGTTTTCAAAGGATTCATTCTGTTTCGGTGGTTTTGTTAAAGTTTCAGTCTTTACTGGGTATAGATTTTAATTGTGGGGCAGTCTTGGACCCAATGCCTTTTTCCCTCTTTATTTGTCTGCTTCTTCTAAGGCAGATACTTAGCAAGTAGAGGGATGTTTTGTGACTTTTATGCTGATGATATTCAGCTGAGTTCCACTGATTCGACAAATTATCTTCCTTTACCAACTTAAACTTCAAGCAGTAGTGATAAGTAATAATTACTTAACACTGAACTCTGAGGAAACACAATCTTTCATTTGTGCCCTTGACAATATCTCAAATGCAACAGATCTAGGTCTTTAAGCCTCTTCTGTCCAGTCATATATGTGGATAATGGGTACAATTTTGGAGACAGCAATGTTCTTGGAGAAATTTCTGCAACATGTTAGAGCTAAATTGGAAATAATTACCAACGTTTTATGTCATTGTATCTGAACTATTGTAATAACCTTTTAACCTGTCCAAATAAGAAGGCAGTTAACCCCATTCTGGTCATCGAGGACTCTGCTGAAACTCGGGACACACAAACTGGCTCGTATTACACCTGTAATGCCGTCTTTCACAGCTTACCTGTGAATTTTAGCATGCATCTTCACTGCCTTGCAGGATCAGTCTGTTCCTTATTTATGTGATCTGCTTGGGATTTACTCCCAGATGTGCAGTTTGAGGTAAAACAAAAAACCAGATAGGACATGTGAAACTTTAAAACTGGTTTTATGACTGGATGTGATGCTCTGCTTAGACAATGTTGACATATTTGAAAAGCAGTTTAGGTTTTTAAACAGGCTTTTAATTACCTCCGCCAAGGAGGTTATGTTTTTGCTGGCGTTTATCTGTTTGTTTGTCTGTCTGTCTGTGTGCAACATAACTCAAAGAGTTATGGACGAATTTTCATGGAATTTTCTGAACTTGTTACAAATGTAAAAGGGAGGGAATGACTTAATTTTGGTGGTGATCTGGATCACTGTTTGGATCCAGGAACTTTTTAAAGGGCTTAGGGGAGGTTTGCGCTCTTTCAGTGCTTTTCGAGTTTAGACTTTATTGCTTTTTACTGTTATTTGTGTTCTATGTTTTTTACTTATCCTTATTTTTTTCTGTTTTTATGTAGTTTGATTTGCGAGTCCACATCTGTGAACAATAAATGTGTTATCAATTGAAAAAACTGTAAACAAAAAAAAGGTGTTTTTTTTATTTGTAGATGTTGAGGAAAAACTTTAGCAGGAAGGGACCAGAACACAACCTGCACGCTTCAGCTCACTATTTGGAGCTGTTTCAGGTACTATGTGCTTTATTTCTCTGATGACTTTTTAATTTTACTCAGTTACACATTTAACATATATGTTGGTACTTTCTACTCCTTACATTTTCCCAAAAAGGCTCGTTAGTCTTTCTTTTCTTTTTGTTGGCGCCGCAACACCAATGTGCAAGAATGGTTTTGGGTTTTGAACATAGACTGTATATAAAAGATTTTATTTAATAGCTTTGCAGCCAGTGAATCATGAAATACTTTTATACCTTTATACTTTTAAAATGACTTTTGAGTGCATTTCAGATTATGTTGTTTTTACTTGAGTAAATATTTTAAATCAGTACTTCATACTTTTACTCAAGTTGTTTTTTTTCCATTCATATTTTACTTCTACTCAGTTAAAATTCTGGGTACTTTTGCCATCTCTGGCAATCACTAATTTTCAAACTCGACTTGATTATCTATTGGAAAGTGTGATGTTTTCTGATAACCAGTTGATAACCAGAAATACAACAGTCATTCAGAATTTATGTATAACTGGTTAAATTGTGTGTCTCTTTGTGGCCGGCGAGCTGTCAGGGATGAACCCTGCCTTTTGTCCAAAGACTGCTGGGATAGGCTCCAGCTTCCACACAACCCTTAATTGGATCAAGCAATTATGATAATGAATGAATGAATAATTATCTTGTGAATAAATGTTGCAAATATGATCTCAACAGGAGTTGCTAACATTACCATTATGTCACACTGTTATTTTTAATTGTGCCATTTTTTATGCCTTCCAGATGGCAGCCTTTCTTTTAGAAGTGATGGTCAGGCTGTGGTAAGTCCCGTTTGATAGGTAATCTTAGATTTCTTTGTATCTCACAAAAAAAGAACTACAATCCAACTTAACATGAAAAAACACTTTGTGAGTTGTCCGGACCAACCACAATTGTGTACCCAATGTCTAGCCAATCATATACTGTGACGTCATTGGCAGAAGCAGGACGACGAGCAGATCCGGTACCTACACCAGATCCCCATCTGGACTCAGTATTATTTTAAGGATTTTTTGTCATTGTGGGATCGGACTATTTTCAGTATATCTGCGTATAACTCCACAATAAAATCGACAAGTTCCCAACAGGATCTACAACATTTCAAAGATGGATCTGGATCCCAGCAAAAATTTGAATACAACCATCCAGAACAGGAAAAATCTGCGATCTTAAAATATAAATATGCAAATATCACAGCAATATAGCAAAGAAACTGTGGAATAATTATCAGTGTAGGAATCTAATGGTCTATTCATATAAAATGAAAGTAGGACAAGAACAGGCTGGAAATTGTTACCACACCTGGTTCTGCTGTGGACACACCCACTCCTGCCAGGCTCCTCCACAGCAGCTCTCCGGATAAGTGATCCACACCTGCAGTCAATCATTTCCAGCTACATAAACTCCTGGACCTGCCTTCCTTCCTGGCTCCAACTCTCCTGACTGTGATCTGAACAACCTGCTTTGGCGTTCCTCATGAGATTCCTGCTATTGTGAAATAAATCCTGATGAACCTGATCAGTCTCTTGGAGGTCCTTTGCTACAAAAATCACTTAAATTGGTGGAAACAGTCTGCTTGGTGGAGGTCTGTGTTCTCCCAGTGCTTTTCTAGGTTTTACTGTGGACTTATACCACTTAACTCTGCTGTAAGTAAGTGCATTAGCCAAGTTTCTGCAAACCAGAAACTGCAACTAAATTCTCAGGATCCTTTTTTTCGTTTTATACTTATATAAAGTAGCTGTTGTGAAAAAAAAAGTCAGATTTATAACATTGCAATCATTGTTAATTCATTAAGGCAGATGAAAGCTGGGGTAGGTAATGTTGGGGAGCGAGGAAGATGTGAAAGTGGCACCCTGTCTTGGTTCCTCCCCTCTGGTTTTGCTCCTTGCGTGATCCAAGGCTTTTTTCTTACCTCCACCAATGAGGTTACGTTTTTACTGCCATTTATCTGTTTGTGTTCAAGATAACTCAAAAAGTTATAGATGGATTTTATTTAACTTTTCAAGAGTTGTTGGAAAAGGAAGAACTGATTTAATTTCGGTGGTGATCCGGATCCCCTTTTGGATCCAGAATTTTTTTTAAAGGCCGTGGCGAGAGGTGTGCTCTCTGAGTACTTTTTTTATTCGCAGCTTTTTCCACCAACGATTTTGTCTTTTTCGGCTGTTTAGCAGGAGGAGGCAAATAAACCGAGCCGGGTCAGGAAATCCTTCATGCATTTTCTCAGCCATGTTTGCCTTCCGAGTTTCTTCTTCACTACTTTATATTTTCACCCTAACACGCCATTGATATGCAGGGTGTGGCTATCAGGTATGCGCTGGAGGAGGGGGAGGAGGGGAGCTGGGAGAAGAAGCTTACAAAATATAAGAAATGAACAACATCATTTGGGTCCGAATGTTTTGATTGGTCAGAATTTTTACAGATTTACAGTAAACTGAGGGGTCTAACTATATTTCTTATTGTTCATGATTACTTAATGTATATAGTAATACGACTGTCAGGACAAGGAACCACTTCATCCAGAGTAAAAAAAAATGTCTCTGTGCAAGATTACCAACCCCAGCTTTAAGTTATTTACTAGCTCAGAAGTTGAGCCAAGAAGGTAAGCCAAACATTTTATTTTCATAAATTAATTTATTGGTAAAATTGTGTTTTGATGTCAAGAAAACAGACAAGATTCAATTTTTTATAAAAAGTCAGAAAAACTTCTGGTGCTGTTTATAAATGGTTTACGTCCTATCTCACAGACAGAAAATTCCTGGTAAGTCTGGATACATGCTCCTCCAAGACACATACAGGTACATCTGAGAAAATTAGAATAATTTGAAAAAGTTCAATATTTTTTGTCACACATTTCAGAATTTGAAACCTAAATATTTTAAAGATTTATTACACATAGAGTGAGACACTTCAAATATTCAATCCTAGAAATGTTGATAATAGTGGCTTATAGATAATGTAAACCCAAAATGCAGCGTCTCAGAAAATTAGAATATTGTGAAAAACTTTAATTTTAGAAAGTCATGGTATCACACCCTGATCAACTAATTAACTCAAAATACCTGCAAAGGTATCCTAAACCTTTAAATGATCTCTCAGTCTGGGTCAGATGGCTACACAGTCATGGGGAAGACTGCTGATGTGGCAGTATTAGATGGGTGGTTGCGTTGCTGGCCAATCAGCTGATGGGGGCGACATATTTAAACAGCGGAGCCAAGTACTGACAGGAAGCGCTCACCTGTGTGACTGATTGACTGCGCAACTTCCGGCCATCACTAAGGTCCCTCGCTGCTTCAAAGCGGAGTTGGCCGTATATTTGCATCGCTGTGGTAGGTCTCTTAGTTGGGCTTCTTATATTTTAAGTAGTATACATGTTTAAGTGGCTGTTTTCATAGGTAGCGCACCACGCTGCGTCTTCTCCTGCTCGCGACTCCTCTGCGAGACTAACGCTGCATCCTGGTATGTAAATCTGATACAGGGGGGCTGATTTTCTACTTGCATGGGACACTTACTTTACTGTTTTTTTCTATTCTAGGGGAAAATCTGAGAGTTGTAAAGCACAGCGGTTCTGCAGTCAGCTGATTGCTGTAATGCACTGGATGTGCCTTGGTTGACTACTGCTCTGCTGATCTCCCTAACATTGCTGCTGCTTTGCTTACTGTTAAAGAACTGCTTGGTTTTATGAAATTCGCCGGTGCTGACGTGGCGGAGATAGTACTCGCTCCACCAAGCTGGAGTTTGCGCTGCTTCGCCTTCACGGCTGCTGCGTTGGAGTCTACAAAGATTGTGCATTAGAGGCGATGTGTCACTACTCGTTGCCATGCAGCTGACCTGCAGCTGTTCCTTTTTTTTATTGTGTTAAGTGTGTTTTAACATTTTTGTTTCTTTTTATTCCTAGTGGTCTGAGAGCTTGTGGTGGCAGTGGTGCTGCCTTGGCGTCGGATCCCGTTTGGTGTTATTACCCACTCCCTGTTTTGCATGTTCATCACGTGTGCCTGTGTTGTGTGTCTTGGGAGAACGGAACAAGTCCTTCACGTGTGCCTGGGGTGGCCCTTACTGTTTTGTTGGATTCCTCCACCTTGGCTTAGCCCACTCATCCCCCTGGTAAGCTCAATGCAGACTCTCTTTAGGTAATTGTTTATCTTAATGTTTGTTTAAATAAAATTATTTCTTTTATAATCGGACACTTGTCTCAAGCTTCTTTTAGTATAACGAACCTGAAGGCCTTGAGGTCGGGGTTGCTTACATTAATCTCGGGGTGAAAGTCCCAGAGTGGCGTTGTCAAAACTTAATGCACACACTTCCCCCGTCTCGCCACACTGACTTGACAGATGTCCAGAAGACGATCATTGACCCTCCACAAGGAGGAAAAGCCATAAAAGGTCATTTCTAAAGAAGCTGGTTGTTCACAGAGTGCTGTATCCAAGCATCTTAATGGAAAGTTGAGTGGAAGGAAAAGGTGCACCAGCAAAAGGCAGAACCGCAGCCTTGAGAGGATTGTCAAGCAACATCCACTCATGAATTTGGGGAGCTTCACAAGGAGTGGACTGAAGCTGGACTCAGCATATCAAGAGCCACTACGCACAGACGAATCCTAGACATGGGCTACAAATGTCCCATTCCTCGTGTCGAGCCACTTCTGAGCCAGAGACAACAACAGAAGCATCTCACTTGGGCTAAGGAGGAAAAGGACTGGACTGGTTCTCAGATGGAAGCAAATTCTGCATTTCATTTGGAAACCAAGGTCCCAGAGTCTGGAGGAAGAGTGGAGAGGCACAGAATCCGTGTTGCTTGAAGTCCAGTGTGAAGTTTCACAGTCAGTGATGGTTTGGGGAGCCATGTCGTCTGCTGGTGTTGGTCCACTGTGTTTTCTGAAGTACACAGTCAACACAACATCTACCAGGACATTTTAGAGCACTTCATGCTTACAAGCTTTACATAGATGGCTTTTCTTTTCCAGCAGGACTTGGCACCTGCCTACACTGCCAAAGGAACCAAAAGCTGCTTCAATGACCACGGTGTTCCTGTGCTTGATTGGCCAACAAACTCACCTGATCTGAACCCCATAGAGAATCTGTGGGGTATTGTCAATAGGAAGATGAGAGACACCAGACCCAACCATGTAGATGACCTGAAGGCTGCTATCAAAGCAACCTGAGCTTCCATTACACCTGAGCAGCGCCACACGCGGATCGCTTCCATTGCCACGCCTCATTGATGCAATAATTCATGCAAAAATAGGCCCAACCAAGTATTTAATGCATGGAAATGAACATACCTTTCAGAAGCCTGACATTTCTGTTTAAAATATCCCTTTTTCATTGATCTCATGCAATATTCTAATTTTCTGAGACACTGAATTTTGGCTTTTCATTGTCTATCAGTCACAATCATCAACATTTCAAGATATAAATGTTTGAAATGTTTCACTCCATGTGTAAAGAATCTATATAATACATGGGTTTCCCATTCTGAAATGAGTAAAGAAAAATATTAAACTTTTTCATAATGTTCTAATTTTCTGAGATGTGCCTGTAGAATTCCATGTGGTGTGCCTCAGGGATCCATTCTGGGTGCTGTTCTCTCAGATCTGTATATGCTCCCTCTTGGTGGTGTCTTTAAGAGATGTGGAATCAACGTTCACAGTTACGCCCACGACACACAGCGTTATATCTCCATGTCTCCTGAGGATAACAGACCAATGGAGGCTATGTTTAGCTGCATCCTGGATGTCAGAAAACTTTTTATAACTCAACAGGATAAAACTGAGGTTTTAGTTATCGGCCCTGAAAGAGAAACATATTTTACAGGCCTTTTCCTTGCATTCATCTCTTAAGGTGAAAAGCCTGAGCGTCATTTTTGACTTTGAACTTTATCCAACATTTTCAGGAATACCATGAAAATTGGTTTTTATCATCTCAAAAACATAGCCCAAGTCTGGCCTTTTCTCTCTCAGGGCAACACGGAGACGTTAACGTGTGCTTTTATCACTAGTCGCTTTCTGGCCTTTCTCAAAAAGAACATTTTGGCTACAAAATTCTGCTGCAAGCGTCCTGACGAACACCAGGGGGCGGGCCTTCCAGTGTCTTTCAGGGTTGACTTTAAGGTTCTTTTACGAGTTTATAAATGTCGTAATGGTTTTGGGGACTCTTATCATTCTGATCTGTATTTAATTTATATACTCTCACAGACCCTTAGATACTCTGGCACTGGGTCTACTAATTCTTCCTAAAATCCAGACACATAGTCATGGGGAGGCATCCTTTCAATTTTAAGGCCCTTGCCTCTGGATCAGCCTACTTGAAAATATCTGTGTTTTTAAAATCAGCCTTGAAACTCACCTTTTAAATTTGGCTTTTACTTTGTATTTATTGTTTTAGTGTGTATATTTTATCTATTCATTTAAACCCGGTTCCTTTTAGGGACATTTTATTTTATTCTATTTTAATGAGTTATATTTTATAGTCGATATTACTGCTTGACTCTTTTTTTTTTTTTTAAGTCTTTACTGTTTTATTATCTTTAGGTATTTTTTAAATATAATTTTAGCTTATGTTCCAGTGTTTGCTCAGAGGGAACCCTCTGCACTGGGTGTCATGTTGGCCATGCCTTTCACGTCATTGGTCTTTTGACTTTTTGACTGCAGACAACTCCTGTGATCGTGTTTCGTTGCCGGGCTCCTCTGTGCTCAGCAACATGTAACTGGGTGTATGCAAAATAATAAAGACATGGGTGTTGTGTGTGTGTGTGTTTGTGTAAACGTTTTAGTGTGTGAAAAGGGTCGGGCTGATGGATTATTCTTCGTAGTGCTTTAATAATGTGTAAAGCACTTTGTGTAACATTTATTTGTAAGAAAAGTATATTATGAATCAAGTTTGATTTGATTAAAAAGAAACTGTCAGTTCAGACCAAGATATTTGGTTTTTTACTGCCTCAGAAGTTCAGAAGGCCTATTTTTTTTTTTTTTTTAATTGGCCATAATTAGACTTATTTTATTATTATTGTATTATTGCAAAAGTATTTTTGTCATATTAGAAAAACATTTATTTGTTTATTTATTTATTTATTCATTATTGGAATGGGGGGCTGTTAATAATTGCTCTATGTTTGTTTGTTTTTTATTTCTTATTGTTTTCCCTCGCTTCAGTGACTAAACCCCACCTTCCCTAGTGGGGGTGAATTATATTGTGTTGTTTGTGATGTGCTGTCCATACAAGGGTTGCACGTGCCAAAACTATCTGCAGATGATAAAATGATAAAATCCTCCACCTGCAGCGACACAACTCAGCTCAGAGTTCATGTAGAAAGAGTCCAGAACAAGCTGACGGAGCTTCACGTCCGTGACAGTGGTCGTGCGCCCCCTTTCAGGAGACACATCACGCCCGCTCGCACGCGCTCACTGTGCTTCAGAAACACAGCTGATCTAATGACCTGAACGCGCACGTGTCACGCATTTCTATGGCAAGCCAAAGTGGTCAAAAATCGCCACTTAATTAACGCGTTTGCATTACAACGCCGTAAAATTTGCCGTTTTCTTCACAAAACGCCGCATAAAGCGCCGTTTTTTTTATGACTAAACCGCCGTAAAATACGCCGTTTCGATAAACGCCGTAAAAAACGACGTTCTGTACCGTTCCTGCGGCGTTCAATGTACGCGTGTAAAAAAATGCCGTTTTATGTCACTTTGACGCGCGTAAAAAACGGCGTTCTGTTCAAGTACGACGCGCGTAAAAAATGACGTTTTTTTATATTATAATTATCCCAGCCCCCTTTCTGAACTGCCACTGAAATTAAACCACAATCATCCAATCAATATAGACTAAGAGCAGACATCGCCAGTTCATCACAGAGTTCCATTAAATGTTTTACTGCAAAAAGGCAAAAAAGAAAAAAAAAAAAAAAAAGGGAATGTATTGATCCCATAGTAGTAATTTCTGCTGTATGGGCCCATGTCCACTCCACCCTGATGTGAGCACAGGAACCCTGCAGGGTTGCATGGTGATCCATTTCCCTTCCTAATTGTACACACATGACTGTACTCTGTCACATTACTCCAATACAATCATCCACTCTGCAAATGGCAAAACTAAGAATGAGTAGTCTACAGAGAAGAATACAAAGAGTTGACAATTGTGCTGCCAAGATAATATCTTGAGAACATAAAAAGTAAATATAAACTATCAAAGTAATAAAATGATCACTTCCTTGAAGAATAAATCAAAGACAACTGCACAGCTAAAGCTAGAAGCTGGAGAAATAGGAAGCTTTTATTCCTGAGCAACCACATCACAAAGAGCCTCTGTTATTAACATGTTGAGAAAACAGGCACTAAGAATGCTCAACTTCATCAAAAAACTCAGGAAGATAAATCTTACTGAATCTATTGGTCACATGACAGATCCATCAGACACTGCACAGTTTCTTATTGGAGAATAAAAACCTCCATTTCATCACCATGTTTCATTGTGTGCTATTTTAACATGCTGTTCTGTTTTGAATACATAATTTTATAATATTGTAGTATATGCAGTACATTCAATATAACATAACTGTGTAAAAACATAAAAAGCAGGGGCCACTTATCAAATCAAATCAAACTTTATTTGTATAGCACTTTTCGTGCTTAAAAACAATACAAAGTGCTTTACGTTGTAAAACAATTTACATCAAAATACAACTTATCTTGTTTTGAGGTACTGATAATGGTTGATGTGTTTCATTAGAATATTATTGTAACCAATGTGTCATTGTAATATAGGTGGTTTTCAGTGGACTTACTGGGTAAAAATAAGGCTCTGTAATAATGTGAAGCATATAATGAATGGAAGTAGTGCATGGGACACATCAGTGAATCTGACAGGTTAAATTCTGTAAATGGTTGCTAGTCAGCCGTGAGATGGTTTTGCTTGAGGTAATGGGCAGGGCTGGGTAGCCCTTTGTTGGGCCTGACCGATGTACACTGGTCATCGGTAGGCTATATGGTACAGTAAATTGTGTCTTACTTTGTCTGATAAGATTGTCATGGATCATACCTATTTTTTCTAATACCTGCAAACGACCAAAAGGTTTTCATGATGTCAAAAGGATTTAACTTCAGAATACACCAGTAGGCACAATTACTAAACAAGTGGGTGGAAATCAAGGTGAATAAGGAAGTATTTAGAATAATCATAGAAGCTCTACCACACAATCATACATCAAGTCGTCAATAAATTTAACTGCAGCTGAGATGTGAGCGCCCTCTGGTGACCAAAATTGGTTCTATTTGTTTTACTTGACGTGGTGTTGGGATTTCTGATAAATCTGCTTTGGTGTATCATTTCTTTGTGTCTGGGTGTAATGAACATCATGTTGAGAGCTGGGCTTAAAATAGTTTGTGGCAAGTCGACAAGTTTATTTGAGCAATCAGACTGTGGCAACACAGCTCGATGACTTTTTCAGCCACTATAAGGTAGAAACTACTGCGGCACCCATCGCCCCAGTTCCACTCAGCCACCCACCCTGTATTCTGATAATATGAGACGAAACCCCCATGAAGAAGGCAGCCTAGATGAGCACCAGTAGGGTTCTCAGAGACTGGTCCAGAGTAAGCTGAGCACATTTTGTAATATCTTCTAATCTGTGCTCTGTGGAACTCCTGTATGAGGACCTCTGCCTTCAGACAGGTGGGGACATGATGCTCCTGGTTTAAATTATTCCTGGCAATCATAAAATGTTTCACAAGACTTTTGCAAATTACACACACACACACACACACACACACACACACACACACACACACACACACACACATATAAATATAAATATATATATATATATATATATATATATATATATATATATATATGTATCAATTTATATAGGCACAGCGGTTTCAGAACAGTTTTACCCAGAGTCATAAGCATAGCAAAGACTGAACCTGCAAACTAAAAAGCATGTTTGAGTGTGTTACATTTCATTATGCTGATCTATTTACTACAAACTACAGTAGTATAGCACATATAATGTTATACTTGTATGAGGACCTCTAAACTGTAGATGCCACATATACAGTTTTTGGGGGACTGGTCAATGTGCTGATGGTTTGTTTTATTTGGTTGTTATGGTGAAGTGGAACATGGGTCTCGTGGATGCAGACGGCGACAGCTTGAGCTGGCAGAGAGAAGAAGGCTGGTAGCCGTAAATGTAGCAGATTTGCTGAGTTGCTTGACTTAAGCATCGGTATTCTACGGTTAAGGGTGTCTTGTTTTATAGCATCCTGTATAGTGTGCGACACGATCAATCACTTTTTATAAATATAGTAACAGATCGGTGTCTTATTATGGAAGTGAACTCATTATACAAATAGACTGAAGCCATCCTTTGCCTCTGTAGTGACCGTGGAAGACGTTAAATAAACTATAGATAGAAATTAGATGGTAATTAATAATTAATATAGATGAGAGACATGCGCACACACGGGTAGTTTTTTTTCTAATTATTGCGCATTTTGGTGATGTTCTCTAAGCCACAAATACGAAGTAGGCTAAATACTAATACGAAGTAGGCTAAGCAATATATTTAAATGATAATAATAAAATAGTGTCTTTTTTAATCTACATGTGAGCGTGTCTCCTGGCAGTGCATTTAAATTAAGCACCAGATATGAGTACATAAGCAGACACCCAACAAACACCAGAATGGGCTCATCGAAAAGACTCGTGCAGCAAAGGAACTCTGTGATGAACTGGCGATGTCTGCTCTTAGTCTATATTGATTGGATGATTGTGGTTTAATTTCAGTGGCAGTTCAGAAAGGGGGCTGGGATAATTATAATATAAAAAAACGTCATTTTTTACGCGCGTCGTACTTGAACAGAACGCCGTTTTTTACGCGCGTCAAAGTGACATAAAACGGCGTTTTTTACACGCGTACATTGAACGCCGCATAAAGCGGCGTTCAGGAACGGTACAGAACGTCGTTTTTTACGGCGTTTATCGAAACGGCGTATTTTACGGCGGTTTAGTCATAAAAAAACGGCGCTTTATGCGGCGTTTTGTGAAGAAAACGGCGAATTTTACGGCGTTGTAATGCAAACGCGTTAATTAAGTGGCGATTTTTGACCACTTTGGCTTGCCATACCTTCCTGTACCAGCTGCGTCTGCGCTTTAATTCTCCAGGATTTAGCCAGCACCACGGCTCCAATCCAGGTCGCAGTCAGCGTAACATAAATCAGCGTGCATGTGTGTGTGACGGTTCGGTCTTTGATTCATGCAGCTCCACACTACTGCGGCTCCATAAATGACAGTGGACCACCAGGTGAATTGCAAGGGGGGTTTATTGCTCCTGCAACACAGCAGGCAACACAAAACAGCGTGAGATGGCACCGGACTCGGACAATTTGCATCACAGCAAGATGGTTTCTCCTCTGTCCTATCTCAGCAAATGAAACAAAACTAAACAAATTGTGGTTACATAAAATAAAATAAAGAAAAATATCTTGGTGATCGTATAGTGTATATTTCTCCATAAAACATATTAAAGCTCCTCAAATAATACAATTATATATAGCATTAAACAATGCATCCAAAGCTGAGAACAAATTAAGCTATTTAACAAAACATATAAAGAAACTCAGTTTCCATAGACATATTATTAAACAGAAATATTATGAGAGTGAACACAAAAATGCACAACACATTACCTGCAACACAGCAGGCAACACAAAACAGCGTGAGATGGCACCGGACTCGGACAATTTGCATCTGAACATGTGAGAGAAGGTGACATTTAAGCTAGGTTAGCTTAACTAAGAAAAGTTCCCACAAAACTTGTTACAGACTAAAAACCAACTGTGAAAGCTCAACCCAGCAGGCATAAAACACAACAAAACTATACACAGCAGAATATTAAACATAAACACGTGAAACACTCCAAAAAATCAATATTTGCCTCGGACTCTAGGGGAGCATGTCTTACCACAGCAAGATGGTTTCTCCTCTGTGCAATTCCCACGCTGTGCACTACGCCAGTAGATGGCGGTGTTGCACCTACTTTGCCATAATTTAATATGGACTTTTGTACTCCGTTACATGTGTTTCAGCAAAGGATACGTGTTCACTGCAGCGGGACTGCCCGCGAGCCCCTCCGTCTGGGTCACGCGCAGCTCCAAAAACTTTCCCCAAACTCACCTTCCTTAAGAAAAGTCGTATTTTCCTCCTCATGTCTTCTTACTTGCGTGATTATCGACGTGTGATCCATTAGATCCAAACGCTACTCCGGTACTTATATAATTACTTCAACGCGTTACAGCAAAGTATTACTCATATATTTATATTGTACTACCTTCTGTCAGCAAAGACGCACTAAACTACTGGAAATCCAACCATATCGGTCCACATTGTTATAACATACATAAGTTTTTAAAACAAAGAAGTTAAATGTAAAAGTAACCAAGTGTGAGAAGTTTATCATGTTAACATGGAGCCTGAATGTTTCAAGGAAGCCCCTCTTTTTAAAGCCACAATGCAGGATGTGCAGTACTTTCAGAGCAGCGATGTGTTTTAGTAAAAATGTGTTTAGTTGTGTTGGTTGGGAGAAGTGTTTAAGTAATTCAAGCACAAATTTTGGTTTTATTTAAATACATTTTGGCGACCATAAAGGCCAACTTGGCGTTTGAAATATTGTTTTTCTGATATTTAAAGCGGATATCAGTGAAATCAATATAAACTCCGCAGTTTTGCAAACTTGTTCAGAAACATTGTGGTTGGGGCAGCCTTGAAACCGGCCAACATGGAGAGAGAAGTTAGGGACCGTCTGCAAATTGCCCTCATCTCCTTCTGAAACATGTACATTAACATATCTTTGTATAGACACTTCTGGAGGTAGTTACACACAGGGACAACGCTATGAATTTTGAGCCCTATGAAAGACAATGGCAGAGACTCCACCACTTCATCGTAAATTTTTAGATTTTTGTTTTTGCTTCAATTGCTTCAAGCTGACAAAAAAAAGAAAAGCTTTTCATGGGAATAATTAAGATCTAGGGCTGTGTTTAACCATTTATGGGGCAAGTAAATATTTTTGACCACTTTGTTTCTTTTCATATTCAATATGAAACTTTTTTTTTTTTTTTTTTTTTTTTTTGGTAACAACAGAATGGAAGTCTTGCTTCATACCAGAAGGACAATTTTAGGTTAAAATTTCTAATTTGAAGGTACTTCATTGAGTACGATATAAAGGGTTAAATCACAGTACATGCATCAAATTAGGTTATTTTAATATAAATGGTTTATCAGTTTATATTATTGCTATACTTTATTACAACCTTTTTTTCAATGAAGGTTTAATGATTTTCTTGTATAGTTTGTACATCTTTTTGTGCCCCTATCAAGTCATGGGGCCATCTTCCTAACTTTCCCCCCCATATGGGGCCTTTGGTTACTCATGTTTTTTCCTTTTTTATTTTAGCTAAGCATGCTTTCACAACTGAAACTCTTATAAAAAGTTTATAGTGCCAATTAAGTTTATGAACATATTCAATAGGCTTCTTTTCACTTGCAAATTCATTTGGGCCTATATGTGTTTCAAGTGTGCACGAGAACTTAAACAAATTAAGGTCAAGATTTTTAATATTAATGGCTTTAATATCCCCTTCATGGATTGTGAACTGTTTGAAAAAGCAGATATATATATATAATTCTTTGGGTGTTCTTTGTGTTTGGAAACTACCCCATAAGACATCTACATGTGTGAAAGAGTGGTCTGTACCCATTTTATTCTCCACAAACATGTCATACTTGCCAGCTTCAGACATTTTTTTGTATCAGCAGGGCTTTTCTTCCATACAAGGATCAAGATTTAGTAAATTTTTATATCATGACAATTAGTTTTTGTTGACATTTGTTACAATGTCCCAAGATTTTCTGGGAATTGGGGTTCATCAGGGTTATGGACATAAACTCACTACAACATATTCGTCTTAGTTCAATAAAAGTGGAACACTGAATCGACACGTTTGTCATATTTCCTTTATTGTTCATAACCTTTAACACCTGCCATGCCATTTCCATGCCAGACTCAGAAATTTCACAAATAAAAAGCTGAGGATGCAGCAAATACAATCACCCAATAAATAAACAACTTCAGCAAAACACACACAAAGCAGTCACATTCATTTAATCAAAATAAGGAACAACTTATTTTAAATGTGTTTTACTCTCTGTATCTGATACCATCACGAGGCACAGCAACACATTCCACTACATATCACCAGTTTTTTATACAAAGTGTGTAGAAGCATTGCTGTCTGCTTACAAGCTGTTTGACTGAGGGAGAAAAAGTTCATATAATGCACAGACATGTAGAATTTAATGCAACATTGCACTCATGCTCATTCTGCATGTTCTCATTCAGGTTTTATGTAAATGCTTTTGGGATTCTGCATAGAAAAGAATGACTGAGCCAAAGAGACAAATAAAAAAAGCTGCAGAAAAGGGCAGTATTTTATCTGGTAAAAGCATTAGAATATATATAGAACTATAGACATATTTAAACAACTATAAGTTTGATGTATGATGCAGCTTTATATAAACCAAAAAAAACAGCAACTCTGTTTCTTTAAAATGGTTAAGTTTTTCTTTAAGTTGTTCAAAAATGTGCAAAATCTGTGCTTCATATCAATGCATGTGACGCAGCATCAAATGCATGCTGTCTTAATAACTGAGCTTACCTTCAAAAGTGGAGGCAGACTAGTTATAAAAAGAAACCAACTTAGCCAATTATTTACCATAAAGAGATGATTAAATGATAACTGTATCACTTATTTATGATTTATCACCTAACGTCACTGCCGATGATCCGGTATCCAAGGAAGATTTGCAATACAGATATTTTAAGGATCATCCAGGTAGTTGTGGGTTTTAGGCCCAAATGTGCTCCACATTTAGTCTTGACTGACCTTAACTTAGGATGAGTATGGTAGGCTAAACTCAGTGACTGATCCACCAGACATCTGCATTATCTTTGGGCTTTGTTTGGCCCCTCAAAGCCAGCTTGATATTTGGGCCACATTTGTCCTACATAATACTTGCTATTGTCTCAGTTATGCATCCAAACTTATCCCTAAATATGTGAGCGATCTGGGTTATTACATTTAATTTTGCATGCTAGCTTAAGAGGTCATGTATATAAAACATGAAAGAAGAGTAAATGTGACTAGATTAGTCATTTAAATCATATTTGTTTCATACAGGGACTGCAAAGTTTTAAAGAATTTATCTTCATCATGTTAGTTCAGACAACCTAAAACCAATGAATAACTTGCCGCTTAATGACTGATCATGTAAATCATCAAAAATAGAAATCTACTTTCCTTATATCTAAAAAGAAAAAAAACAATTTGCCATTTAAAAACTGTAATTTACAAAAACAACAGTAAAGCAACAGATTTTGTAGTAGCTGTAGTTGTAGCACATGAAATCGAGAGCTAAAATATGGACTAACACACTCAGCAATGTCTTCATCAACATTGGTTCTCAGTCATTTTTCTGCTGACTTCTCCTTAAGGGCACTTAGATGCACCCCCAGTGTCACCAGTGGGTTTGTAATGCAAGTTTACCATTAAAAACCTGTAAAACTTTTAATAAAAGTCTTCTATATGCATGTCTGAATCCTTTAAAGCTCTGTGATCATTATGAATACCTTTACATGGCGTCAGTATTTCTCACTGGTTTGAGTTGAAGCATTTAGCTAAAACAGAGGCTAATGAGCTGGTTGCTAACTTTATTTATAATGGATTAATGAGCACAAAGGAGCCCTACAGTGGTGCACTTCAACTTTACTGTTGGAGGAAATAAAGACATGTCAATGGAAGCTCCAAGACGAGGATCTAAATCACAAATCTAAAAACCTAATTTCAACTCTCCCCTTGAAAAGAACGATCACCGCTCAACTGTTAGCATGAAGCACGAGCAGCTTATGCTACCATAGCATGTTGGGGAAATGCCTAAATCTACACCCTTTCATCCTAATAGCCCTTGTAAAAGCCACTGACTCATATTCTGAGCTCAATGTGTTTTTTTAATCAAATCAAAAGAAAAAAAGTCCCTTGTGGAACTGCTACAATCTTGTCCATCACTGAGCTGCTTAAAGAGTGTAAAAACTCAGGTAGCACAGGTTATATTTTGCCAATGAAAGCAATATATAACCAGCTGTAAGGTGCTGTTGATCTGGGGACCAGAACTGACATCATACAACAAAATTCAGGTTGTTTGTTTTGTGGGAAACTTTTGATCAGATGGTCATCCAACTACAGAGGTATCAGTTGTCTAAAATTTACTTGAACTTGTGTGGAGCACTTTTCTGTGAACTTCTGCTTGACAGAGATATTGTCTTTGCACTGATAGTTTATAACAGCATCTTTTATCCTGCCATGGCTGCTAACACACCATAGTAATGTGTCTTCTCTTGTCAGAGTAGAGGTACTAGTAGAAGACGTTAATAATGCAAAACGTATGCAAAGGTACAAACTTTGAGGTACTAACCTGAAGACATCTCCCCCTGTATAAAGATGTTGCACACTGCACAGAGCTGCTTTCGAAAAGCTCCCTTACATGTGAAAGTAATTTCTTAGATTCTTGTATGCAACAATGTCTCTGGTGATCCCAGCCACTGCTGGTTTCATGAGTAAAATTCTTCTGACCCAAGTTCAACAACTGAGACATGCTGGGACCGCCTCCACTACCTGGTCCAAAGTCTTGTCTCACTTTGAGGAGGTTTATCCCCTGTGAAGCACTGTCAGTCAATGCTTGGAAGTCTGCTGTCACTGGGTGACAGGTGTGGATGGGGACGTTGGCACGACTGGCGTGACAGGGCTGGTGGGAGTTTGTGGTGAGCTCTGGTATGATCGAAGTAGGACTTTGTGCTTGGTGGCCACCTCCTGTCTCCTGCGCTGTTGGTCGGCCAAGAATTCTTTGAGACGGGTAGTTGTAAAGGTGAGAGTCTGCCGACGAAGGCGCATTAGGTATGCATCTTGAAGCCAGGAGTTATTAAAGCAGTCCTTGATGGATGGACGAGCCCTGTTGAAGAAAATGCCACAAATAATCAAGGATTGTTTTAAAAACTATGCTTGATACGTTACCTTAAGAGACCGGTTTACACAGATAAAGAGGTCCCTTTGCGCTGCAGTGTTCAGCTTACCAAGGGTAGCTACAGAGGATCTTTTTCAGGAACAGAGAGGCACTTTGGGACACATTCTGGTAGAGTTTAGAGAGGTCAGACTTTGCCGCCTGGATCTTGGCTTCAGTCTCCTGAGGATCATTTTCCATGAAAGGAGACCTGCCACTCAACCTAGATGTAAGGCAGACCATTAAACAATGGAGACCTTTTTAAAAGCAAAAACAATACTAGTGTTTGGTTCACCAGCTTAACTGGAAGATAGCACTACTAGAACATTAAGGAATCTGTATGATATAAAATTTCAGGACGCAGTACTTGAGACATCTTTCATTTCTTCTTACAGTTTCAAGAAAAAAAGAAACTGATTTAAATGTGTATACAAATATCAGAACAGGGTTTGTAGAAGTCCAACCAGCCTTAAAGTCAATATTTTATTCTTCAACAGTCTGAAGCTTCTTAGATAAGCTCATAATTTCTGTAAGTAGCTCTCAGAGCTTCTTGAAGGACTTTCCAAAGCTCTTCTTTGGTTCTCTGCCCAGATGATCCAACACTGCTTTAGTAATGTTGATGTCTGGGGAGGATTTGTCGCTCCATCTGAACTGTTGCCACTGATTTTCAGTCCAGTTGTGTCATTCAGAATACTTCAACCTTTTTCCATTTCCCTTCCTTAAGAATGACGTCTTGACAATCCCATTTTTAATGAGGCTTCAGTCACATGTATGGATCAGCTGAGGGTCAAGGGGAATTCGGTTTCAAGTCTTTACCTGCTGTTTTTTATATACGTCACTTTCAGATGCCACTTATTTGCTGCAAACAGGCCTGTTCTGTCCTCCATTTATACAGTTGCTGTAAATTTCCAGAAACACTGGACATCATGCTGAGACATGCCAGATTTTCAACTAGCAGCTCTTTGGGAATCCGTTTTTCACTAAAATACCATTTAATATCTGTTAGACTGGGTTACATTCTGCAGTTTTCAAGTGAGGAATATTGTGGCTTTGTGACAGACTACTGGTAACAAAGTGCCTACAAATACAACATAAAACAGAATTATTGGTAAGTCGTCTGTTATGTGTCGACAACACTGATCCATCATTTGAATTTGGTGCCTATCTTTATCTTTGAATGATTCATAAGTCAGCATTAAGTAGCTGAGCAGACAAAAAGCACAATTCTCTGATATGGTCTGGTGCAAAGACTGGACTAAAAATGAGCGGAATAAAAAAATGCCAATGGCATTAAAAGAACTGACGTTTCAAAGTCTGGACTTTATCCTACAAACTTTGCAGAACGCAATCTGATTTTTGTCTTCTGCCCCTTAATGGACACCAGGAAGCACAAAGCATCACATGGTAATGAATGGTAAATATCCCATAATAAAAAAAAAGATAGGTACTTTTTTTTATTTTACATTTTGTTAAAAGGGACAAATAAACCCCTTTTTTTTTTTTAAGAAAATTGGCCTTATGTGATTATTTTTTCATGGGTTGGGTCTTTATAGTTTAAATGCAGCAAACCATTTTTTTTTTTATCATATCCCTCTTATTACACAAATACATTTCTAAATGCATTTCTATTTAAAGAACACTTGCTAGGAGGAAGCTGTGAAAGCACTACTCACATGATGAAAGTCAGCACACCCACGCTCCAGATGTCAGCTGGAGGCCCCACAACATCCCCTTTCAACATCTCTGGAGCTACAACAAAGAGAAAGGGAATTATTTTATCTGCTAGTAATCTCCATACCACATGACAATAAATAATCCATTTGTTTATAATAACTGACTACATTCAACTATGTTTGGTCAAAACTTTTCTCGTCAGTTCTACATAGAACGTACCAACTATAAATCATCATTTTAAGTGTATAAACTGAAGTCTTACACATGTACTCCAGCGTTCCGATTGGAGGGCTGAATTGTTTAAGAAACAGAGGATTGTACATTTGAGCACTTCCAAAATCAATAATCTTGATGAGGTTCATGTGGGTGACGATGACATTTTCTGGTTTAATATCCAGGTGCAGGATTCGGCGAGTGTGCAGGTAGTCCAAACCCTGAAGGATCTGCACAATGTAAGTCACCACATCATCCTCAGAGTAACGGAACCTGAGAGAGACCAGAAAAAACAGCTTGCTGGACTTTCCCAAGTAGAAACTCTATGTCTTTCCAGATACACATGACATATCTATAGAACTCAGAACAGGAAGCCATTATAGCTTTAAGCACAGACTTACCTGTCAATGAGGCTGTACAGCAGCTCCTTACCGCTGCAGTACTCCGATATGAGCACCAGGTAGCGAGGCGTGACATACGCTTCATGCAGAGCCATGATCCTGTCGTGATGAAGGGACTTTAGGATGTCATATTCTTGGAGGACACCCTGTTTGCTGTCTGCCTCATATGGAACTATCTTAGCCATGAAGAGGTTGCCTGTAGCATTTTCACGACACTCCCGGATCACGCCAAACCGACCCCTGTGTGACAAGTAAGCACTATGAATGTATGAAAACTTTACAGCTCTACATTAGTTTCAACTTCTAAAACTGGAGTTGTTTGGGTTGAGCAGATTGTTGTGCAAGAAAAAGACGGAGGTGTTTGAAAGCTGCTTTAGTTGGGAGTGGTGGTTGTCAGATTGGTCAGTTGTTATTGTTTCTTTAATGTGATTATGTTTTATGTCAAATTTATGCTGTCCCAAATAGAATTAGTAAAGATTAGTCTTTTAACACCTGTGTTATTTGCACATCATTACCTTGCTTTCTCATCCATAAATGTATACGGTTTCTGCGGAACTCCTTGGCGCAGAGATCCCTCCCCAGGCTTGCCCAGAGGCGTCCTGCGTCCTGAAGGTGTGACCCTTCCAGATGGAGTGACACGTCCAGATGGAGTACTGTGGCTGTCCCCTCCCTGCAGAACTGGTGTCAAGCTCTGCACCACCACAACAGGTGGAGTAATGGTCACAGTCCCGGGTGTCACTGATGGTGTTGTAGTAGTTGGGATTGGGGCAGTTTGAGAAGGGGGGGTAACACGAGCAGTCGCAGATGGAACATACATTGGCACAGATGAAATAGGTTTCCCAATGACAGGAGTTGGTTGTGTTGGAGAAGGAGGTTTGTTGGTCATGGATGGGAATGCAAGCACAGGGCTCTGAGGCTTGGGTGGAACAACAGGTGGAGGTGCCAACTTTGCTTGGGGTTTGCTCACACTGATGCTAATGGAGGTCTTGGCTTTGGTTGCCGTGGTCTGGGCAACAGTGGTGGTCTGAACAGGAGCTTGTTCAACGGGGGTTGTACTAACTGGCAGTGAAATAGCAGAATGGGTGGCACCGGCCTGCACAGCAGGTATGACGGTTACTGGGGAGGCAGATTTAGCCACAGATGGGGCGGCAGCCGAAGATGAGGGGGGGGCAGGTTGAGCATTTGCCACGGTTGTGGATTTACTTGGAGCTGGTTTAATGGGAGGCACTTTCATAGATGACATCATTACCACAGGGGCAGCAGCAGGGGGTTCAGGAACAGTCTTGACCACCACAGCGGCGCTGGATTTGGCTGGTTCTAGTACAGGACAATGAAAGGGAGAAGCATCTAAGAGACTTTATAAACATACTACATTCCATGGAGTACTGAATTAACCAGAATTACCATTTTGTCAACCTAAAAAAATCTATTTAAAAAGCACGTTTTCATAAAGAAAATACCTGAGGAATCCAAAGTGATGACTTCTGACAGGTTGCTGTAGGGGCCCTGTCCAGCTTTGTTAACACAGGCCACCCTGAACCTGAAGGAGCCCCCTGCTGGCAAGTCAGCAACATTGTAGTAACAGTCTGCCACTCCCGTGGCAACGATCAGCCAGTTGCTTTCTCCTGGGAACAGTGGTGGATCAACCATTCAAGTAATTTATTTATGTCCAAATAAAATGACAGAAACAAAAAATCAGCCATGAAATGCTACATTAGTGGAAACAAACCCTCTGCTTTCCTCTCGAGAGAGTATGTGCACGGGGCCATGGTATCAGAGGGCCTCCACAGTACAAGTGCTGTGTTGTTATACTTCTGAGGAATTTCAGGGGTCCCTGGGCGGTTGGGCAGGCCTGTAAAACCAATATATTGCCAATTAAGCAGTTCTAAATCTATCAGGTGTTCAAAGTAATGCAGCTTGCTTTTCTTCCAAGATGAAAAATGTCCTTACGTGCAAGAGATATTGTGCAAGAGCTGGACACAGAGGCCAACGGGTTTGTAGCAACACATTCATAGACTCCTGCATCCTTTTTGGTGGTCTGCATGATCATCAGCAGCTGGCGACCATCAGGGCAGGAAATCATATTCATCCTGGCATCAATCTCCAGGGGCTTCTTATCTGATGAGGCACATGCAGATAACAATGGTGAAGATGAGATATAACGATCAGGTGCCAACACATTATAACCGTCAGAGATTAATCTCACATGTGTCTACTTATGGAACTAGTTTCTGTAATCATTTGAAGCTTTTTTGTGTTTCATCTTTATCTCATGCAGTACTTATTTGTCATCTGTGCAACCTCAGCTGACATGGTACCCTAAGACATCTAGATACAACAACATACTGCATGAAAAACGATCCTTTTAAATGCTGCACATTCTTCTGATCATCCATCTATGACACCCAGAGTTAGGTAACCCTGCTTTACCTTTCAGCCAGGTGATGTGTGGGTGGGGGCTTCCTGCTGGCAGGCAGCTGAGTGTGACAGGATCACCCTCCAATAAGACGTGGTCTCTAAGTTTGATGTGGAAGACTGGAGGGAAATCTGGTTGTCAAAAACATCACAGTTGTTATTTCAAAGCTTTGAAGCATTGAATTGTTAATGTGTTCACATATCTTAGCATATATCAAAATCCTTCTCATCAACATTACAGTTAAAATCCCTTAGCTGTATCGCTACACAGGTGCTTCTTTAAATGGATGCTTGAATGCATGAGTTAACCTCTCACCACCCCTTGTGTATCCTCCCCCGTTGATCCACTAAAGCTTTGTCTTTCTTCAGATGTTGGCAAAGAGCTTTTAATGTGTTGCTCCTAATCACCAGCTCAGATTATTTCCAAACATGAGCTGATAGGATGATTTAAAAAGATTTGAAAAATCTGAAAACCTGAATGAGTATTTATTCGACCGTTAGTGCTCTGACAGAAAGGCCCAACAGAATATAGAGGTTACAAAATATGGATTACTTAATGCAATAGTTTAAACTTATTTTCAAAATTGTACAAATTGTAGACAAGTTCTTAAGCAAAATATCCCAAAACCAGGAGTTTCAAACTCAGGAGGCACATTCAGGACACTTTGATCTTAAGACAGGGTAATAACCTATAAATAATAACTCCACATATCTTCCTTTTGCTTTAGTGCAAAGAAGTAGCAATACATTAATGAACTTTTTTTTTCTTTAAGAAAACTTTATGAACCTAACAACCTGAAATTTAGGGAGAAACATGAATGCAGTTTCTACAATATTTTGACAAAAAATATTTAACATTATGATCAGAGTAGCTTCTCAAGTTCTGAAAGTTATTTGAAATATACATGTATATATACACATGTATGTATATTAAATGTACATCAAAGGGCAATTAGCAGACTTGTGTAGAGTTTGCTTACCCCAATGAGTAAATGAATGCTTAATTGAGAATCATTGACTTCTAGCAAAAACTGCACTTTTTGTTTATATCAGTAAATAAAATAAAATACAGCAGGAAGTGAAGGAAGCAACATGAGGTCCTTAGTGAGCCATCAGTAATGAAATAGAAAGTCCAAAAGAAAAAGTAGAAAGCAGAATAAATAAATCCATAAAACTCTTGAGTAAATATGGTTTTCAAATGGCACATTTGAGCCAGTTGAGCATTAGATGGTACAGTTTTCCAGCGGATATAATATCCATCCACTCACGTTGCACACAGAAATCTTTGTAGAAGCAGTTCTAGAAAATATCAGACACAATTTCTACAACCACAAAAAAAAGAAACTGCCTTGCCGAAATGTAAGGGCTATGAAAAGTTTCTGTGGCATGAAAACACCTGTGACCTTTCAGGTCTTCAGTACTCACTGCCTGCAACTGAAATGAAATAAGAAAAAACTTGTCTGTTTATTAATGATTTCAGTACTAAGTAGAGATAATATTATAATCAATGGTCATATTTAAAACAGCTCTTCCCTGCAAAGAGCTAGGAAACCCCTACTTTCTCTATGCAGTCATTCATTTGCACACCACCACACTTACCAGAAGCCAGTTTGGAGTACTGGCGTGAACGCAAGGAGCTGTTGTCTCTGGAGATTGCTGTTGGTATGTCAGGCTGTGACACTGTCTTATCTCGCCTCCCTCTAGTCAGCCCCCATCGATCCCAGCGGGATCTTTGCTCAGCTTCCACACCTTCACAGGCAAAGGAAACTCCATAACTTATTTTGCTTTTGAAGAAGTATAAGAGCTGTGACTGATGGTAAAGAAGACATATTTGCTCATACCCTTTGTGTCTGACTTTGGGCTGGACATAGAGTCGAGAGATTCTGTTGAGGCTCCATTACTGGCTTGAGAGGCCAGCTGGTTCTGAGGAATATTGGTGGTCTTCATAGCTCGGCTCTCTGATGTTGAGCGACGAAGCATAGCAAGAATGGGTGTCCTCTTTGGTTCCCTTTCCTCCGATGCTCTTCTTTCCTCTGAGTAACTGCGAATTCTTGTGGAGATCCCAGCCACCGTTGATTCAATCTTTCTGCGCATTGCCAAAACAGGTGACTCATTTGGTTTTTTCACTTCCTTTTCGTCATTTTCACCTGATTTATCCCCTCCTCCATCTACTCGCATCATTTCCACATCTTTCTTTTCCTGAGACCCTCTTCTGCCAAGAGTCCACGAAAGCCTACGTCTTGAAGCAAATGCATCATCTTCTTTTGGTGTTTCTTCCTTACGTTCTGTTGATGGAGTTCTCTTCAGGCACATAGAAAGCCTTCTCATGAAGCCTTGGTCCTTTTGAGCTTCACGAAGGTCCTGGACTGACTTGGACTTCTCCTCAAGTCTCCTTGAAGCCAATTCCAATGGCGCACCAATTGGCCCAGGTCTGTATATTTCTTCAAATGCATCTGTAGAGTCTGATGAAGCAGGTTGTGGTTTGTCTTCATTCTTTGAACGTGACAGAAATTTTAGACTTCTTGAGAGGGAAGATTCGCGTTTTTTGAAGCGGGCCTCAAAAACCTCCTCAGAGGTAATATCCTCCAAGTCACCTCCTGTTGATGGCTCTAACTGGGATAAGGGTTGTGTCAAAGTCTTAGGTGGACTGGGTTCCTTTGTGATCATTTCTGGAGATGCTACCCTGGAGTACACTGCAGGGTGCTCAGTGGTTGACACTATGACTGGTTTTGGTGCACCAGGTAAATTAGGTGATATGCCTATATGTGAGGATGCCTCAGGTGGTACTGGAGATGACGCAGAGGGTGGAACAACAACAGGGGTAGAGGGGCTTAGGGATGATTCACTGAGAGGCTGAAGCGAAGGCACCATGATAGTCTGCATTATACTGGCATAGGCTGACATCCTGCCATCTGGAAGAACAACTCGTGCAGGAAGGGAAGGTGTTATATATGCTGAGGCAACACTTCCTGGTGTCTGGAAAAGTTCCTGTGTTGGTTTCACCATAACGGAGCTTGTGGTTATGGTCATCTCAGAGGATTTTGCAGGGACACTTGCTTTCCCCTCTACATGTTCAATAACAGTTTCTACATCTATGTTAGCAGCAACACTGCCAACTCTTTCTGCTTCTTCTTTTACAAACTCTTCTCTTTCTTCTTGCATCTTTTCTCCCTCTTCCTCCAGTTTTTCTTCAGGTTTAGAGCTTTGGACCGAAAGAGGAGGTGTAGGAATTCTCTGGCCCATGTACTCTGATTCAGCTATTGGTTCCTCTGAGATACTCATGTCCTTCTCTGAAAACCCACTTGTGCTCGATCTCTCATCAAAATTACTATCTGTAGTCAGCCCATCCATCTTTTCATTAATGGTTTGATCAGACTTCATGTCTTGCTCCAGTAGAAATTCCTCACTCTCTGTTATGGTTGGACTCTCCTGTACGACAGACTCCGGAGTGGGTGGTTTTGGTGAAGGTTCTCTAGGAGTTACTGGACGAGAGTCTAGTTTGATTTGCTCTGTTAGAGCTGACATAGATATAGCCTCCTTCAGCCTTCGCTCCTCAACCTGTGCCACAGGAATCTCTAGAGGAGCTCCTGACCGCCGGTGTAAAGGTATTGGCTCTGAATCGCCCTGACTGAAAGAGGTACTTTTACGTAAAACTTTTGGTTTGGGAACTTCATCTCGAGGAAATTCACTAGAAGCAGCTCTGGTAAGTGGAGGTGGGCCCAGACGAGTGCGAGAGTAGCGATCTGAGGCTATTGCACGTTTTTCATCTCCCATTCCTAACGTTTCCAACAGAGGTCCTCTTAACCCACTCATCTTGTTGTCTACAGAGCCACCACGAAGCAGTCTTTGTCTCATCAACTCCAGTTTCAGAGCATAGTCTTCTTGACTCAGCTTAGCAGTTCCTGGACTGGTGCTTCTTCTTGGTAACTCCATAGAGACAGCTTTTTTCAGAACCCTTCGCCCATCCTCTTGGTTTTCTTCTGCAGCTCCTTCCTCCGGTGTAATTCGGAGTGTTAATGCGCTGTCAGCTGAACCACCACGCCGTAGCTCTCCCCGTCGTTGTCCTCCCTCTACTTTATCAGACTCCATGCTTGATCCTCTTTTCAGTGGTTTTCGAGACAGCTCTGACTTTTGGGGCAAGTTGGCAGGTGTTTCTTCATCTGAAGAACCCTTGTCATTGTCTTGTGATGATCTTTTCCGAAGGCGGACTTTACCTACCACTTCTACACTTTCCTTATCTAATTCTTTCGTGTCGCACTCCATGGCCTCTTGAACAGGTGAGCCTGGCCATTTACCTGCTGCGTTCTGCTTTCCTGCTTCTTCCTCATTGGTCTGAATGTCATTCAGTGACATCCTTGATCCAGAGAATTCCATGTTTAGTGGCATGGGAATAAAAGGCAGCTCATCAATGTCTTCATCAGAATCGGAAGATGATGACGGCAAAGGTGAACCTTCTTTAAGGTTCTTGGGAACTGCGATGGAGATATGACTTGAGGAGTCATTCAACAGCTCGGGGATGGATCTCATGACCATTTTTGATTTGTAGCTGATTATAGAACGCTGAAAAAGAGGAAACGGGATGCACAACTGCGTTACCATCTTGAAAAACAGTCGGCAAAGGTAGTATGGCATGTGGAAGAAGCAAAAACATAGCTCACCTGCCATTTTCTCCGAGACACAAACTTCTTTAGGGCCTCTGTACTTATGGCCTTTCCTTTACTTAGTATCTGTGCAATAAATGTATATTGAGTTTAACCAAAGCAATTAGGTTTGAAACTGTGTAATATCATGACGTGGAATTCAGACGATGATTAAAACATAACATTTCATGCTTCTGGCATTTTCTTACCTTGAACCAGGGGTGCCTCTGACATTCCCGAGTATCAGGTCGCCTACAAGAAAACTGAAGTTTAGTTTTTCATTTTTCTTTTCAGACTTTTCATTAAATGGGCTTTCTGCAATGCTGAATTAAGTCACTTTGTCTTCAGTAAGCATGCAACAGAAGATAACTTGCTGAGCTTAGCTAGGCACTCCAACACTTTGTAAGAAAATGTTTAAAGACATTCTACCACCTCTAATTTTTTTCAAAGGGAGATCATTGCATATTCAAGTACAGCTGAATTTACTGAACTGCTTCTGTCTGTTAGATTTTGCAGGTTGATGCTGTTTATAATCTGTGAATGCTTAAAACGAAAATTAGGTTAAATGTTGCCTTAATAGGCTTTTTGTCTGTCACACTTTGTCACATGTTAAGCTGTCGGGAAAAAAGAGAAAATATGCAAATGAGGGCAGCTTTGTTGGAAATTCTGCTGTTAAGTTACATTTTGGCATAACTATTTTTTTCTTCTATTTTAATACACCGACAGGTACAAAAGCCTGATTCTTCATCTGAATGGACATTGTGACACACCCTGTTTATCTAATCACGTTTAAAACTTGGAAAATACAAAACAGTTTCCAGTTGGCTGAATTTTCTGTTTTATGCAAGTTTATTGAAAAAAGGGCTATAGACAAATGATGTGCAGTCAGTTTTACTCACAGTCTGTCTGCTACCAGCAGCTTTATGATGAACCCTTTAGCCTCTCTGCAAAGTTCAGCAAACATGCTCTCCTCGAATGCCACGTTGTAGTTCCTGATGTTTAGTACGGAGCTGCGATCATTCTCCCCAGCAAATGGAGAAATTCCTGTCAGACTAATACCGGAAATTAAAAGTTAGACTTGATGACAAATACAGTTGCAAGGTCGCCATGAAAAGCCAAGAATGTCAGAAATGAACAGCTTGATAAAGAAGAGAATAAAATATTTACTCACCACAAGTATGCTATAACTCCTACAGGCCTAAAGACACAAAGAAGGAAAAAAATAATCATCATATAAGCAATACTTCAAAAATAAAAAAGAAATTTGTATATTATAGATACCTTACCAAATGTCTGTTGCTTTTGAAACGGGGGTCTGATTGACAATTTCTGGCGCAACAAATTCAGGGGTGCCATATTTGCAGTATTGAGCTTCATCTGGCGTGATCTTCACTGCGTTGCCAAAGTCACAGATTCTAATCTGATCACTGTGGGGATCTACCATCAGGATGTTATCAGGCTGATGAGAAAAACAGAAATAAAGATCTGATCATGCTTTTCTGACATAATGAAATTTTCATGATCTTTTATGACATTTGCATGAACCATCAGTCTCGTTACCTTGATGTCGAGATGTATGATGTTTAGATGATGAAGGTAGTCCAACCCCTCAAGCAGTTGTCTTATACATGAGCGTACCTATTAAACATAAGAAATTTTCATTTATCAGACAAATAACCAACATAAGTTACACCTATTCACTCCTTTGAAACTACATCTGCTACAATCTAGACCAGAGGTATTCATGTTGCTCCTAGATGGGCTGCAATCCAGCAAGCTTCAACACACCTGAATCAAATTAAATGGATGTAACAGCCTATCGGGTACTGCACATTGACTCATTAATTTGAGTCAGCTGCTTAGGAGCAAAAAATGTTGGATTGCTGATCTACACTCATCAAGCTCGTAATAGCTGCAGCTAGCTGCTACAAGTTAATGGGGATCCAAATAAATAAATAAAAAAAAGAAAAAACACTTAATCGGGTCTGCCTGTTCCACTGCTGGTTAACACAAATGTCTAACCAGTAATGTAATCATGTAGACATGGTGATAATGATGATGAAATAGTTTCAAATGAGCGTCTGAGTGTTTCAGAGACTGCTGATTCGCTGGGATTTTTCACCCAAAGAATATTGAATATTATCTCTGACCACACAACACATCCAGCCTTGTAGCAGATGGTCTACAGCAACAGAAGACCACACCGGGTGTCACTCCTGTCTGCTAAGAACAGGAAACTGAGGCTACAATTCACACACACTCACCAGAACTGGTCAGATGAATCTCAACTTCAGCGCAGAGAGTCATGGTAGACTCAGAATTTGGTGGAAACATCATAAAAACATGGATCCATCCCAACTTAATATCGACAATTCAAGTTGCTGGTGGTGTAATGGGGGAGATTTTCTTGGCCCACTTTGGGCCACTTCGTGCCAGCTAAGCAAGATTCAGCTTACACTAACATACCTGACTGAAATTAATGATTCATTAACCACCTCGCAAATAAGTTGACAAGCTGTTCAGTTAATCTTAATCAGGTATGCCAGTATTGGAAACACTTAAAACATGCAGAACTGGGGGTCCTGAAGACCAGGATACGGAGACACTGCAACAGAGCTGTTTTGGGATATGGTGGAACGTGAGATTATCATCATGATGTGCAGCAACTGTGTGATGCTTCATGTTAACATGGAGCAAAATCTCTGAGAAATGTTTCCAACACCTTGTTGGATCTATGACACCAAGAATTAAGACAGTTCTATACCCTGGTATTACTAAAGTGGACCTAATGAAGTGGGAGATGAGTGTATGTTCATGGAAATTTCCTGGGAAGTCAAACAACACAGAACTCACATCCGACTCCATCATTGTCGACTTCCGTGCGAATCGGTCAAGCAGCTCCTCGTGGCATCTTTAAAGATTAGTTAAGGCTTTTCTGGTTCTTTCCAACATTGTACAATAAAAACAAAAGAAAAAGAGAAGTGAAAAGACACCAAATAGGGGTTTACTAAATGTTAGTGGTGCTGCTGGATAAAGAAGACCTCCAGTGGAGGCCTCTGCTCTCGGACCTGCCTTTGGTTTGATGATTGTCGACCTCCTCAGACCTCTTTCTACTGTTAGAGAACATATAGTTCATCAAGAACCTACAGTAAGAATCTATAGTTGTGACTGAGAAACCAGAGTGAAACTGGAAATGAACAGTGCTCTGAGTAATGATGGCAAGATTCAGCTTGCTCTTAGGTAATGATCTGGTAAATGATCAGTTTTGTGCAGTATTGCAGAACTGGTTCACTGTGGCTAGCTGTGGCCCATTAGTAAAGCTGATGGCGTGGTCCAGATGTCTGGTCAGAGAGTTGACATCATCTTGCTGCATTTTGCTGCAAGTTCAGCTTGTCATCTTTATTCAAAGCCTCAAGGTAGTACACCAGGATCTTTCCCTTGTAGAAATCTATAATCAAGTTGCAGATCTTTATTTCAGTTGTTACAACGTACCGATTTTTTTCAACTTGCTGCAATATGGTAGACACTTCTCCAATGGTCTTTTGTATTTTTGTGCAGCTGCAGAATCATAGTCTCCCAGTACTGCTTATAGTTTTTGTATGCATCCTTCAAAAACACTGCTCACAAAAAAGCTTCAGTAGTGTGGTCTCTGGTGAACTTGACCCTCTGGTGCACCCTTCGTCATGCATAGGAATTCCACACACTCCACACAGTGACCTGTTGCCTGTGTATTGTTCTCTCAGTTCATAAAAACCTGGCTGTTTTCTCTACTGTACTGCTGGGTACCTCAGCAGAACCCTTCACAAAGCAATTGCGCAATACATCCAGCATTCCTTTCTGCACAATGGCCATTGGATTGCTCCCCTTGGTTTGTTGTTGTCACCTGGAGGAAGCCTCAGTTCAGCCGTCACAGAGGGGGCAGGCAGACATCTCTTGCAGAAGGAGTAAAGACATGGCAGATGTATGGTCTCTCTGTTGTGGAAGCTCAATTTGCAGGTGAGGCAGATGTCCATCAGTCCAAAGGTGCCTTGTGGTTTTATTCTTTCTTCTCCTGCTACCAAACCTTCAGCCTAGTTTTTCGAAATAGTGTCAACATCATCAGCGTCAATATTTTTGGCACTTTCATCCATTTTCTCCTCCTTCTTGGTGTCATCAGTCAGTCAATCCATACAACTAGCTTAGCGTTAGCCATCAAAGGATGACTTATTATTTAATTGATGACTTCTGGAAAATAAACGCTATTATGCATTACAGGCACTGAGCAGTTATTCTTACATTCTGATACACTACTTCATGAAAAGAATAGCTCATGTAACGTTAGTGTATATTTTGATTTGAAAGTTAAATTAGCAATATAGCCTACTTTACCTGCATCAATGTGAAAGGCAGTCAAGAACTTATTCTCGAGTTTATGACACTTCTTGTCTCAACAGATAAAGATTAAAGGGCAAAGTAATGTATAAACAGAAAAAATTAGGCTGTCAGCATAGTGTTTTAAGCTCATACCCCCATATAGCCGCTGTGCTGCAGATTTTTGATGTATCCCTGTCCAACACACCTAGCTTACAATGAATGGATCCAGCCGCCAAAAACTGATTAATTTGAGTTAGGTGTGTTGGAGCAAGGTTGCATGGAAAACCTGCGGGATTGTGGGCCTCGAGGACTGGAGCTGGACACCCCTGCCACAGAGGTACAGTTAGGTACTTTTCTACAGTGCTAGCTGTTTCAAATTTAATATTCAGCTTTATTTAATGAAAGGCATTAAGTTTTCATATTAAAATGTTGTTTATTCCATATACTTCAAGAGGCCACTTGTGTCATCTTAATCATTTGCTGTGGTTTAATTGTACTCCAAGGATACATTTCTGTGATGATGACGACTGCATTCTTCTTCTCAAAGGCATCGTGAAAGTAAAGGACTCTGTCATGGTCCAGCCTGGATAGCAGGTTCATCTCTCTCAGAGCAGATGTCTTTTTCTTGGCCCGAGTAGAGATAAACTTTGCCGCATAATCCACCTTGTCCGCCTTCTGGGTGACACGTTTTACATAGGAAAATGCACCCCTTCAAAAAAGAAAAGAATTCCAGTTTTAGTTTAATATTTCCAGGATGATTTCTGGTCTGTTTAAGTTTTAAAAGCAGGCTTGAGTAGGTTATATGGCATTATATTTTATTGTGGGCAGATAACTAGTTTACTGTACCTTCCAATTTCCTTGTGAATGTCATAGTAGTCTGTCAGTCTACGCATTTTCCTTAGAATAGACCCCTCATCATCCATTGCATCCTCTTTAATTTTAGCTACAGTATTGGGCAAGTGTTAGTTAGATCAGAAAACTTATTGGCTTATTGACTTTGTGTGCAAGCTGGACAGTCAAGAGAGTATTATGACTTTGTTCTGACCTTGGTGAACTGTGAGCTCAGCTTTACAGGAAACAGATCCCGCCAGGTTTCGAGCAGTACAGGTGTACACCCCAGAGTCCTCTGGGTGAGCATTTAGGACCACCAGGGAGCATTCATTATCGTCATACACAAATGTGTAGTGACTGCTCTCTGACAGCAGAATATCCCCCTGAAAGAAAATGCTGTATGTTTCAACAATGGTTCAACAGTTCACGTTGCACTACTTCATTCCTCTGCATAATGTTCTGAGGTTGCTTTACAAAGAAAATAGTTTTTAAAAAAAATCACAGCAATGACATAAAAGATCATGAACCTTTTAAAGTCTTTTGCATGAATTTTACCTAAAATGTTTTTTAGGGTCTGAATAAAGCAAATTTTGATATTTGCATGAAAACATGTCGTGGAAAAATAAACTACAGTTGTGTTATTACACAGATTGTTTTTTGTGTTCAAGATTTTCAGGGTGGGTTTAGCATCATGATTACACTCAGCACATTCTCCTTATACTGGAACACTACGGACAGGCCACTTACAATGTGTCAGCCTCAAGGCCCATTTATGCTAAGAAGACAGATATGTAGAAGACCAATATGCAGATGAGACAACGGACAGACACACAGATGGACAGTTGCACCTCCATGTCAGTTTTGTGCATAATTTGGCCCGTTTTTAAGAGTCTTAGCTATCTGTCACTTAAAGCAGAAAATGGAGCAATACCACTGGTAACGACAGGGGCAGTGTTGAGTTGTGAAGCTAACACACAACCAGCAAAATGAACAAACCAGAGAAGAAGACAAACAGGAAGAAGACAAAGCACAAACTATCTATTCAAAAGCACAGAAGACACCAAATACTTTGAGAACAGCAAAAAACTTTGTGGTTTTGTTCTTCTACTTCTTCTGCTGTTTTTGGGTGTTGAAAAAAACTTTATAGTGAAGCATTATATCTACCAACGGGTGACAAAACCTGGAAGTGAACTCAGAATTCAACACTATCCATTGGTGAATGAACTAATGTAACATCTATAGTGATGTAAAAGCCTCATGAAGTATGAGGGCAGTGACATATGACAACCTTAGAAACGGATGTCCCCATTTACATACATAAGGAGGTATAAATGGGCCTTCAGACTTTAACTACTTAGCTAACTATTTTTTATTCAGTATGGAAATTTTCATTTACTGGATTTATGCTTTGTGTCTTTAAAGGCAAATTTAACAAACCAGTAACAAAGTGAATTTGGACTATTTGAAACTTAATGAGGGTACTCACCCATTGGTTCAATGTTATTAAGTATCTACAGCACAGAGCAGGGATTTGTGGGGATTTAAAGTCTGCATAGCTGCTCAGATAACCACAAATTCAGGAATAACTAGTATCAGTGGATTTATTTGGTGCACGGAGACGGAAACATAAGTTAAAAATCCCCACCAACACCACATCAGTTTTTACCTAGATGTTCTGTAAACCTCCCTGAACATAGCTTGGATTAAGGATCACACCAACACAGTGCTGAAATGGCAGACTATACTTTCTCTAACTGTATGTTTACGTAACATCAATATCTCCACTAAGTCCTCAGCAGGACCTGCAATGCCAATGTAAGATTCATAACATAAATTTTGATCATTTAGTGTAATACTGGAAGTTCACCGAAATGTTTAATATCTGCACTGTTTGTGACTTCACATCCAAGTCTTCTGCTTCACTTCAAAGACTTGTGTCTTTCTGCAAATGATTAGTTGAATCGATCGTGTTTGGTTTAAGAATTAAAGACATATTTTTCTGGGATTAAACAGGTTCAGCTCACACATTTTGCTTTACTTGGAGATTAAAAGGATGCAAAAATGTTATTTAAAATGTTCCAATTGGTCATCTGTTGAGATGACACAAATATATCTGAGAATGGAAAAAAGCATTTGGATCTTTGAATTTTTAGGATCACCAGTTTTATGTTGATAAATATAAATATTTTAACTTGGCATTTTTAAACTATTCACTTGATTTGTTTTTAACTATTCTTTGGTAAGTGATGGTGTGGTTATGGACATATGCTGGCTACTTCCTCTAAGCCTGTGGTTTTTGTTGACAAACTGCAGAATTTGTGGTTTCATCTAGCTGTAAGCTTTTCTTGCTGAGATACTACCAAAAAAGTGATGTGTGATATTCCTGCAAAGTTGGGATTCTTTTTATCTATTTTTATTATTTATGTGAAAATCTGCTAAATCTGTATTTAAAATGGATTAAAACCTTGAACCAGAGGATGTCAGGAATGGGTTTGCCATCAACAACCACGGCAAAGCGAGGGGTTTCTCCTGCACAAACGTCCAAGTCTTCCATAATAGTCTCAAATGTTGGTGGAGCTATTGACAGAGATGAGAAGAAAATAACACAAAGTCACATGACCTGGATGATAGCTCAGGTGCTACCTTGAAAGATCTTCTTCTACTTCCCACCTGCTATCTCCACAATGAAGGTGCAGCTGTCATTTCCATACTCATTGGAGGCTGTAAACGTTATTTCTCCAATATCAGTACCCTTCACCTTCAGCAGCTTTAGTGTGTGCTGGTCATCATCTGGCATGGTCATCTCATAGAGGCCAGGCTTGTTGGCCAGGGTTGCTCCTTTCCTGAGGACAAGTGTATTTTAAACCAACATCAACATGTTTGACGGTGGGACGGCAGAAATCAATCACTGGTCCTGTTTGTTGTACAGTGTGACTCAGAACATAAATATAGATATTTTCTTTGCTCTTTAATCTTTGGTAATCTCTTGGAATAAAACAGCTGCCTACCAGCATTGTCATACTTTATTTATGGCTATGACTATGTTGACATGTAGCAGGTCTGAAAAGCAGCCACTTTAAGATCACATTTCTTAACTAATAGCCTAATTGTGTGATAATAACACAATGTGATTCTGAAACTCCCATGTTCTCAAGGCCCAAGTTTCCCAATGTAAGAAAGAGATTTCTAAATATGTTAGTGTTAGAAAAATTGTTTTTGTTTTTTTAAAAAAAGAAAAAGACAAGTTTTACATGTAGAGAAACTCAATAAGAGACAGCGATACCTCTTCCAAGTGACTGCAGCGTTGACATGATTGAGGGTGACAGGGATAGTAACTGACTGGTTTTCAATTACATACACAATTTCTGGTTTATCAATAATAACTGGAGCCTCTTGCAGGTAGGGACCTTCAGGAAACAAAAATAAAGAGCACAACTGTTTATTAAACCTATGACCTAGATTGATGGATGTATGGATGCTTGAACTCCTGGAGTTTACCTCTGTCCAGGAGCTGCACGGGGTCAGTGGCAGGTGAGGGCTTGCTGAAGGCTTTGGAGGTGATGGTCAAGACCCTGAAGGCATAGCGCACATTTTTGGAGAGAGTTGTGATGGTGTAGGTGGTCTCTTTTAGACCAGAGGCTATAATGATCCACTGGATCGAGCCTAGGGCTTGCTGTTGGATGGCATACATCAGAGAGCTGGGATCTAAAAGAAAATTGGATTGGACCATTAGTACATCAAAACTACTACTTGGATCAAAGAGCTTTTGTTTAAAAAAAACCAAGCATGAGACCTTCAAATTGTCTTTCAAGAGAATGCAACGCATTACTTACCAATTGAAGGGTCCAACCTTCTGGGTTTCTTCCAGCTTACTGTGATTGTTTTACCAGTGATGGATTCTATCACTGGAGTACCATCAGGGTGGTCAGGCAAGATGTCTGAAATGACAACAGTGGATTTAGAGGCTTAAATATATCTCTAACATGGTATTTTCATTGGCAATACCCCAAAAGCATGGATCTGCTGTAATATATGCTGTAATTAATAAAATACTATGTAGTATAATAAACTATATATTTATGACCACAACAGTAACAGGAGGGAAATCACCTGTAACATAGAGATGAGCATAGCAGGTGGCTTTCCCTACTTTGTTAGAGATTACACTCTTGTAGACACCACCATGGGCGTGGCACACCGAGCGGATGACCAGGCTGTGGATGTCACGAACTGCAAAGGAAGAAAAGAATGAAGGTGGAATAGAAAAGAACATAGAAAAGAAACTAAACATAACGTTTCATTTATTTCTTAAGTCCTGTGCCTATTGTTAAACCCTCAGCTCAAAACTTGCATACCTATATTGAAATGAGTATATACCCGCAACTACAAGGTCTATTTGAATACTTATGGGTTCATAGTTCATAGTTTTGTTTTGTTTTTGTTATTGTTGTTTGTTTTAAAGCTACTCCAAACAACACCTCTCTTGAATGTTTTCCACTCAATAAACTTTGGCAGACTTCAAATAGTTTGGAAATGACCTTATAACCCCACCTAGATAAATTGGCAAGAACAGCTTCACGAAGACCATTGCTGGTGTCTTTCCTCCTAGGCATTGTGTCACCTGAATGCTGTTGAAGCATATCTAAAGGTGCTCACACTGAATACAGTAAATAAAGTTCAAGTAATTAGTGGCACTCTTTTATCTATTTTACTTTCCAGTAGAACCCATTAGACTTAGTTTTGATGCAGTTTTGAGCAGTTTAACTCATCACAAACCTTCAAATATGTGTTGATCTGTTGTCTTTTCTTTTTTTTTAAATTGTACATGAAAACAATGGAAACACTATGGCATCTCTTTATCTATATGGACCAATAAAGAAAAGTCATGCAATGACAGCAGAGGTAGGTCCAGATCTCACTGGGAGATATTTGGACATAACCGTCAGGTTTGGTAATCATCCTAATGGGCAGGTGCGAAAATTGGCGAAATTGGATTCGTGCAGAACTCTGCACAGATGAACTCGGCTGCAGTCTCTGTACACATGGCTCTGTACAAAACAACTGTCACTTCTAAACAAATGGCAATTGTTAACGTTTGTGTTTTCCTTTTTCTCAGTCCCCTTATTTCATTCAGCAGCTGGGCATAATTTTGCAGTTCTGAGTTTGCAAATACTTCTAATTAACTACTGTAAATCAGTAACCTTATTTACATCTTCTAAGCAGTGACTGAGGTCATGTTTTCCACTGTGCATGTGTGTCACCACAGGGCTACATACCGTTCACACTTCAGCATGGTGAAGTTTGCATTGAAACGATAGTGTGAACAACCATACAATAAAATCGGATTTGAGTAAAAGGACCTGTAGTGAGAACATAGCCTTGATTTTTGCTAAACAAACAATGACACAGCATAAAATGTCACAAGTTGTTATTAATGCGTTATCAACCACATGGTTTTCTTCTTGTATCTTGATATGTCAGTCCTTCAAATTTGAGAGGGTGTACTGTCATTTTTACCTGTGATACCCATTTGATCTTATTTAATTAGTTTGCACATCTGAGATACTTACACTGTGTCATCTTTCTGTCTTCTGTGCTTTCAATCCTTTTGCCATTGTGAAACCAGGCGATTGTTGGGTATGGGAAACCAGCCACTTTGCATTTCAGCACAGCCTCTTTTCCCTCAATCACATCCAGGTCATAGAGGGGTTTGATGAAGTCGGGCATGGTGAATCGCTCCACCTCATTCTCTGGGATCTCTGGTTCTTCTGGGATTGATGGCATCTTCTCCAGTTTAGCCCTAAAAAATGGAGAGTCAGAACAGTTTCATCAGATTTTGTACTGCTTAATTTTGTGTTAATGAACAAAACAAAAAACACTTTGTACATTTGAGAAGAGATGGCTGGCCGTGGTTCTTGTATGTAAAGCTCAGCAGAACTCTCTGCTTCACCATGGCTGTTGCGGGCCGTGATCATGTACAAACCCTCATCCTCAGTGGTCACGTGGGAAATGATGAGAGAATGGCGGCCGCCCTCCTGAAGAATACGAATGTCTTCACTCTCTATAAGTGGCTGGTCTGAAGAGAAAAGAGAACAAAAAAGGAGTATTAAAAATGCAAAAATGAATAGAAAGGTGTTTGGAAAATCTCGACTTGTATTGAGTGTATAACTAGTTAGGATGTGGAGGTTAATGGTGGCATGAAGTACAGTCCTACCAAAGTGACTCCAGATGACCTTAGGAGGTGGTGTCCCACTGACTTTGCAGTCGAATCGAGCATTACGACCTTCCATCACCTCCAAAACATCCAACTTTCGCGTAAAGAGAGGCTCAAAGGAGGGAACAACTTTAAGTTTACCGCATGATGTTACTTCCTCTAAAAATAAAAATAATGTATCAAAAAAGTTGAACAAGGGATCAAAAGACCAATAAGTGTATTTTTATCCCATGTAGTGAGATCAAAGCATTCCTGACACCTACCTTTAGCTGTACTGAGTTTGCACATGTATGTCCCGCTGTCGTCCTCGTGGACAGAATTGAGCAGCAGCCGGCACTTTCTTCCATCAAAGTGCATCTTACAATTAAGCAGTGCAGGTTGAACCAGTTTCCCATCTGCGAGCCAATCCACATCGGTGTCCTTTGGTCCAATGATGTGACACTCGAACAAAATTGTTTCTCCAGCCTTGGCTGTGATGTCCCTCACTGGGCGGATGATGGCTAGACTTGGCTCAATTGGTGGGGCTGGGATTAAAAAAATATTTATAGGTTTTTTTAAATATTTTTTTAAAGAAATATTAAGTGGTGCCTTAACACTTATTCTGTGTAATAATTACATGCAAACTGGGTACTTTTCATTCCTTGGAGTTGTATTTTCATTTTCATCATATGAAAAAATACAGTAGTTTGGTAAAGATATGAAATGACAGCAAATGAGTGTCAAATTGAAAGAGTCGTGCATTGGCATTGACTCCTTTTTTATATTTCAGTTACAGTGAAAGTGATTAATGCAAAAAGTAATGGATAGAAAATAACTGACATCTTCCTCTTTCTGCATCCAGAGCAAAGAGCCAAGTAGAGGAAGTGAAAAAACAACCATACAACCGTATGAATGGCAGCAGAGGTGAAAAGTGTCCACATTGCAATGATTAAGAAAGTCTTGTGTGCCTGATAAAAGTACACACTAATTTATTTTCAGGCAAGAGAAATGTAAATCTTCGTAAGTACAGTTACACACAAAGTACAGAGTGCACAGAAAAAAATTGATAGTTACTGCCAAAGTGGTAGATGTCTATTAAATTATAAATAGTCTTGTTTCCATTTTCTTTCCACTTAATCAGGATTAAATTCCTGTCAACAATCTTGTACATGCGTGTTGGCATGAGGAACAAACACCACACAGTGTGCATGTAAAAACAGAGCACAGTGAAGAGTAACAGCTTCCCTTTCATGTCTTTTTTTGGATTGTTTGACTATAAGCAATGCTAACTTGTAGTATGAAGTGATAATAAATTGTTTATTCAGTTATTTTTCAAAAGACCAGCTAATGTCCCTTAGCAATAACAGAAGTTCTTAAATTAACGCAGAGTTCATTCCAGGAAGCGCAAACTTTTCCGTGTCTGGTTGTGGACTAAAGATGATGATCCGTGACCGATCCCACTTACATGAAAGTGGTTGATTGCTACAACAAAAAGGTATTCTGGATCCTTCAATTACAGCATTGTTAATAATACCATTTAGTTATTAAATAGTTAGTAAATCAAGCTTACCTTTGACCTCCAGTCTTCCTTCACACTGTTTCGTCCCATACTCATTAATGATCCTGCAAATGTAAATGCCAGAGTCCGACTTCACCGCCGACTTTATGGTCATTTCAAAGGTACCATCTGTCGTTTCACGTACGACATGACGGGGATCAGTTTTCACTGTGACTCTGTCCCTCAGCCTGGGAAAGAGAATCATAAATGTAAGTCAGTCACTCATTGTGCTTCTGTTTTATTAAATCTATGCATTGAAGCATAGAAGCACATACTTTCTGAAGCAAGTTCTCTGCTGGCTGGTATGATGGGATAGTGGGTGGGTGGCCTACGTTGTTTTGTACTTTATTAGCTGCCATTGTCTCTTAAAAGTCACGACTAACTCTGACAGAACCTGCCTGAATGACTCATACTGTTATTATTATTGTCTACTATATTTAAAGATAAAGCTGCCACTGTTATTTTTATACTATTATCAAGTTATTCTTCAAATAAATCCAGCAGAACAATTAAATGACTAATTCCCTGTGGTTGTGGGTCATTACTGAAGCCAATTAGCAAAAAGTGCCGTTATGCTCTTAAGACCGTATTAGTGCTCATCATAGTGCTCAAGTTAATTTTGATGTAACTGGTACAAATAAGTCAAAGCCATCTGCAATGGTCATGCTCTCAAAGAATTGGTTCACAGCATGCCTAACTTATAATGTTCTGGTAGTTTCTCAACAGCAGCAGACAAGGTATAAATTAGATCAGCATTCTTTCCTTTTATGGGATTTGTTGACAGTAAGAAATCCAGCCTTATCGTTTAGCTGCTGCTGCAGTTAACAACAGCAATGAATAACCACAGGCATGTAGAACATATATGGAAGTGTTGCACAAACACTGAAGAGCCAGCAGACCCCCACAGAAACGGAGAAGTTAACGCTTCTTCAGCTCTTATTCTACATGGTCTCAGCATTGCGTCTGAATTCTATGGCCTCTTGTTGTTTGCTTTTTTTCCTGATAAGACTTCCTGCCATCCTGAAATCTGTCAAACTCAATAAACAATAAGCCTTTTTCCAGATATGATTAATGCAGCATGCTCAAAATCAAACTATGCAGTCAAGTGAGTTTCCTTATTGTTTGGGATGATGGAAAAGCCTCTCCATTGCTGATGTAACCAATAAGCTTAAGTGGTTTGATGACCTGAGGGGACCTACCAATAAAGCATTGGTTTGGGTTGTCCACTTATTCGAACGGACATGGTGACTTCCTGTCCTTCAATGACTTCTTGATCACTCATTGTGGCCTGTTTGAGATTTAACGCAAGTTAGAAGCTGAGCGATGAGCGATGGCGTTCACCTTTAAGTTTTCTTTGACAAATGTGAAGATGAAATGACCACACAGCAGATAAAAACATCCAGACAGGGAAATTAATATTAAAAATGAATATCCATTACACATTTCCATGCAGCATTTAGAAAGAGAGTGGTCAAAAATGCAGTTAAATGTAAATTCTTAACTAAAGTCATACTCGAACAAGGAAAGTGAAGTATGTAAGCTTAAATGTGCCTTGTATGTTCTTACCAGAAATGATGGAGGTTTTCTGAATCGTGTATCAAGAGTTCGCTTTGGTTCGGGGACTCCAAAATCCATAGCTTCCTCCAGAGGACTGAGATACTCCTCATCAGACGTTATAGGGCTGCTGATATCCATTGGCACACCTAGAGTTCCCTTGGACTCTTGCACTGAATCTGTAAATGCAAAAGGTTCAGTTATGTTTTCAGAATCATTTGATGCAATAATCCTCAAAATTAGCAGCATTTTGTGAGCAACACTCACAAAAGCAAATTTTAAAAAGTGCCTCCCCTTATAATTAGCATCTGAACTGCAAAATGTGTAATCCAAACAATAGTGAATTCACAATAAGTGCAGCCTGTGAGACTCAGTGGGCAATTTATAGGTTCAGTTTCACCTCTTAGTTACTATGGTAACTACAAGTGAGGTTATTCAGCTGGAATATATGGCACACACTTCTTGCTCAGGAAGATAACGATAAGGGAGAAGGAGAGAAACAGTGACAGTGTGGGATGAGATCAATTTCAACATGTAGATTATTTTTAAATACAGGGACTTAAAGGGTCCTGCTTCATTCTGAGATAAAGAAAGCTGTGCTGTGGTCAAATCTGGAGAGATTTTAGCTTTTTGTTTCTTCATTTTCATTTCCAGGTTCTTTAGTGTCAAAGAACAAATGAAAACCTGCATCACATATTCCTTTATAGGCCCAGAATATACTTGTTTACGTGCTCAGCGATCTTTGTTTATAGCAGGGTTTACCAGCTTAGGTCCTGCAGGTTGCAGTTTATCGCATTTATTTTGACACACACTGTCACACCGTCATTGTCTTGAAACTCATTCTTGTCCCCTTTAAGAGCCCGCACCAGTGTGGAAGGACAGGAAGCCATCTGCTCTCTGAATGGACAGTTTGAATTGCTATTATCCAATCAGACAGAAATGTAGAGTCACGTCAGAAATCTGCTACTGCAACTTTGGTGTCTTGAATGTAGTCTTTCACTTTGCTTCTTTAAAAAAAATGTTTGAAAAAGTAATGCTGCTTTTATTTTTAATGCCAATTCTTTTTCACACATTTACAAAGTAGAATATTTCTGGCTCTTTTTCATCATGGTGACAAAACTTCCTAGACACATGCAAATTCTGAAATTATTTGTAAAAATACATTTATAGGTGCTAAATATTTATGGCTTTATACTGAGCACACAGGGTGGCAGACTAGAAACTTTACAGTGTGTAAGAAAGGGGTTTGGACATAATAGATGAGGTTAATAGTTAGTTTATATTTGATAAAAAAGAAAAACAAGAAGGGCACTGTCGATATTATTTGAGGCCACAGAATAGAGGAAGTCAGATACACTTTCACATATCGCTCAACTCAGTCACTTCCAACGCAGCATCTTGCATACATGTAATTATATGCAGGTATCTTTTTCAAATAAATTTTTAAAAATTCATTTCAAGGACCTTTTTGAAATAATACTTCTGAAATGTAGGGGTTATTATTTACAAACAGTGCACTTAAAAACACAGAATCAGATAGATTTGAAGTTAAACTTACCTGCTTTAACGATAACTGTGGCACTGCTGGAGGCTTTGCCCACCTGATTAACTGCTGTTACACAGTATTTTCCACCATCAATAACTTTTGCTGATTTGATGAGCAGGCTATGTCGTTCACCTTCTACTTTTACCGTAAAATTTGCAAAGCCTGTAACTTTGTTGTTGTCTTTAGTCCAGGTAACTTAAAAGGAAATGACAAAGAAAAAGATTCAATTTACTTGTTTATAAATGGTTTGAAAGAGGAATGAAAAATTACATCCTGCATAAAACACAAGATAAAACATTTTACCCTCGGGAGCGGGTGTTCCAGCAATTATAGTCTTTAATAACACATCTGCGCCAGCGGTTGCGATAGTGTCCTGGAGAGAGAACTCAAACACAGGAGCCTCCATTGGGTCTTCTCCAGCAGACACATAAGAATCATCTGATGAATCTGCACACACAAAGGACAAGTCTTAAGTGCATCCTGAAAAAATCAAATATGAAAAAGGAATTCCCGTGAACACCAAACCACTACAAACCTAACTCTGGAGACATGGGTCGAGTGCGACGTTTCTTTCCTTTAGTCTTCAGCTGTTGTCCCTCTTTGGCACCAGTACTCATCTTCTGGGGTTCATTTGGCTTCACAGGATTATCCTCTTCCATTTTCTCATCTTCAACAATAATTGTTGGGACTTTAATCTTAGAGGCTGCTTTGGATACTTCTACTTCCATAACTTCCTCTGTTGGGGTAACTGACATTGCCCTTGGGGTTTTTTGAGAAGCTTGTGGAGGATAGTCTTGCATGATGAGAGCTCTTTTGTGTACAAGGGGACTTTCTGGTCTATTTTCAATTTTTCTTAATATTAATTCTATTGGTGTCTTTCTCTCTGAAGTTTCATCCTTTTGTGCAGTTTGTACAGGAGGTTCATGTGTGGATTCTTGCATTCGAGATACCCTTTGAACAAGCGGACTCTGTGGTCTTCGCTCAATCTTTCGTAACGTCATCTCTGTAACATTTCTGTTTGGCGACTCTTCTCTTTGATGTTGATGTAATGCTGGTGATGTAGATCTTTGAAGGATTTCCACAACAGGACTGACTCTGTTTAATTCTCTTACTGACCGTTGTCCCGGCAGGTCAGATAACTGCATTGACTGTGGGGGAGATGCAACCTCTCCATATCTACCTACTGTTGCAATTGTTTGGGCAATTGATGCTGTCCTTTGGGCTTGAGATTGATACTGTTCTTGAGACATGTGCTGACGTTCCTGCATTGGTTGCTGATCTTGTTCCTTTTCTTTCTGTTCTTTTGCCCACTGCGCACGTTCCCTTTCTTGGAGCTTTTGTAAAACTTGTGGTGGAATAGGTTCAATTTTTCGGAAAGGCTGGCGTTGCTTTGCTCTAAGAGTTAGTTGTTCCGTTGAAAACGATTTTTTCAAGTGAGGTTTCCCCACAAGCTTCTTGATTCGCTGTAGTTCCTCTGTGAACTTGTTCTCAATGTCTTGAACCTTTTGTGAGTAGCGAGGTTTCTCCTCCAGTGAAGCAGCTCTTTGTCTAAACATGGATCTCCGTTCAGCAGCATCCTCTTTCAGAGCCTCCCGAAGATCTTCCCTTGAACTTTCTCGAGAAATGCCTAACCGGCTTCCACCATCATCTGAATCCACAGATCCAGCACGATTGAACCCTGCCCAAGATCTTCCTGAGATAGAACCTTCAGGAATATCAAGACTTCGTCTCCGCTCTTCTAAGCCTCGCACTTTCTCAAAAACCTTTGAGCTTGCTCTTGTAAGTTTTGGTGAAGGTCTGAGATTAAATTCTTTTCGAGAGTAATCACTCAATGGAGTCTGGGGCCGTGATTCTGGGGTGTTACCTTGAG